>NW_005871117.1:3053573-3102418 GCF_000147115.1 Myotis lucifugus | reverse complement strand
CTTCATCTCCAATATACATTGCAAAAAAAAAAAAGTTGAAATTTTCTCCAATTGGGTTACCTAGCTTCATTGGTTAATGCTGAAGTAATTGCTGGTATTTGTTTTTCTGTTGTTTACTTTTTTTCTCTCCTTAAAAAAAATTGCTTGCTATAATTTCACAAACATTTACCGGGTTAATGTGTCAGTTGTAAATTAGATACAAAAGTGTTTCTGACAGTCAAACTTTTTCTTTGAGACTAAAGGGATACCAGATTGCAATCAACATTTTTAGATATTTCAAATGTAGGGAACCAAACAAAACTTAAGGTTGATATAAATCAATGTGCTAGAGGCCCGGTGCATGAAATTCATGCACTTGGGGGGGGGTCCCCCAGCCTGGCCTGTGCCCTCTCACAGTGTGGGAGCCCCGCAATCGATCGCCCCAAAGAGGTAGGCCCCTCCCACCCATCCAGGGCTCCTCGATGGATTGCCCCAAAGATGTAGGCTGGAGCCGGGGGTCCCGCCTCCATGCCACACAGAGCCGTGGGACCCCCAGGACTTGCCGTGTGGAGGTGCCGGGCCCCACCTCCTCCATGCCGCAAGGAGACGCGGGACCTCCAGGCCTCGCCACGTGGAGCCACCAGGACCCCCAGGCCTTGCCGCACAGAGCCACTAGGACCCGCCTCCACGCTGTGCACGCAGCGTCAAGTCCCTGCCCACCCATGCATGCCTCGCCACTCACACAGCCTCCTGGTGATGGATTTTGACAGCGTGATGGCATGAGGGTGTGATGACCATTTGCATATTAGCTCTTTATTATATATAGGATATTGTTTTTCTGCTTAGGTTTTGTAGATTTAAAAAAAATAGTAATTCTGCAAGAAAGGCAAGAAAAATTTGCTCTGGAAAATTTGAAACTGCATATGCATTTTACCCTCTATTACATTGTATATTCTATAAATTCTAATTGGTAAACCCCAATTATTGTTGTACTAGGCTATGCATTCAGAAAATGTACTAAGCTGATGATAGGCACAGCAATTACTATCTGTAAATATGAAGAGTTAAGCAGCAGTTGAAATCTAAAATGGTTATCAAAGAATGCTTTAAAAAGTCTTTGCCTGGAAACTCTAAAGCTGGCATTTTTAAACTGTGGTTCACAAATTATCAGTTGGAATGGAGGGAGGATACATTATCTAAAAAGAATTCAAAACTTAAAAAATAATAAAGAACCACTGATTTAAAATGTTGATAAAGGCCCCAGGGAATCCCACTACATATACAATTGATCCTCATTATTTGTAGATTCTGTATTTGCAAGTTCACCTACCATGTAAAAATTTATTTGTAAATCCCAAATCAGTACTCAGAGCATTTTTGCAATTATTCACAGACATACGTAGAGCAGCAAAAAAGTTTGAGTTGCCTGATGTGCAGATTACCATCCGAGGTCCAACAAGGCAACACTCTGCCTTTTTGTTTCAGCTCTCATACCATAAATAAGTGTCCTTTTGGTGGTATATTTAGTACCATGTCTTTCTGTATTTTGTGCCTTTTGTGGCCCTCAAGCATAGTGTTGAAATGCTGTCTAGTGCTCCTATAAGGAGCAACACACATAAAACAAAGTTATGAATTGATATTGATTGGTTGACAAAAATCTAACCAAAGGATTACAGGAACTTAATCCTGTATTTTTCTTAGGAGCAGTGGTTCAGTGTTCACAAATTCAATGTTCATGGCAACTTTGTGCAACACAAATACCATGATAACGAGAATCAGCTGTAATTGGTGAGAGCCAGAGAAACCAATTCAGTTGACCTTTTGAAGTCTTTTCTATTTAAACATAATATTTCTTAATTTATATTTTTGTAAACATATACTGACATTAAAATAGGCTAGGCATCTTTTATTTCTTAATATCACACCAGCTGCTTCTAACATAACCACGATAGATGCTATTGATTTAAGTGTTATTCATATTTACACTTTCTAGCTCTGCCAGAATTCACTGGTCTACTTCACAGTTCTGTGTGAAATGTTGTTATTGTTCATCATACAGTATATTAGAATATAACATCTATGGCAGTGGTTCTCAACCTTGGCTGCACATTAGAATCACCTGGGAATCTTTTTAAAATCCTGATTTCTGGGCCTCATCCTCCGGAAATTCTGTTTCTTTGTTATGGGGTGGGGCCACCAACATTAGTAACGAAGAAACAGAATTTCCGGAGGATAAAGCCCAGAAATCAGGATTTTAGAAAGATTCCCAGGTGATTCTAATGTGAAGCCAAGGTTGAGAACCACTGATCTATGGGGTATTGATACCATTTAGACTGAGCTTAGCCATTTTATCTAAGGGCATACTAATTCATAATAGATGAAAACTTAGAAGCAGGTCTTTTTCTTATAAATATGAGCTGTATATTTGCATACTTGACTGTATTCATTGAATCAAATTATATTTTTTATTATTCAAAACTAAAGGAATTTGAGGTTCCCTCTTTCTAACAAGATGGAGTAACAATACTGGATTTACTTTCCCATCTCAAAAACCACATGATCATTTCTATAGATACAGAAAAGGCATTTGACAAAATCCAACATTCACTTCTTTTTTTTTATTATTCTTTATTGATTAAGGTATTACATATGTGTCCTTATCCTCCCATCCCCCCACCACCCCTCAGTTTGTACCCTCATCCCCCCTAGTGTCTGTGTCCATTGGTTATGCTTATATGTATGCATATAAGTTCTTGGGTTGATCTCACCCCTTCCCCCCACCCTCCCCTGCCTTCCCTCAGGTTTGACGGTCTGATCGATGCTTCTCTACCTCTGGATCTGTTTTTGTTCATCAGTTTATGTTGTTCATTATACTCCACAAATGAGTGAGATCATGTGATATTTATCTTTCTCCGACTGACTTATTTCGCTTAGCATAATGCTCTCAAGGTCCATCCATGCTATTGTGAATGGTAGGAGTTCCTTTTTACAGCAGCGTAGTATTCCATTGTATAGTTTTTTAATCCACTTATCTGCTGATGGGCACTTAGGCTATTTCCAAATCTTAGCTATGGTAAATTGTGCTGCTATGAACATAGGGGTGCATATATCCTTTCTGATTGGTGTTTCTAGTTTCTTGGGATATATTCCTAGAAGTGGGATCACTGGGTCAAATGGGAGTTCCATTTTTAGTTTTTTGAGGAAACTCCGTACTGTCCTCCACAGTAGCTGCACCAGTCTGCATTCCTACCAGCAGTGCACGAGGGTTCCTTTTTCTCCGCATCCTCGCCAGCATTTGTCATTTGTTGATTTGTTGATGATAGCCATTCTGACAGGTGTGAGATGGTACCTCATTGTTTTGATTTGCATCTCTCAGATGATTAGTGACTTTGAGCACACTTCTTATAAATTGCTCTGTAACCTAGCAACAGAGGGGAACCTCCTCAATCTGATAAATAACATTTATGAAGAACAAATAGTAACATTATACTTATTGTTGAAATATTGAAAATGGATAAAATTAAAGTACAATATAATATACCTCTTCAACTTTGTTATAATTTTTAAAATATTTTTATAGTCTAAAGATGTTAAAGTAACTTTTATTGTGGTGTGTATAGGTATCTAGCAAGTATTCCCCAACTGGAAAGTAAGGAATATTTAACTAGTAGTGGTCTATCATTGTCGTAACTTGGCCATCATCCTAGCTTCGGTTTATTGAACTTCCTTTTCAACCATACTCTGTGATGTGTACATGCTGTACATAATCATACCTTATAGGTCTAGAAATGAAATCTAGAAACCTAATATTCTACTCTTATCCTTTGTAATCTTTCCCTGACTTTTCTCATATTATTTCAGTTCCTGTATTTCATAAAATTCTCTTAGTCCTTGTACCTCCAAGCTTTACTACTGCCAGATTTACCATTTCTCTGTACTTACTGAATTTGACTGCACTTAAAATTTTCTCTCAATTTTGTGTCCTTTCATTTCACAATGCCACCAATTCTAGATCAGTCTAACTATCCATCCAGCACTCTTATACCTTGGATATGGAAACTGTTAGATGGAAATCATAATATTATACGGATGCATCCTATTACAAATTCCTGGTCTTCAAGCCCTCATTTAGCTCTTCCTGTAATATTTTTAGAAGTGGTAGGTTTTCTTTCTAGAAATTCTTTAGAGGATTGATGTAAGTCTTTACAATTTTTTAAAATAATAATTTGTTATCCATCTGCTTAGAGGTTACCCATTTACAAAATAGAAATACGTTCTAGAAAGTTGAAGAATATAATTGATAGGTGAAAACACTATATTTTACACTGCTTGCTTATGGAAATGTGTCCTTTTATTTGTCACCTGAGATGAATAGCAATAAACGATGTCAAAGAAATTTTGCAGTAAAAATACTACCTTATGAAACAGAAGACTTTTCTGATATGGGGGACAAAACTTCAAAATATAAAAGCAATTTCATGATTCTGATAATTATATTATTGTTATATAACATGTTGACATTAGGGGAAGCTGTTTGAAAGATATATGGAAATTTTCTGTAGTATTTCTTTAACTTTTGTATAAGTATAAACTTATTTCAAAATAAAAATTTAAAAATATAAAACAACTAGCTCATTGTTAGTTTTTAAAAATAAACGTTTTATTTGGGATAGCCAAAGACAGACACAGTGTGGTGATGGCCAGAGAGATGTGGCTTGGAGGAGGTAGGCTGGGTGGAGGTGGGCAAAGGGGCTATTGGGACATCTGTAATAGTGTCAGCCATAAAAATAAAGTTAAAAAATAACTATTTATTTGGAATAATTTTAGATTTATAGAGAAATTTCAAAGATAGTACAGAATTCCCATATAATATTCATCCAATTTTCCCCAAGTGTTAGTTTATTAATTAAAAAATCCTTTTCAGAGTGCATTTAGAAGCATTGAGTATAGTCTTCATGCTAACTCTAAACACAAGTTTTACCATTTAACAATTTTAGTACTTCTTACTTTTGCTTTTATTTTGGAAATTTAAGACTATAGAAATGGAATAAATGGAATTATATATTCTCTTTGGGAAATCATGTCACAAAATATCTTATTAGTATACTGTTTTACATAAAACATACTTAAAGCTTATATAAAAACTAATTTTTTTCTAGCATTTATATTTTTTATTATCAGAAATTTATTAGATTTTATACATATTTATTGAGTTAGTCTATATGCAGGGCATATTATCTAGGCATTATAAGGGACTCATCATGTCTGCATCTACATTATTTTCAGTTTCTATTCCAATTCTCATTTTCCTTTGTGTTTGTTCAGATTTTTCACAATCTCTTATCCTACTTTACCCTAATCTTAGCAAGTGACCTCATATTCTTCTCTGTAAATATAAAGGAAATTATTGGATATCAAGTACTTAACTTTTCTCCCCATTGTCTTGAAACATGTTTACGTAATTTTGCCTTTTTAACTCCATTCCATTTTTTCTTTTCTCTAGAACTTCAAATTTGTTATCCTTCCCCACCTTCCCTTCACTGTCAGATGTCTACCGTAGACAGAGTAGAATATATTCATTATTACCAGTGCTGTACCTCCAACTTATTCTTTATTCACCAACTGCCATGTGGAACCTCATCCTTATTTCTCTTTGAAAACATTTTTTTTTTTTGCAAAAGACATTAATAAAATAATTGCCAAATCCAATGGCCATTTAAAAATCTGGGTCCTACTTGATCCAATTAAGGTTGTTTCATCTGTCTAGTACTCCCTCAATTTTGAAACTTTCTTCATTAGCTTTCAGGACAGATAGCACTTTTTCTTTGTTCTTTTTTTGTTTGTTAACTCTTTGAGTCATCCTTTCTCTGTACCCTTCACTGGCTTATCTTTCTCTGTCAATTTCTCATTGTTGTTTTTAATCTCATAAATTTTAAAGATTAAATGCAAAAAAAGTGGGTGAAAGACATCATAAACAAAAGGTGAAATGGAAGAAAATATCTGCAAGATAGATCAAAGAGTTAATCTCTCTAGTATATAAACAGACTTGACATCATTAAGAAGAAAATGAAAACCCAACTGAAAAAGTAGACAAAGGATATGATGAGTAATGATTTACCATATGACCCAGCAATTCTAGGCATATAGCCCAAGACAAATGAAAACATATGTTTACGTAAAAAACTTGCACATGAATGTTCATAGCAGTATTGTTCATAATAGCAAAAAAGTGGAAACAACCCAAATGTCTATCAACTGCTGAATGGATAAACAAATGTGGAGTATTTATATGATAGAATATTGGCAATAAAAAGAAATGAAGTGCTGATTCATGCCACAATATAGATGAACCTTGAAAACATGCAAAGTGAAAGAAACCTCTCACAAAAGTCCACATATTTTATGATTCCATCTCTGTGAAATGTCCTGAATATGCATATTTATAGCTGCAGAAAATACATTCGTGGTGCTTGTGGCAATAGGGGTTTTGGGGTATGATGGCTAAGTGATGAGGGGTTCTTTTTGTAGTGTTGAAAATGTTCTAAAATTGATGTGGTGATGCTTGCACACTCTGAGAATATATTAAATGCCATTGAATTTTAGACTTTAAATGTGAAATGTATGGTATGTGATTTGTATCTCAACAAAACTATTATGTTATAAAATATATATGCACTGATTTGTTTAATTCTTTGAGTGGACCTTTAACCCATATGTGAATTTTTCTATAATACGTTGGTCATTTTGCAAACTTTTTGTTAATTAAATTATGCAGATTTTGCAGATGTAAAATTTTATGTCACTACTAATCTCGAGAAAATAATCTTTTATGTATTGGGGATCTCATCATGGTGGATAAGAGTTTTACCCAATTATAATTTTCATTTGAAAGCTCAAATTTTATCATTAGCAGCAAATCCTTACAGTTATTTTTGTAAGTGACAGGCTTATTTTTTCATTTTCAATAAAATGTCTGCCAAATACCCAAGTCTGAATAATTGTCATTTGTCTGTCAGTCATTTTTTAAAAAATAAAAATAGTTTTTCATAAAAAAAGCAGTTCATATAAAAACTCAAATGCACAGGTACTTTTCCTCAGGAAACCATTGTATTTCATTCATACTTCCCATTTCCCTACACAGGGTATTTAAAAGATGTGTATTTAAGTGTTAATATTTAATAAAAATCAATGATTTTTGCTGCTTAAAAAATTCTTAAATTGGTATCTTTTTAATTTGAAAGCAAATGTCAACGTAGTGAAAATGCTAATGACATCTTAATATTATTGTGAAAATTAACTTGACTTTGTGGATCCTCTGAGAAGTTCTCAGGACCTTCCAGGGGTCTGTAGACCTTTCTGTAAGGTCAATGCTTTTTCTCTATTCATGACCTCTTTCTGGAACTACAAACTTGTATTTCCAGTGTTTCAGTAGATATGTCTAAAGATTTATCCGCGAAATTCCGTATGTTCAAACTCAACTCACTGTTCTCTGGCTTTTTACATTGCACTTGCTCCTATGTTCTTAAATTATCTTTCTCTCTTAATGACATAACTATACATTAGTCATCCAGTTACATCATAGTCAGACTAACCTACACTCTCCCTCACCTAGTTAGTCCCAACTCTTGTCCTTTTTGCCTCAAAAATTTTTTTCTTGCATATTTCCTCCTTTCCGCAAAATTCTTAAGGTTGAGATCCTTTTCTCTTTTTCTGTAATACCACATGGCCTTGTTCTGTCCTGGCCCTCTTCTTTTTTAAGAAGTATTTTTCAATAACTATGAAGTGTCTTGGATTTCACCCCACTTGCAAACTAACCAACTAGTCTGCCACAGTTTTATAGGTGTTGATAGAAGACTAGAACCTACTGTGTCTGAGACAAAGGAATTTTTTTACTCAAGCACAATAGGCAGCATGAGTTTCACATTCCCAATGGTTCTGCTTGCATCCCCATCACTTAGGAGCAACATGGAGGTTGATGCAGGTGGAAGCTGTGCTCACAGAGTTTGCATCACAATTGATGAATCCTGAATCTAGAAAACCTCAATCTTTAAAGGTGGTTTATTGGAAACCTGCCTAACCTTTACAATGAGATAAAGCCAGTGTTTTTAACTAAGGATGTTTGATATATAAATATCCTTAAAAAGAGAAAACAAAATCTGATAAAGATTCACAGAGACATCTTAGAACTATGGCAATTTTCTCTCATCAGTTTGTTTGTTTTCTGAACATTTGTGCCAAAATTATCTTTGTAAAATACATTTTGTCATGTAACTCTCTGATCCCAGCCTGATTTTCAGTATTATGGATTACTTCTCCTTCATAAAATATGCTATTATGGGCTGCATGTTTTACTGATTCCCTGAGTAAGCCAGGGACCCAGTATCCCTCCGTTTTTGCACTGCATATTTATCTGTGTATAATTTACTTTTATTTTTCTTGTTCTCAGCCTGGTAAAATATTTAACCTTCAAGAACTGGCCTATTTGTCATTTTCTCTTTGACTTTTTCATAACTCCCCAAACTTCCTGATGCTCTCAGAATATTTTGTATATATCTCTATTGTAACACTCATTGAACCTGAATTGTTTCTATGTTGCCTCCTGCATGACATTGCGAACTCCTCAAGGTCTTATTCAAGATTGTATCCCTCATAGAGTACTTTAGATGTTAAGAACTTAATAGAAGTGTGTTGGATTAACAAGTGTATAATTTTATGGTGGGTGCCCAGTAACATTTTATTTTGATGACATTGTAACTGAGCCACTGATAAGATTATCCTTGAACTCTCTGAATGTAAATCTTTTTTCCTAAAATAATTCTATACATTTTAGAATTATTGGTCATTTTGCAAACTTTTTGTTCTGATGTTACTGTGTAATTACTTTATGTTACTGTGCAAAAAATAAATGTTTATTGTCCATTGCTGTTATTTCATTGTGAGAATAGATACAGATGGGCTAAGTATGGGCCCATCAGATAAATGTTTGACTAGGAAATTGTCCTTTGAGTCACCTGGCCTCACAAACCAGCACTCAGGACTATGATACAGTTGTGACCAGTTATTTACACTTTGTGGATAGGCAAGCTCAAAGCTTAAATAAAGTCTCTTACTAGAGTCAATTAGGAGGGGCTATAATGGCATAAGCATCTCAGCAGTACGAAGAGAATGACAGAGGGGGCTTTTTGAAAGACCTTATGCCATCCTCACTGTGAACAGTAAATAGCATCAACAATAGCTTCCTTAATGCAGATTTGAAAGCCATGAAAGATTGCTCTTGTATTAGCAAAGTGCTGCTGATTTTCTTTAATAGGTACAGCCCTCTCAGTATTTTAAATTCTTATATTCTTTACTCACATTAAAGGAGTATATGTATGATTGCCTATATCTGTGGACATCACACTATGAAGCATCAGCATCATTATGACAACCTTGCCCATCTTTTTCTTCAGATTTTTGAGAGTGCTTCATCCATTAAGGATACTGACTTCCCCCAACCCCCTGCCACATGCTCAACTTCTTTTTCCTGTATAGTGAGTGATCTTAAGTTTATATCTAGTTACAAGTATCAGTACTTCCTTTATATTATTTGGCATTCATGTCATGGTTAGGAAATCTGTTTTAAAGTTATTAAAATAAGAAGCTGAATTTTCTACCTTTCTGAGTGGTTTATTTTTACATTTTTGGTTAAAGTATGAGGGGAAAGAATACTCCCCTCAATGGCTATATACTTATCCCAGTGCACTCTATTCAATAATTCCCTCTTTTGTCATCTCAATGAAGTGTCATCTGTATTCTATACTCTTTTGTCATTGATACTTGGGTCTGTATTTAAACTTTATTTTTTTCTGTTGATTTCATAATACCTGGTAGTAAATCCTTCTTTCTCCCCCCATCATTATTATTCACCTTTTTCAGGATGTATTTTCCTATTATCCTCTCAGGTTTAAGGGTCATATTGATGTTTTCAAAATATCACATTGGAATTTATAGGTTCGTTGAGGAGAAATAATATTTTCATAATAATTTTTTAGGATAAATGTCTTCTTTTTGTCTTACATCAAGATTTTAATTCTCCATTTTGTTTATGTGTGTGTATTTAAATTTTTTATTGTAGAAAATTTCAAATCTACATAGAAGTAGAAAGAATAGTATAATGAACCCCATGTACTAATGATCTAGCTTAAATAATTATCAATATTTTGCCAAACTTGTTTTATCGCTTTCTCTTATGAGGCAAATCCCAGATATCTTGTCATTTCATCTATAAATCCTTTGAATTAACTCTTCAGGAATGACACTTTAAAAAAAATCCCACTGCCATACTATTACCTTAATATATTAATTTCTTAATGTTATTTAATATTCAATTCATATTTAAATTTTTATAATTTTTTCAAAAATATCCATTTGTGATAGGTTTATTTGAATCAAGATCTAAGCAAGAATTCAAACTTTGCATTTATGCCTTATATTTTTTACTTAGTAATTATCTTGCTTCCCCCTTTTTAAAGTGTCATTGACTGTTTCTAAAAAGAGAAACTAGGTTATTTGTACTATAGACTACCTTATTGTCTGGATTTGGTCATTTGCTTCATATTTAATACTAGAGGCCTGGTGTACAAAATTTGTGCATTCAGGGGCGGGGGTCCCTCAGCCGGGATTGCAAGAGGGCGCAGGCCAGGCCAAGGGACCCTTCTGGTGCACGATCGGGGCTGTCTTGCCCAGTCCTGATTGGCCGGACTCAAGTGCTGGGGATGCATTGATGAGTAAAACATGAAAATGCCTGCTTTCATGGAGCTCATATTTTAGTGGGAGGGAGAAATATAATGAATGTGGTATGTAAACAAATTAGAAGGTGTTAAAGAAAGGGAGTAAAAAGTAGAAGTTTTGTTGTGGTATTGGCAATGTTGGAACAAAAGGAGCATTTTATTTACAGTATTACATAGGGTGTGTGAAACAGTTTTGTTGAGAAAATAAGATTTAAGTAAAGGCTTTCAAGATGAAGGAAGAGCCATAGGGTTTAAGGGGAAGTCTAGTATAGTAGAGATGTCAGCATTTCCTAATAGAGCACAGGCTTGGTATGTTTCAAAATTTTGCAAGGAGTTAAGTCTGCTTGGAGCAGAATACGAAGAACAACAGGAAATGAGGTGAGAGAGGCAATAGGAGGTAAAGAAGCGTGGCTTGTTTCTGTAGGGCTTCATAGACCTCATAAGGATTTTTGCTTTTTACTGAGTGATGTGGAGAGCATTGAGGGTTTTGAGTAAGGGGATGATAAGCTCACCGACTTGCATTTTAAAGGAAAATGCCAAGGATGGAAGTAAGGAGATTAGGAAATGATTGCAACGGTCCAGGCAAGAAGTCTTGATAAGTTGAATGGGTGATAGTAGTGGAATTACTGAAAAGTGGATGCAAAAAAGGTTAAAATCTGGAAATAATTTTAGGATAGAGCTACTGGACAAGAAATTTTTTTTTCTTCTACCCTTCTAGGTTCTTGGGCTGGTCTAATAATTAAATGGTCAAAAAAATAAAAATAACAAGCTAGATTAACAGAAGAAAAACAAATTTTTAATTCCACATGTATAGGAGCCCTATAAAAATATGAGACCCAAAGGCAAATCAGGCAGTTGAGGCTTTTGTGCCATCCTGAGCTAAGGAATGGGATAGGGGTCGGATAGGGGTCTGGGGACTTAAAGAGGAGGCGGGTAATTCACAAGACAATAAGAAGTACAGATGTTTGGTAATTAGATACTTGCCCAGCCATGTAGATAGGTCATTCAGATAACAGCTATCTCTGATAATAGTTCCCTTCCTGAGTCAGGCCCCTATCTGAATTCTTCTAGGTGGTAGGGAAAGGTAAAAGTTTTTCTTGATTTGCCTGGGTCTTGCCTGCCTTCCGCTTAAACTAATCCACATGCCGAAGGGGCACGTTTGGGGTGGTACATTTTGTTACCCTTCAGAGCTAATAGCTTTTTCAAAGGACTGGATGAGTGTGGGGTGAATAATATTTTCCCAACATATCTCCTTATTGCTTCTTCTTTATTATACAGGATAAACATACCTTTATGTATAGTAACAAAAGTGATCCTTATTTAAATTCAGTAATTTCACTTTCTTGTTTAAAACCCTGCAGTGGCATCCTGTTGCACCCTGAGTAAAAGTTACTCTTCTTACCATACCCAACAAGGTATGCATGATCTGGGACCAGCATATTTTTACAAACTTACTTAGCTACTCTCCATCTTCCTCACCATGCCGTAGCCACACTGATTTTCACATTTTTTAAATATGCCAACCCTCTTAGAATCTTTGCACTTGGCTCTTCTTTCTTTTTTTCTCCAACCCCAAGCTCGTTCTTTGTGTGATTAGCTCATTTGAATATTTTTGTTTGTTAAATATCCTTAGGCCTATTCAAAGTAGACTCTGTCCTTGCACCTCTTCACTCCCCATTGTCCTCAGCCATTTGTTTTTTTTCTTCATAGTGCTTCTTACAATTATTTTATTTCTCTGTTTCATGTTTCTGTTTTGTTTGCTTTATATTTCGTTTTGTGTGGAATCTCCATTAGATAGACACCATTGTGACTTGTTCAAGACTGTGTTTCAGTGCTAGCATGATTTCTGGTCCATAGAACTATTCATTAAATACATTTAGATTGGATTGACTGACTAAATTAATAAACAAAATATTTACGTTATATGCTACAGTAGCAGAGCTGGACATTATATCTTACTTAGATTTCAGTTAAATCTAATTATTCTTATATTCTCCTTCCTTAATCAGTCATTGCATATTGCTTATTGTAAGATGGCCATAAGTGGTTCTTTATCACCAGAAGAATATTTCCTCATTGAAATCCATTCAGCTATTAACATCTAGGTAAATTCTTATTTTTAGCAGATAACCTATATTCATATAGTTATGCTACCTGTCATGGAAATGTATCAAAGAAATGTGAAACAGTAGCTTTAAAGATGTCCTCTATCCACACTCTGTTTTTCTCTTAAAGCTATTACCCTAAAGGAAGAAAGGGGGAAAAAAGAGAAATCTATGTTGTGAGTTCAGGTTTACCACAGTAAGTGTTTAAGAAAGGGTCCTGTTACCATGACAATTGATGCATGGATTTTAAGTGGAAATTTTTCATCGGATGATAATATTTTGTAGCATCCCTATTTTCTTAGTATAAAATTGTTCTTTGTCAAATTAAAAGAGTTCTGAAAACCCCTGTTAAAATTAATTTTTAAATGTTTTTATTATAAATTTTTCAAGTCACTTATTATAACTACAATTATACCAAAAGAATATACTTTCATAGATCTGTCATATAAAAAGTTAAGTGTTTGATTTGATAATAAACATTAGTTTTCTAATCTGTACTAGATCTTTGTTTAAATGGTAAATAAAATGGTAAATAGTTTAATATATTGGGAGTTTTGGGCAATAGAAAACGACCTGCCATTTTATAGATTCCTTTGCCCTACTAGTAAATGCTTTCTAACTCCAGTGGAGGAAGGCTGTTAAGCTTTAAGTGTTCTGTCATATTTGCAGGCTTTTATAGTAGAAAAGAACAGCAGTGAGCAATGATGATGGAAAATGATGGCAGGTAGACTTAAAACATCATAAAGCACAGACGATTGTATGTAATGCCTTGAATTGAATCCTTTTTTCAATGAAATGATGAGCCATATGTGCCACCCTTATGGACCCTGTAAGAAGAGGAGAAGAAATGTGCCCTAATGCTAACTGTGCATGAAATTGCAGTGTTAGGAGATATTGACCAGATGTTTCAATCTCAACAAATAGCTTGTTATGTGACTGAGTGAAAATATCTTTGCTGCTTTGATCACATACACCTTGAAGGAAGGGCTAATTTAATAGACGCTGTCATAGTTTATCATTGTCAATAAACTTTGACTTGACCTTTGCCTTATATTTTTGATGTTGCTTCTAATATGTGTCTATGGGCAGATGTTTACTGCCTTTAAGGGATTTTGCTTTTTATAACACATATGCTAAAAACAGTAAAGGAGAAGGATTTTTTTTTCCAATTTTCTCTTGTTCTTTTGTATTTAATAAGCATGCTTCTTTGTAGATTTTGTAGAATTTCTGAGCGAATGCAGCTGAGTGACATTCTTACTTCTGAAGACCCACTTTCTTACTATCTTCACCTCTATGTCCCAGTTTTATTTGGCCACAATAACTTATATGGTGATTTTTTTCTTATTTTATATTCTGGGTTTTTTTTTATAGCTTGAACTGATGGATCTCTTACAAAATTATAATTTCTTGACTTTTACAATTAAGGACAATGGTAGCTAGAGAAATGAAGTTACTTATACATGACCACACAGTCATATTTGATGATACTCCTTCCAATATGGTTTTCTTTATTTCCCTTTCTTTCCTCCTATCTGGAGTAATGATTGAGAGTTTACTTTATAAAACCATACAGAGTTGAGCTCTGCCACTGACTTACTTTCCTTACCTGTGAAATTGGAGTAGTGAGTATTTATCTCATGTTTGGTAGTTCAGATTAACTGGGATAACATAGTAAGTAAAGGACTAGCATAATGCCCAAATTATAGTAAGTACTTGCTAATTTAGCTCCTAATTATATTGTTGTTTCTAACTCATCTTCAGCTAATTATAGTGTTAACTTCGCTGAACCTTTTTTTATATTTAGTTTTAGCACAATTTTTTTCTCAAGTTGTCAGGGGGAAATGTCTGGAGTATAATGGAAAAATGATAAAATAATTTTAGAAGTGATTTTGAAATTATGATAAATATGTGGATTAATCATATGTCCTCTAAACAAGGGCAGCCATTGCTACCAGTAAGTTGAAGTTGCTTGAGGGTATAGGAAAGGAAAGTTTTCCTCGACCCTCTTAGTATCTCTGAAAATTAAACTGACAAAGCATACACATTTGTTTAATGTAAATTTTATGCAACACAGGAGCCTTCATAAAGAAATGAAGACTCAAAGAAACAATTTGACTTGAGTATTTTTATGCTAGGTTTGATGAAGAGTGGGAAGTCTTGTAGAAACACGATAGGTCAGCGGATGAGGCACATAGAATAAAACTGGGTGAACTTTTGTTAGGATTCTCATGTCCCTTTGTCTGTGGGATGAAGATATTCTCTTCCTCCAGGTATGGGGGTGCGGGGGGAGTACTTCCCACACGAGGATTTTTATGAGCTGCTTCAAGGGAGAAGTAAAGGGGAGGTCAGAGTACCTTCCTGCTTCTGCATTTCCTCAGTTATTTTTTTAGCCATTGTGCTATAATTTGGAATAGTGTGTCCTGATGCCCATTAGTATATTCCTTTATATATTACAGCATTTCACTCTGTAAGGCAATTTAACTGTTTCAAATAATGTGAAAATGGTATCTATTGAACTCTATTTCTAAAAACATTTTCTAGAAGGTTGTTTTCTTTTAAAAATAAGATCAGATTTCTCCTTAAGAAAACTCTTTGTATTCCAGCCTAAAAGAAAGACTTTTTTTGTGCATAGCAAGAAACTAAAAGTTAAAGTAGGCATGGTTTTTTTAAATCTTGGGAGAACATAGAAGAAGAATGTATACTATCCATTTTTGATAGAAATCATGTTGCTTAAAGGCTTCTGGTGAAAGTCGGATTGAATAAAAACCTAAAGCATATTTGGGTGCTATGCTAATTTTTATCATCTAGTTTTGGAGACCTTTGGAAATATATCTAGGCTACTTATTGTAGATAGCTAAGAAACTAATTGCGTAACAATTTCAGATAATATAAGTTGTTGCATTTTAAAAACATAACTTACACAGCATTTTTAAATTTGGATAAATACCTTTAGTTTAAATGGTTTTATTGGTTCATTCGGTGCAATCCTATATAACCTGTTAATCTTCTGCTTAAAAGGAAAAAGGCTTCCTCCCTGGCTATATTCGTGTTCTCCCTGTATATGCCTTTTCACCTTTGGTGTGGGTGCCTTAGTCCCTTTTAGGAATCTGGTGAAATCTATTGAATCCTCTTCTCAGAAAAGTACATCAGAGTTTCCTTATAATTCCAGGGAATTCATGGATTCCCCCGCTTCCGCCCACACATGCCTTGACCTGATATCGGCCCATGGGTCTCATGCAGACTACAAATCTTCTTAGAAGATAAAATTCAAACTCCTTAGTATTCTAAATATTTAACAGTTTGCCTTAGAAATAACAATAAAATAGTGTTTTTGCTACCCACATAATAATTGCATTAGTGGTAATTATAACAATAGTTAAAATATATTCTGTGCCAACTTTATGCCAGGTTCTATACTAAAACTTTAACCTGGGTCATTGGTTATATTATTAATATCTCCAAGTGACATATATTCAGTAAGCATTTATTGTGTGTTTTAGAACAAACTCTATCTTTAGAATACAGATTTAAGGAAGAGATTATAGCATTTTGACACTTTTCTTATTCATCTTCATTCATTGCATTTGTAAGGTACCAAAATCCTGTGTGGAATACTGAATTTACTTTCAGTTCTCTAATTCCAATAGCCTCATTTTTTGCTTCTGAGCCTCTTTGTCATCCTTCTTCCTCTGAAAATTAACTATCTCACACAAGATCTACCAGGTCCCTTAGTTTCTACAAGTTTCAGCATGGCCACAGTTTCACATATATTCCTTAGGAAATTTCTTTGGCCACTCCCCAAAGTCTAACATATGTGCTACTCTCATGTGCTGATATATATATCACACGCCCTGGGAATAGATTAGATCAGATCCAGAAAAAGTGTGTAGGATGAGAAGAGCAGGTAATCCTTAGATCCAGGCCTATAGAACACTAAGGGATCAGGAGAAGAAAAGAAGCCTACAAAAGAGATAGAGAAATGCTGCACTGTCTATTTTTTAAAATCTTATGTTTTTAATATATTTCATTGATTTTTTTACAGAGAGGAAGGGAGAGGGATAGAGAGTTAGAAACATCGATGAGAGAGAAACATCGATCAGCTGCCTCCTGCACACCTCCTACTGGGGATGTGCCCGCAACCCAGGTACATGCCCTTGACCGGAATCGAACCGGGGACCTTTCAGTCGCAGCTATCTATTTTTTACTACAATAATGTTCAACAAATGGTAGATGATCAGAAAATATTTATGCAATGAGTTTAATGAGATTAGACTAAAACGTACTTTATATTTTAGTGCCCTGATATTATCATCATCATCAGTACTCTTTAACAGACACTTTGCATACATTATCTTACTCAATTCTTATAATAATTCTACAAGAAATATAATCTCTAATAGACTATGTAATTTACTATCACAGGACAAGATGAACTATCTGTGTCCTAGTCTAAAGTTTATCTTTCTTTCCCCCCTACTAGACCAAAATTCCCAAAATCTTCTCTGAAAACTAGATGTGAACAGGTATTTAACAATAAAAGTAACAAAAGAACCATTGTTGGTATAATAGTAGGAATCTTGGGAACCAATTTTTATTAATAGTATGTTTGCCAACAGGGGAAATGGAGCAGTTTTGGCAGGAAAGGAGCATAGCATACTAGTTATTGAGGGAGAATGGATTCTTAATAATATTTATAAAAATCTTTGTGTTTCACCGTCTCACTTGGGAGCACAGCAATCCTCTGAAAGAACCAATCCTTTAAGCTATGTGATAGATGCTATTTTCCTAACCAACTACTTCACTTACGATTTCCTCACCACCCTTTGCAATCTGTTTGTTGCTGTTATTACCCAGTTTTGACATTTAATCTCTTTCAGTTGTGCTCCAGTTTTTCTGAAACGCCTCATTGGATTTCTGATATAAAATTTCTTACGTTTGGCTTATCTTGCTATTATTTTAGTATCTAGGTACCATTCTTCAGCATTCTATTATGAATTGAATTAAAGTATATACCATTGCTTTAGAAGTGACTGTCGCTTGAGCATCATTGTCAATTACATTGTTCTAAATATTCCATTTAGGTGGCAAAGAGGAAATTCATCTGGCAGATGAAGTTAATATTAATAGAAATCTTTCCATATGTGGTTAAAGACTCTTGATGTGAAGCTTAATATGATATTTATTTAGCTCCATTTAATTTCAATTATAAATTTTCTTCCTGCCTGCCTGCCTTCCTTCCTTTCTTTCTAATATATTCTTATTGATTTCAGAGAGGGAGAGGGAGAGATAGAAACAATGATGAGAGAGAATCATTGATTGGCTGCCTCCTGCATGCCCCCTACTGGGAAACGAGCCTGCACCTCAGGCATGTTCCCGTGACCAGAATCGAACCCTGGACCCTTTAGTCTGCAGGCCAACATTCTATCCACTGAACAAACCAGCTTAATGAGGCCTCATCTCTCATCATCTGACTCCTTTACTCAAAATCCTCATTTGTGCCCTTCTACATACAGAATGCTCCCTAATTTCTTAAAGTGTCATTTAGTGATCTGGCCTAGATCTACTTTTCACATTAGTCTGTTCCCTCCCACATTGTGCTCTGTCATTATACTCCTAATAGTCCTTTATTTCTCTTTTCATTGTTTTTTTTTGTTAACATTATACTCTTTTACTAGTATTCCTCAACTGTGTGCTAAGACCCCTTGGGTGCTTTAGCAAATCCACATTGAGTCTGCAGGTCATTTCAAAATTTCTAGGAAAACATGTGACATCTATTAGGTTCAACATTTGAACCACTAACTGCAGATATTTCTGTTTTAACATTGCATTGCTACTTTCCTCTTGGTGGTATCAGATACTTTGGAAAACTGGGGTTTGGGTAGCTTCTGTGATTAAAAATACAACAAAACAAGTACTACACAAAAATCATTGTGACACAGCAAATGAGAGTGGTGCTGACCAGTCTGATTCCAAGTTTTGAGAATTTTACAGTGCGCAATAGGCTCTCAATTATTAGGAAATAAATACTAGATTGTTTGGAACTAGCTACTTACTAAACAGAATTTATTTTACCTTAAGAACACCATGATAAAATTCCCAACAGGAGAGGAGGCATGTGCTCTGTGCTGTGCCTCTACTTCCAGTTCACAGCCATTTTTGAAAGTTACACCCATCTTTCAGAGACTAGTTGATAATGTCACCCATCTCTGGATGCCTTTTCTGATCTCCCTTCGCTTATATTTAACTAGAGGCCCGGTGCACAAAAATTTGTGCACTCGGGGGGGAAGAGGGGGTCCCTCAGCCCGGCCTGTGCCCTCTCGCAGTCTGGGACCCCTCGGGAGATAACGACCTGCTGGCTTAGGCCTGCTCCTGAGTGGCAGAGGGCAGGCCCAATCCCTAAGTGCAGCCCCTGGTCAGGCTCAGAGCAGGGCCGATTGGGGAGTTTGGGCGCCGCCCCCTGTCATGCACAGAGCAGGGCGGATCGGGAGGTTGCAATGCCACCCTCAGTCACGCTCAGGGTAGACTGATTGGGGGGTTGGGGCACCACCCCCTGTCACACTCAAGGCAGGGTCGAGGGTCGATGGAGAGGTTGCAGCGCCACCCCCTGTCACGCACAGAGCAGGGCCAATCAGGGGGTTGGGGCACTGCCCCCTGTCACTCACAGAGCAGGGCCCATCAGGGGGTTGAGGAGCTCCCCCCCTGTCACTCACAGAGTAGGGCCGATAGGGGAGCTGGGGCACCGCCCCCTGTCACACACAGAGCAGGGCGATCAAGGGGTTGGGGCACCGCACCCTGTCACACTCAGGGCAGGGCCAATGGGGAGTTATGGCTCTACCCTGTCACACACAGAGCAAGGCCCGTGGAGGGGGTTGGGGCGCCACCCTCTATCACCCACAGAGCAGGGCCGATCAGGGGTTGTGCGCTGCACCCTGTCACACACAGACCGCAGGCAATCGGGGGTTGGGGAGCTCCCCCCCTATCAGGCGCAGAGCAGGGCTGATCAGGGGGTTTGGGCGCTGCCCCCTGTCACGCTGATCCCGGTGCTGGGAGCCTCGCTGCTCCGCTGATCCCGGTGCCGGGAGGCATATTACCCTTTTACTATATAGAATAGAGGCCTGGTGCACGGGTGGGGGCTGGCTGGTTTGCCCTGAAGGGTGTCCTGGATCAGGGTGGGGGTCCCCACTGGGGTGCCTGGCCAGTCTGGCTGAGGGGCTGAGGGCTGTTTTCCTGCTGGCAGTTGACTAAAAGCTCCCAACCGCTCCTTGTTTTCTTTCTTTTTTTTTTTTTATTCTGGGCCAGCTTTAGCTCTGAGGCCTCGCTGCTGAAAACATGGATACAATGTTGCGGTCTGGGGCTGACTGACAGCCGGTTTTGTTTAGCTTCTTATTTGCAACATAGTAATAGTTGCTCGGCTATATTTGTTAGAATGTTTCAAACTGCCAGCTCAGAGGCCGGCAAGTCAGGCGGGGAACGTTGGAGTCTGCAGTCACTTCCAGCTGCCTGGCTGCTGGCCGCCATCTTGGCTGACAGTTAATTTGCATAAGGATACGCTGATTAGCCAATGGGAAGGGTAGCGGTCGTACGCCAATTACCATTTTTGTCTTTTATTAGTGTAGATTGCCCTCCTGAGTGTTTCCTGGTGGTATTCTGCCTTTACTGTTGCTTTTAAAATTGAATTCAACTAATTTCATGTATTTATTTAAAGTAATCAATTATGGCTGTAGTTTTCTTATTCATTAAGTTAGGTGTAGTTACTTACAGTGTAGTGAGAACCCTTTCATTCTCTGTATGAAAGTGACCCAATTATAATAATAGGTATCATTTACTGATCTAAAGTACATTTCTTGTTAGTCTATTTCTAATTCTTAAAGCATGCTCCCAAGATCATAGGTTGTATTATCAACATTATATTTGAAGAAATTGGGATTTATCACTGTTGGTTTCCAGAACACTGACACACCCCCTAACCTTTAGCTATTCTAGTTCCTTTTTCTTTTACTGTTGAGTATAGAATCAGCTTTTTGGTATCTTCAGAAATCCTGTTGAGATTTTGATTAGTGTTGCAGTGAATCTATGAATAAATTTGGGGAGAATTGCTATCTTAAGACTATTGAGTTTTCTAATTCACACACATAGTATCCCTTTATATAGTTGGTGGTGGGTGTTTTTGTTTTTTTTTTTTAGTTTTTTTAGTTGTTTTTTTTTGTTTTTGTTTTGTTTTTTTGGTAGTGTTCTGTGTATAGGTCTTACACATGTTTTCTTAAATTGGTCCCTTTATGTTTCAATTTTTGATGCTATTGTAAATGACATTGTTTTCCTAATTTTAATTTTCAACTATTCCTTGATAGTATATAGAATTACATTAAATTTGTGTACTTTTGGTTTTGTTCCATCCACCAAAAGGGTGGATTACAAACAAATATTTGGTAATACGCAGTTACAATCGGCCCGAGTTTACACGTTTCCCGCACTCCACCGCAAATCTATATGAACCGAGTTAAAGACGGCTCCCGCGGAGTACGCGCAATTCACGCGAGCCGACTTAACTCGTTTCCCCCACTCCAAGTGTTAATTTTCAACTATTCCTTGATAGTATATAGAATTACATTAAATTTGTGTACAGTGATCTTGAATACTGAGACTTCGATAAAGTCACTTTTTAATCCTAGAAAATTTATGTAGATTCTTATGATTTCCTTAAACACGCACAGATTGGTGTCCTGCCAAAGCCTCAAGAGCTACTTTATATGGATTTCAGCTCATTCCTCTCTGAGACTCTTTTTCACTTTATCTCTGGTCCCTCATTTCAGTGAGAATGCCAGGCTCCGTTTGGTTTCTTCCTCCTGGCACTGTAGTCTGGAAATTGCCTCCTGGCAGATAGCCTGCATGATGTCAGGGCTCACCTTGTTTTCTGTCGGAATCATAGTCCTGCCCTGTCCAGTGTCTGAAAATTCTATAGTTGTTTCCTTTTAGTTTTGTTTTTTAAGTATACACAACACAAGAGTAATTCTGGACCTTCTTACTCCCTCAGGGCTAGGGTAGAAGTTAAAGATGGGTATTTAAAGATGTACTATACATACCTAAACAAAGAGAGGTTGGGCAATTTATTTTGGCTAAAAGAAGGAACATAACAAGAAGCTTTGAACAAGATTGCATCTCTTTCCTGGAGAATTTGAAAATGTGGTTGTGTCTTTGTATTATGGTCACTGTCATTTTCCTCTAGTAGACATGCATTAAGTGTTTATTGATTGGATGTCAGAATGGTCAAAAACAGATTGCTTAGGTGTTGGTAATATATTGTGTTGGAGGTAATGTTAGACATGTACTAAAATTTTAACAGAACTATTAGCAGATTAATTTATAAACTTTCAAAAAAGATTTTTTAATCTTTCAACTTTCTTGAAAACATCCTTACTTTCTCAGCTAGGTTATTAAGTGCTTTGAAGCCATGAGCATGGCTTCTACTTCTTTTATGTGTCTGCTTTGGCGTACTAAACTCTTATTTTAAATTGACTAACTTTTGAGTAGAAATCACTGATCAAGAGTAAAAGTCTCACATTTTGTCAGTGTCCTAGATACCAAAAATAGCCAGAGTATTTAGACTTTCTACATGAACAAAAGTAATGTGTAGAACAAGACATATTCTTGGCTGTTATGTCTGTACTTTTCGTGTGTCTGGTTTAAAGTATTTAATTTAATTAACAACTTTATGAGGTGTATTTATATATATTTTTAAATTTACAGATGAGGAAAATGAGGCATAGAAATGCCTAAGTGACATTCTTACTCGTACAGCTAGTAAGTGGCAGAGGCAAGATTTGAATCCAGACTGTCTCAATATACTAGGTGTACCGGTTAATAATGCGGATTTTGTAATCAAAGAAAACACGATAATTTCAAGAGAAACATCAAAAGTGCTTTATTCAAAGTAATGTCCATCGCTAGCTACACATTTCCCCCATCTTTCAGGTAATTTGTGCATACCGCCCCAATAGAACTTTTCTTGTTTTGGGGCACACCATTCAGAGACCCAATTTTCCACGTCTTCGTACATTTTGAAGTGCTGCCTCAGAAAGTGCATGTGCCATCGATCAGAACAAGTGATAATCTGAAGGAGCAAGGTCTGGTGAATATAGTGGGTGGTTAATACTTCCCAGGCAAGATCTTTTAACGTGTCTTTAACTGGTTTTGAAGTGATGGTGTGTCATCATGAAGCAAAATTACTTTGCGTGTCTTCTGGCACATTCTGGTCGGTTCACGATCGAAGCATGGTTCAAATTGATTATTTGTTGTCGGTAGCGATCAGTTTTAACGGTTTCACCTGGTTTTAGAAGCTCTTAAAACACCACACCTTCCTGATCCCACCAAACGCAGAGCAGTGTCTTCTTTCTGAAGTGATTTGGCCTTGCAAAGATGTTGGTGGTTGACCTGGATCAACCCATGATTTTGTGCATTTGGGATTCTCAAAATAAATCCACTTTTCATCACCAGTCACAATTCGATGCAAAAAAGACTTTCTTTCATGCCGTTGAAACAACATTTTACTGATGACTTTTCGGTTTTTCATTTGTCTTCCGTTCATTTGATGTGGCACCCATTTTCCTTCCTTTAAAATCTTTTCCATTGCTTTTAAATGATCGGAAATGGTTTGCTGAACAACGTTTAATCTTTCTGCACATTGTTTTTGAGTTTGACAGGCATCTTCATCCAATAATGCTTGTAATTGTTGGTCTTCAAACTTTTTCGGTTGACCTGGACGTTCTTTGTCTTTCACATCGAAATCATCACTTTTAAAGCGTTTAAACCACCGTTCACAAGTATCTTAAGATGGAGCATGTTTACCATAAACTTCCAGAAGTATACGATAACTTTTTCTTTAAAATAAAGCAATGAATTAAAACTTCCCGCAAATGCTCTTTTTTTTGGTATGAAATTCGACATTTTTAAGCGTAAAAATATCTATGATGTTAACACCTTCAGCAAATTTGACATATGAAGTTTTGAAGCTTGCTGTCAATACAACAAAATAGCATACATATCAAATCGCTTATATATCAACATATGTGTAACTCCATCTATTAAAAAAATCCGCATTATGAACTGGTACACCTAGTAGATGCTGGGCTTTTAATGATATTGCTATATTACTTCTATTGGGAATTGCTATTATTTTTCTGTATCAAGCCAGCATTGCCCTAGGTCTATTTGACTTTAGATTCTGAGTTTTTAACCACTGTGCTCTATTTCTCTCCCCAAAAGTAGTATAATAAGATTTTATGTGATTGTTATATCAAATTTGTTATCATAAATGGTAGTACAGGATTGGAATTCCATTCATAACAACCACAGTTTCTAATAAGGTATCTCTTTTATGCCACTATCTACAACAGAATACTGAACTATGGTGTACCATTTTCTGACACATTAAAATTATTTATGTTCCTGTTTTTCAGTGGATGATTCAGAAGCCACACAAAGCAGCAACATTTTTTGGTTGCATTGGGACAGATAAATTTGGGGAGATCCTGAAGAGAAAAACTGCCGAAGCGCATGTGGATGCTCATTACTATGAACAGAATGAGCAGCCAACAGGAACTTGTGCTGCATGCATCACTGGTGGCAACAGGTCAGTGTAATTCCCAGGGAAGCTTATACTAACTGGCTATTTCAATACTGGTAAAATCTGAATTCCAATCTAATTTTGGAATTTAGATCTCTCGTTTATAATTGCTTTTAATGTTTAATAAACTCTTCCTTATATCATTTTTTCTTTTTTAAAAAAATTGCCCTTGTTGAACCTGCTGTTGTCTTCATGTGGTATAGTGGAATGAAATTTTTGAGATTATCTAATCTAGCATCTACTCCTTATAATTAGGATCAGAGAAGGAAAACATTTTACTCAATGTCTTATAGCAAGCATTTTGCTAAACTGGGTCCCAGGTTCGATTCCGGTCAAGGGCATGTACCTTGGTTGCGGGCTCATCCCCAGTGGGGAGTGTGCAGGAGGCAGCTGATTGATGTTTCTCTCTCATCGATATTTCTAGCTCTCTGTCCCTCTCCCTTCCTCTCTGTAAAAAATCAATAAAATATATATTTTTAAAAGTTATGATTTTAAGGTTTCAATGAATAAACCACTATTGTTCAAACATATTTGAAATATACTTATTTAAACCTTTTCGTTTTTTAGTTTTTCTTAAACCAACATTAATATGCAGGTGCAAAGACAGAAATGGGTCAAGTTTTGCCTCTGTTACCACTCAAGCTAGAGAAAAATTGAGAAATTATTTTTGTATAATAAAGAGCAGTATGATAATATTAGGCTTCCCAGATGTTAACAGCTTGATTTATATACTAATATTATGGTTATGATGCTCAGTATTGTGCAGATAATTTTGGAAATTTGAAACTGAGGGAAACCCTCCCTATCTAATTCATTATCCAAATTGTGGAACCTAACATATTTGGATAAATTGTTTTAGATAGGGGTGGTAACTCTCAGTACCACTATCCAAAACGCAGGAATCAAAGAGTTTAGATAATGCAATAATTTTCTTAATCCAAGTTCTCATTCTCCAAACTCCGAACCAAACACATTTGGATAGTAAGAATACTTGTATTTTTCTTTTGGAGAAACTGAGTAGTTTCCTATCAAAGAGTAGTTTTATTATCAAAATAGAGTTTAGTAATTGATACCACAAGTGTTTGCTTTTATTTAGTAACCATTTTTGTCAAAATTTTGCTAAAGTCATGATTACTTAAATATTCTGTATAAATCAGGACTAATTATTCTGATTTTGTAATATAGTTATTTGCATATAAATATATTGATGCATATTACTCTTATTTTCATTCATCTAATTGAACATAAACAAATAGTCTCAGTAGTCAATTGGCATATGAACAGAAATATGTTTTGGAAGAGAATTGATTTACTTTTTTCTTAACAAGAGGAACCAATCATATTACCACAATCTTAAGTAATGAGATGATATTTTATTTGTGAGGATTTTTGTACCGTAACTACTATTGATTACAAAAGTGGAAAAATGCCAGGCTGGTGTGGCTCATTGGTTGAGCATCAACCTATGAACCAGGAGGTCACAGTTTGATTCCCTGTCAGGGCACATGCCTGGGTTTTGGGTTCTATCCCCAGTAGGGACTTGCAGGAAGCAGCTGATCAATGATTCTCATCACTGATGTTTCTGTCTCTCATATCCTCACCCTTCCTTTCTGAAGTCAATTAAATATATATATATATATATATATATATATATATATATATATATTTAAAAATTAACAAATAAAAAAGTGAAAAACTGTCAAGTTATTTTCTAAATTCTGAGGAGGAAAAATATTTTTATTAATTTCATATGTAATGTAAATAATTATTAAGTTTAATTGTTGAGCAATAATAAAAAGCACTGTGAGGCACTTGTAGCAAGATTTTAAATGTAGTATCCTGCTTAGATTTTTCTACTGCAAAACTGGACCAGGGCAGGGAGGTTTCAACTGTAGAAACTAAATTTATTCCAGTCATTAACATTTAATGCTTGGCAAATTATTTTCACATAGTAAATATAGTCTTTATATGTATTTTGTAAAATTAATCCCATACTTGGCTTTTAAAGCATTAGGTTAAAGAAGAAATGTATAGTGTATTGATACTTAAAAACTGAAGTTTTTATTTGAATATTTTTTATGCATAATGGCATTATAGCTTTATTTCGTAACTGCATTTTGAACTATTAAAATGTAGACAGTAGATAATCTTAGCATTTAAATATTAAAAAGAAACTTAAATGCCAGTTTCTCAAAATACCAGGTGGTATTTAGAACAAGGATTAATATCTCTGTTTATCTCACAGGCAACATAGAAGTCTCAGGAGTTCTCAAAACAAAATTCATTTTATTTACATTTCTTAAAATCAATATACAACAGTTTTGAAGAAATAAAATATAAAACATAAGTATCAAAAAATATTGTTAATTGACTGTATAGAAGTATATGACAAATTTGCAATAAAAGGAATAAGTTGTATATCTGGGGCAAAAAAACTTACTTTGCTTTTTGTTGTTATTTTAGGTCCCTTGTAGCTAATCTTGCTGCTGCCAATTGTTATAAAAAAGAAAAACATCTTGATATGGAGAAAAATTGGATGTTAGTAGAAAAGGCAAGAGTTTATTATATAGCAGTAAGTATTTATCTAATTCAAATTTCCGGTACATGTTTACACTATAAATTATAGTTGTTAGCTGATGTAAATTTTTAAATAATTGTCTTTTACTTATCCTGCAAATTACCCCTCTCAAAGCATATGTTCACTATTTAACATGCAGAATAGTAATATGATCATTCTATGGTAACATAATTTGTATTATTTACCTTCAAGTCTACCTCTTTTGGGATACATTATACATAGATATTGCTTAACCAAGTATCAAATTCCTGTAAAATCTGTTTCTTAAGGTCTTTTGAAGTAATTCTGTGAATTTACATTTTATATTTTTAGGCTACTTCTGAATAATGCATGCATTGTATGGAGAAATATTAGTATTCTAAATATTCACTGCAAACAGTTTGAGCTTATTTACCTAAAAAATCCTAATTGCTATTTATTCCATAGTAATTACCATGATACCTTTTAATTTAATATTTCAGAAATATTGATTGTGACAAATCTCTTAAATCTGGGAATAAGGGCAGCATGTAATTAGAATTATTAAGTCTTCTGACATGAAAGTAATTGGTTAAGAATTTATTTCTAAGATAAGACTGATATAAAAATCCTCCTGAATAAATCACCCCACGAATATTTTGTTTTTATATAATCTGAGTTAAATGTGGCTGACTAAAAATAAGTAGATACCTTTGAAAAATTAAAAGTACCTCAGAAGCATATAATATATGATTTTGATATAACAGCCTCTGCCACTCACTACCTGATCTGTGAAACTGCTGGTAACACGTGTAAAAAATTGATTATCTAATAGGAACGTGCTTATTGAAAATATAATTATTTCTTTCAGTCTAGTGTTAATGTCTCCTACAGCATGTTTATGTGCACTGCTGTAGGCTTTACAAGGTTGTTATTGATTCCAGTGTATAGCAAACCCTACCCCTTGATAAATGTCAAATAAATGCTTACATTAAGAGGATTATTTAGAGGAAAGACATTTTACCTCTTCTGCCAGTATATGAGAAAAACATTTCAAAACTAAAAAATTTTCTCTGTTAATCATCTTCTATTTAATTTTATTTTGCAAAATGTTCTCTTTTTTTTGTTAATGTCTTGGTAGCATATTTTTGTAGTGAAGGTTTTTAGGGAGATTTATTAAGTATTTCAAACCACCTGACATTTGAAAGTCTGATTTTCAAAGAGTACATGATTTAAATTGTGACATTAATTATGTTATATTATTTATATTGACTATGATATATGACAATATATTATGATGGAAAAGTATTTTAACTGACAGTTACAATTGTCTCTATTTAAATGTATGTAATTGGACCCCAGATCATGAACTAACTTGGAAACAACTCATGTTTTAACAGTTATGCACATGTAAGCCATATTGCCAAGTTTGAGTGAATGGGGAATTTTTATAGCAGCATGGACCTAACTTGCAAACAACTCATAGTTTCAGCAATTATGTACTACTATAAGGCATCTAGCTAACTTAGGGTGAATGAAATTTTTGTAAGAGTATTAACTATTTATACCAGTGCTATTTTGTATAAAGTATGGAGTGATTAGTTTTGGACAAGTGAATAAAGAAAATAGAATTATTCTTGAAACATGTGTAGTGTATTAGCCAGAAACAAATATCAGAATGGATTCTGGTTGATATCTCTGATAATAGCTTTTAGCCTTTAGCTTCTATTTCAACAATTTCATAAAAAGAATGCTCTTTTACATTGCCAGGTAAATCTATAAATTTCTCAGAGTTTGGCTATTTTAAAATACTTCTGAGAATAGTAAACATATATTAGATACCTGGGATGCTGTCACTGTTGGTGGACGTTCAACAAATATTTATTTTGCTAACAACTAAGAGCATAATTTTTATTTATTAAAATCTGTGAAATATCTTCTGAAATGTAATACTATTTTCATGTAGACATTCTGCAGTTCTTTTAAATCTTTAATTCTTGTTGAGCACAGAGCATCCAGTTTAGTCTTTTCTTAGCCTATTTTCAAAACAAAATTTTAGATTGAGTAGGTGTAGCTGTACTTAATCAAATAGATGGACTCCTTCCTACTTTTAAGTTCCATAGAATCAGCAGTCTTCTCACATCATCATTTTAAACTCCTGAGGTTTTAACAAGTTAAATTTCTGGGAGCCCTTTAATTACCAAAAGTTCTTGATCTAAGGAAGCAACTCAATATGTCTATTCAACAAGTTTCCAAAATTAAGACATCTGTCTGCATTATATAAAACTAGAGGCCTGGTGCACAAAATTCGTGCACTTGTGCAAGTAGATACTTTTCATATCACACTATTTAGACAAATCTTTTTTCCAATATTTATTGGGGCCAATAAGAGCACATGCATTTTACCTCGGGTGTCCCTCAGCCAGGCCTGCGCCCTCTTGCAGTCTGAGACCCTCAGGGGATGTCCGCCTGCCATCAGTCAGACATCCCTCTTGCAATCTGGGACTCTTGCAGTACAGGACCCCTCACTCCTTACCGCCCACCTGCAGTGGAGGCGAGAGAGGCTCCTGCCACTGCTGCTGAGCTCGCCAGCCGTGAGCCCGGCTTCTGGCTGAGCAGCGCTCCCCTTGTGGGAGCACCTGACCACCAGGGAGCAGCTCCTACACAGCAGCCGGTTGTTCTGCCATTGGGTCAATTTGCATGTTAGGGTTTTATTATATAGGATAAACCAGATCTACATATTCACCAATTCTTCTTTCCACTATTCCAAAAATTAGTAGTGAGCATTAAGATAATTCAAAACCTTAATCGTTTTCTTTGTCACATGATGTAGTGAAGCTAAAATGCAGAGTTCACATCAAAAAGTTGCCTGATTTAAAAAAAAACTGAAACGGAATGTGCTCCATTCAACATTCTTTTTTGGTTTAAAATAAAGTGTTGGCATCTTTTTTTTTTTTTTTTTTTTTTTACCTTTATAACAAGTACACTCAGTTTTTTTCATGTTTAAACCAAATTCCTTGTTAGTTGGTGATTAAGGATTACTAGTTATGTGATAGCTAATTACATTTTTAAAAATATAAATCTCAAGATTCTCTTCATCTGAGCAGCAGATTGGCATATATATATATATACTAGAGGCCCGGTGCACAAAAATTTGTGCACTCGGGGGGTGGGGAGGGGGGTCCCCCAGCCCGGCCTGTGCCCTCTCGCAGTCTGGGACCCCTCGGGAGATAACGACCTGCTGGCTTAGGCCTGCTCCTGGGTGGCAGAGGGCAGACCCAATCCCTAGGTGCAGCCCCTGGTCAGGCTCAGAGCAGGGCCGATTGGGGAGTTGGGGTGCCTCCCTGTCATGCACAGAGCAGGGTGGATCGGGAGGTTGCGATGCCACCCTCAGTCACGCTCAGGGTAGGGCCGATTGGGGGGTTGGGGCACCGCCCCCTGTCACACTCAAGGCAGGGTCGATGGGGAGGTTGCGGCGCCACCCCCTGTCACGCGCAGAGCAGGGCCGATCAGGGGGTTGGGGTGCTGCCCCCTGTCACTCACAGAGCAGGGCCAATCAGGGGGTTGGGGCTCCGTACACTGTCACACACAGAGCAGGGTCAATCAGGGGGTTGGGGAGCTCTACCCGCCACGCACAGAGCAGGGCCGATCAGGGGGTAGGGGCACCGACCCCTGTCACACACAGAGCAGGGCGGATCAGGGGGTTGGGGCGCTGTACCCTGTCACACTCAGGGCAGGGCCAATGGGGAGGTTATGGCTCTACCCTGTCACACACAGAGCAAGGCCGGTGGAGGGGGGTTGGGGCGCCACCCTCTATCACCCACAGAGCAGGGCCGATCAGGGGGTTGGGGCGCCGCCACTGTCACACTCGGGGCAGGGCCGATGGAGAGGTTATGGCTCTACCCTGTCACACACAGAGCAGGGCCCATGGGGAGGTGGGGGTTGGGGCGCCGCACCCTGTCACACACAGAGCAGGGCCGATCAGGGGATTGGTGTGCTGCACCCTGTCAAACACAGAGCTGCAGGGCAATCAGGGGATTGGGGAGCTCCCCCCTATCAGGCACAGGGCAGGGCTGATCAGGGGGTTGGGGCGCCGCACCCTGTCACACACAGAGCCACAGGGCGATCAGAGGATTGGGGAGCTCCCCTCTATTAGGCACAGAGCAGGGCTGATCAGGGGGTTGGGGCGCCTTCCCCTGTCACGAACATAGCAGGGCGGATAGGGAGGTTGTGGCCCCGCCCCCTGTCACACACAGAGCCGCAGGGCGATCAGGGGGTTTGGGCGCTACCCCCTGTCACGCTGATCCCGGTGCCGGGAGGCATATTACCCTTTTACTATATAGAATAGAGGCCTGGTGCATGGGTGGGGGCCGGCTGGTTTGCCCTGAAGGGTGTCCTGGATCAGGGTGGGGGTCCCCACTGGGGTGCCTGGCCAGTCTGGGTGAGGGGCTGAGGGCTGTTTTCTGGCTGGCGAGTGACTGCCAACCGCTCCTTGTTTTTTTTTTTTTTTTTCATTCTGGGCCAGCTTTAGCTCTGAGGCCTCGCTGCTGAAAACATCGATACAATGTTGCGGTCCGGCTGGCTTTCAGTCTGGCTGGTTTCTGGAGTTTTGTTTAGCTTCTTATTTGCAACATAGTACATAGTTGCTTAGAGTTGCAGCTGAGAGGCCAGCAAGTTAGGCGGGGAACGTTGGAGTCCACAGTCACTGAAGCAAGCAAGCCTCCCTGCTCGCTTCAGTGCATGGCTGCCGACCGCCATCTTGGCTGACAGTTAATTTGCATAAGGATATGCTGATTAGCCAATGGGAAGGGTAGCGGCCGTACGCTAATTACCATGTTTCTCTTTTATTAGTGTAGATATATATAATCTTTTCTTCCAGGAACTATTTCTTATAATAGCCCCCTAAGACTATGATATTTAGGAAAGTTTTATGAACAAGATAGGAAATTAGAGACAATAATTTTTCTAAACTTTGTATTTTCTTGTTAAGGCAATATTTATGTGCTATGAAAAATAAGAAAATTAGCCCTGGTTGGTGTGGCTAAGTTAATTGTGCTTTGAAAGGTTGCTGGGTTTGATTCTCAGTCAGGGCATGTGATTTTCAGTCCCTGGTAGGGGGTTTGCAGGAGGTAGCTGATTAATGTTTCATTCTCACCTCGATGTTTCATGTTTCTCTCTCTCCCTTCCCTCTCCCTTCCTCTCTTTCTAAAAAACTATAATAATCTTAAACAAACAAACATATGAAAATTAGCACTGTGTTTCAGTCTCCTCTTGATTTGGAGTAGTTATAATTTTATTTTTGCATTTTCAGTTTTTAAACACTTGCATTCTGTTCTATAACCATAACTCTTACAGCCTCAATTCTACATTTAAATGAGTTAAATGCTTTCCAACTAATTACCCCCATTTCTTTATTGTTTATTTTTATTACCCTCAATTAGCTGCATTTTATCATCATTTTTCCCCAAGGAAGGACTCAGAGCTCCTGTGTTCTGAGTTTTTATTTACTTTTTATTGCTTTTATATAGGAACTAGTGTCCTGGTACATGGATTCATGCACATTGAAAGGAAGAAATATTAGAAGAAATGTTAGAAGAAATATTTTAATATCGCTATTTGCCCTTTCTCTATAATAGTAATGTCAACCAAATTCACAATTGACAATGACAGATTGAAACACACATGTGCAATTGGCACCAGCTAGAGCTTTATATGTATCGCGTGTGTGCGAGTCAACTTAGCCTTTTATATCTATAGAATAAATTTGCTTGATTAAACCTGCTTTCTGATTTACCTAACTTTTTCCAGCCCAGTGAAGCACCCCAACTTCTCTTTCAGGTAATTGTCCACAACACAGAAGTAAATATCCACACGAATCAGATTATTAATGTAGATCATGTAGGGAGAACAAAGGGTAAAATATTTAACTGTAGCAGTGTTTGACTATATTCTGCGCATGAAAAAACCTGAAGTCATTTTCAAGTTCCACCATTTCTTACTTCTTTTCAGTTGGGTCAAGTTTCTAAGTGTTCTAAATCTCCGTTTTCTGTCTAATGAAAAGAAAATAGGATTCCACCAAGTCTCCTATCTATCTCCTCCAGGACATCTGTGAGGATCAAATGAGATGAGGCACAGGAAAACGTTTCACAGACATTTGGTTAAAATGTAAAATGTTTCCACCTGGCTATAAAGCAAGTCAGGTTCCTGGGCTGAAGAAACTACAAGGAGGCTAGTCATGGCTAGGGAGAGGAAGCCCGGAGTTGCTATGTGACATCATTACCCAGCACCCACAGCCACCGTTTATGGGCTGATCTGGCTCTGGGCCGTATTTTATGCCATGGGGTCTTGGCAGCATTGGCTGCGATTTGGTGGGGTGTGGCTCTGGGCTGGTGGTGGGGCCTGTGTCCCACTTGGGAGAAGCCGAGTGTTGGTTTGTCGGCGCCAGATCCGTGGTGATGTTTATTTTTAAATGGCCAGTGCATGTCATGGCAGCTCCTGCATTGAGCGTCTGCCCCCTGGTAGTCAGTGTGCGTCATAGCTACCAGTCGGACAGATGGACACTTAGCCGTTTATATATATAGATGACATGTTTGGTGTAATATTTTGTGAAACAAAATACTCTGTAGACATTGCTTTATTGTCTTCTAGCATGTTTTATGGGAAATCTAAGTCCAGGTTGATTTTTTTTTCTTTATTAATCCTCTTTTCTGCTTATTTTGGATTTCCTTTGCTCCTCTTTTCATCTTCTTCTTCCTTTGTCTCCCCCACCCCCTGCTATGTGAATTTTATTGAAAAAGGTAAGGTCTCCTTTTTTACCACTGAGTAGTTTTCCTTTTGTAAATGTACCACAGCTTTTTTATCCACTTATCTACTGATGGGCACTTGGGCTGTTTCTAAATTGTGGCTATTGTAAATAATTGCAGTGAACATAGGGGCGCATATATTCTTTCAAATTAGTGTTTTAGGTTTCTTTGGATATATTTCAAGAAGTGGAATTGCTAGGTCATAAAGAACTTCCATATTTAATTTTTGAGGTAACTCCATACTGTTTCCCACAGTGGCTATACCAATCTGCATTCCAACAAAGAGTGCATGAGTATTCTCTTTTCTCCACACCTTTGCCAACACTTGCTGTTTGTTGATTTATTAATGACAGTCATTCTGACATCCCAACTTAAAGGTTGACTTTGTAACATTGTACAAAATAATAAGATCCAACAATATGCTGCCTATGAGACATGCACACAAATAAACACAAATAAGTTATACTTAAATAAATACATACATGTTAAAAATAAATACATGTTAAAATAAAAATATTAGTAGGTTTTAAGTAAAAGGGTGGAAAAAGATATACCATAATATCAATAGAATTTTGCATAGAAATCTATGCATTATTTCTAATAATTCTTTTTTTATGAGAAAAAGTTTCCTTACAAGTTTCAACTACACTGTAAAGCACAAATTAGCTTGCAAGTTTAGGCTTATTATAGGGAGAATTTTAAACATTGGAGATTAATCAGATATTTAAGAAATAGGTTTAACAAAAGCTTTCAGTATTTTGTGACTTATTTTACATAAACTAAGTCAGCTGCATTTGTGTCCTTTCTTATTCATTGAAAAATTAATTACTACACACCTGAAACCTTTATAATTTTATTAACAAATGTCACCCCAGTAAATTCAATAAAAAGGTAAAAGAAAATGAAATTCGTTGATTTGAGACTTTTCATTTTTACTATAGACTTCTAATGCTACATAGATTTTTCTCTAAGCATTAATTTGGCTGCCTCCCACAAATTTTGACATTTCATTTTCATTCAGCTTGTAATACTTTCTACTTCCTCTTTGCTTTCTTCTTTGAAGTGTGTTGTTTATTTTCTAAACATGGAGAACTTCCTCTTATACATTATAAATTTGTATATTCCTTTCACAGTTCTATCAGACTTTTCTTCTTGTGTTTTGAAACTCTGTTAAGTGCATAAAAATGTAGGATTGATTATTTGGCCCATTACCATTTATTTATTCCTGGTAATAGATTTTGTCTCAAAATGTACTCTGTGTGAAACACAGGTATTAATATAGCCAGTCCAGCTTTCTTTTGACTATAAATGAAAGAATAGTGAATTATAGTTTGTCAATAATTATCTGAGAATATGGGACTTGGAGTTTGAATTTTCCTTTGGTACCTATGCTTGCTTCCTTCTTTCTGTGATTTTTTTTCAGTTCCCATGGTTTATTATAGATCTCCTTTTTCTCTGTCTGTATTTATGTTGTAACTCCATCTTGGTTTTATCTCTCCTCAGCCTAGAATCTTACCATTTTGGGGAATATAGTTTTTGTGAGGGTATGGTTTTCAAGTGTTACTAATGTTTGCCTTCTGGGATCAAGAAAGGTATGATTACAGGCAGGTGCAGGAATTATAATTTGGAGAAGTATAAAACTTTAGAGGAAAGGAATAGAATTCATACTTGGAAAAAAAGGAGTATTTGTTTATAAAAGACAAGTAGTAATCAGTAATAATTTTTGGGTTCTCTATCTCTTTGCTCTGGTTGGGTTTTCTACTAAAATTCTTATTGACAACATGAATAATAATTTTTATTAGAACTGTTACTTAGACTCAGTTTCAGTATCTTTATCAGTAATCTGAAAGTAATAACTAAAGTACTTAAAATGAAGTAACATGATAAACTAAGAAATCTAATCTAAAAAATAATATATTTGAAATTTTACATGTTAAAAAGGTAAAATGTTGAATAACAAATTGTATCATGAAATATACAATTGCTATTTTTTTGGATTTGTTTACCATTTCACAATATTTACAAAAAGATATGCTTACAGCCCAGCTGGGTTGCTTACTTTTTTTGGAGCATCATCCTGTAACATCAAAAAGGTTGCGAGTTAGATTCCTGGTCAGGGCACATACCTAGGTTGTGGGTTCAATCCCAGTCAGGGTGGGTATGGGAAGCAACTGATGGATCTCTCTCTCTCTCTCTCTCTCTCTCTCTCTCTCCCTCTCTCCCTCTCTCCCTCTCTCCCTCCTTCCCTCTCCCCCCTCCAGCTTCTCTCTCTCAAATCAATAAACATATCCTAGGGTGAGGATTAAGATATGCGCCTGGCTGGTGTGACTCAGTTGTTGAGCATTTACCTGTGAACCAGGAGGTCACAGTTTGATTCCCAGTCAGGGCACATGCCTGCGTTGCAGGCTCAACCCCCAGTAGAGGGCATATAGGAGGCAGCCAATCAATGAATCTCTCTTATCATTGATGTTTCTATCTCTCTCCCTCTCCCTTTCTCTCTGAAATTACTAAAAATATATCTAAAAAGGAAAAAAATATATGCTTACATAAAACTTTATTAGAAATTATGAAAGATTCTTTTGATTATGCTAAAATGTGTCATCCATCTGGCAATTTTACCTTTGTCATGAAAAGATTTTAAAGGCTTATAGTGAAAGTGAATGAATTTGTCTTAGAATGTTAACCTATTAGAAATTTGGAATACTATAAAAGGAAATGAAAGATAGCAATGACTATATATATTTGAGATTTACTATCCTCCCTCCCAAATTTTTTTTCAGTTGAAGGAATCTTATTAACATATAGACAATTATATAACCTCATTGCCTTAAACCTTATTAGACCATAGAAAAAGCCCTTATTACGTCATCCTTTAAAATTGTGCTATTCTAATGAATACTAGTGGCCCGGTGCACGGATTCCTGCACATTCAAAGGAAATTAATTATAAGGTGGCCAGCAGGGCAGAACTGGGTGAGATGGGCCAGACACACCCTGGAGCCAACCTCCTGCAGTCCCTCCCCAGTCGGCCACACCTGGGGCTCACTGTGGCTCACAGGTCGTCTGCAGAGTGAGCAGGGTCCCTCCAGCAGGTAGGGTCCCTCAGCCTGGCCACCAGGGATCAGGCTGAAACTGGCTCTGCAACATCCCCTGAGGGGTCCCAGAGTGGGAGAAGGCTCTCTGCAAAATTGCTGTTGCTCAGCAGCTCCTGCGTTGAGTGTCTGCCCCCTGGTGGTCAGTGCACATTATACCTATGCGCTTAGCCTTTTATATATATACTAGAGACCCGGTGCACAAAAATTTGTGCACTCGAGGGGAAGGGGGGGTCCCTCAGCCCGGCCTGTGCCCTCTCGCAGTCTGGGACCCCTCAGGGGATGACCACCTGCTGGCTTAGGCCCGCTCCCCAGGGGATTGGGCCTAAGATGGCAATCAGACATCCCTCTGGCAGCCCAGCAGCCCTCAGGGGATGTCCACTTGCCAGCGGGGAGCAGGCCTAAACCGCAGTCGGACATCCTTAGCGCTGCTGTACTGGCAGCCATCAGCCTGGCTTGTGGCTGAGCAGAGCTCTCCCATGTGAGAGCTCCCTGACCACCAGAGGGCAGCTCCTGCATTGAGCGTCTGCCCCCTGGTGGTCAGTGTGTGTCATAGTGACCATTCATTCCCAGTCCTTCTGCTGTTAGGGTCAGTTTGCATATTATCCTGTTACTATATAGGATAGAGGCCTGGTGCACAGGTGGGGGCCGGCTGGTTTGCCCTGAAGGGTGTCCCGGATCAGGGTGGGGGTCCCGCTTGGGTGCCTGGCCAGCCTGGGTTGAGGGGCTGATGGCTGTTTGCAGCTGGTCACACCCCCTTCAGGGTGGAGGTCCCCACTGGGGTGCCTGGCCAGTCTGGGTGAGGGGCTGAGGGCCGTTTTCAGGCTGGTGGGTGACTGAAGCTCCAACCTCTCCTTTTTTTCTTTTTCTTTTTTTATTCTGCGATTTATTTACCTTCTATGGCTGTCACTGGAGCTGAGAGCCGGCTTTAGCTCTGAGGCTCAGCTCCAGCTCTGAGACCTCGGCTGCTGAAAGCAGGTATCTGGGCTTTGTTTAGCTTCTATAATTGAAACACTGTTTCAACTCCAGCTCTGAGGCCCGGCTGGCTGAAAGCAGGTTTCTGGGGATTGTTTAGCTCCTATAATTGCAACATAGTTGCTTAGAGTGCAGCTCAGAGCTGGGCGGCGGCAGGCGGGGAACCTTGGCTTCCTCCATCACTGGAGCAAGCAAGCCTCCTGTTCGCTTCAGCTGCCTGGCTGCCGGCCGCCATCTTGGTTGGCAGTTAATTTGCATATCGCCCAGATTAGCCAATGGGAAGCGTGTCGGAGGTATGGTTAATTACCATGTTTGTCTATTATTAGATAGGATATACTAGAGGCCCAGTGCACAAAGTTTGTGCACTGGGGGTGGTGTCCCTCAGCCCAGCCTGCACCCTCTCCAATCTAGTACCCCTCGGAGGATGTCCGACTGCCAGTTTAGGCCCGATCCCTGTGGAATTGCTTCTGCCTGCCAGCCTGATCACCCCCTAACTGCTCCCCTGCCAGCCTGATTGACACCTAACTGCTCCCCTGCTGGCCCAATTGCCCCCAACTGCCCTCCCCTGTAGGCCTGGTTTCCCTCAACTGCCCTCCCTTGCAGGCCTGGTCATCCCTAACTGCCCTCCACTGCTGGCCTGATCCCCCCCCCCCCCACCTGCTCTCCCCTGCTGGCCTAGTCCCCCCAAACTGCCCTCCCCTGCAGGCCTGGTCCCCCCCAAATGCCCTCCCTCCCCTGGAGGCCTGGGGGGCCACAACTGCCCTCCCTTGGGGGCCGTCTTGTGCAAGGTGTGATGAAACAATTTGCATATTCTCCCTTTAATAAGACAGGATATATACTTTGTCAGAGTATGGAAACTGATGGATTTTTAACCCTTTGCGGTCCAATTTTATTTTTGGAATTCAAACAGTCTGGTCCAAATTAATTGACAGGATTGAATGTTGAAGTTATCTGTCTCACTAGACCTCAGCTCGACGTTGGACCTGCTCCTAGCGCCTGGTCTGTTGAGTCAGCCTCCATGTTGGACCAAAAAGGGTTAAAATATGAGCTATTTTATGAATGATGATTTAAGATGTTACAGTTCTTTATAAAACATTTAGATAGAATTCAAAGCAATTTTTGGAATTTCTTAATCTTTATAATATTCTGAGATTATTACATAAGGAGGAGGTAGGATGGTTGAACTTCTTCTGACTTTCCATTTTATCCCTGTTCTGAATTCAATTTTTGAACTCTTATGTATTGGAATTCCCATTATGTTGGTCAAATCATTGATCACCATTTGACTTTTTCCTGGTATTTTTTGCTCAAGTTTTTGATCATCCTGTTCTGAACTGCTTCAATTAAGGATTACCTGTGAATTGGTAATCCTTCATATGAAAAAAGTCCTTGCAAGTGACCTTAACTATTACATTTATAAATTCAAAAAATAAAATGAGAAGAAATATATGATTTTTTTCTATATATCTGGAGAATTTCATGTATTTCATGTTTGTGTATACTTCCTGTACACGAGTCTTGATCATGCATGAGTTTAGAATTTTGTGTGCCAATTTGACACCCCTTTAAGTAAAGCCCAAAACTATGTGATAAAGACATCTTTCTTTTACTCGGATATAATATAGAGAGATATAAGAAAAAGACTGTTAATTATGTTTCTTCTTAAATATTAGCATTAGAGTTCAGTTTTTAACTCTAAAAAATTATCCGTATTTTATTAATGTTCAGTTAGTTACACAAATGAGTATTGTTCTTACTTCTTCCTTTACAGTGACAATCTTTGTTGCTAGAAATTTCTTTAAATGATAGTGTGATTATAGAAATTCTATTTGTATTCATTTCCAATTTGCCTAGAATTGTTTTTTCCCCCCCCCCCCTGCAGGTAAAGTCTAACAGTATCATTTTTTAGTGATACTAATACGCTGTGATTTTTATAGATAAATACTTTATTCAAGTTGAGCAATTTATTCCTATATTTCTGTAATTTTCTTAAGTCTTATTTTTGGCAGCTATCTAAAGTAAAGCTCTCTACTAAAACGGGAGAAATATATGGAATATTAAAGTAAGGTTATTTTTAGTTAAGCAGCATAATCTTTTTACTTACTCAGTAGGAGTAAGATAGCGTTGGTTAAAGAAGCTTTGAGCTTTAAAGATAAAGATTGGAAGTTTTTGTGTTTTAGACTTGTGGCATTATAATGAAGCCTTGGAATTTTATGTGAAGTTGGAAACCACGCTATGTGCTAATTGCCTTAGAATTTTAAGAAAATAAACATATGTATAGCACTTAGTTGTTAAGACAGTAGGCCCTTATACAGAGCCCAAAATGAATTAACAAACCATCTACTGAAATGTTTCCACTTCATTTACGTTATTTATATATTTCAGACCATACAGCAGTTGCTTGGGAAAATGAACTGTTTACTAAATCTCTTTAATAAACATGATTAAGAGAGGGATAATTTATAAATATTTTGACGGCAATATACATTTTTACATTCTAGTTGTCATATCTTTGAAATTGTATATAAACTGGACATAAACATTCTAGTATCTGCAGAAGTGTATCTATTTTCCAACATTTTACTGTACACATTATAGAATCTCTACAGTTTATAGTGGTTTAACCCATATGTTCTGTTGTCCCTATCCTAAATAGAATTGGATTTAATCTTTTTATAACAGCTTATTGTGATGTCTATTTACCATGAAGTTCACGTGTTTAAAATGTACAATTTAGTGTTTCTCACATGTTTTCTCTGTATCCCTTGAAAATAGCTTCTTGCAGCTATAGGGAACCTTTTAAACTTCTAGAACATATATTATTGTTTTCACTGACATTGTCCTAATATAATTAGGAACATTAGTAAATTCTAAATAGTTGAAGACACTCTGAAAGATAGATTGCTGCTTTTACAAATTACATTCTTCTTCTATACATATTTCTGGCACAAGTTTTTCTTTAATTGTGAGAACCCTTGAATACTTTTCTCTGTAACTCCCATCTTCCCTTATAATACCCTCACCCAAACATCTACTTTTTGCCCAACCTTCCAACCCTGTTAAACTCTGCTGTCCTGACTAGTCATTTTGTGTATTTTCCTAACTATTCCTTTCTTTTTTCATTTTATAAAGAATTTACAATTACTGTGTATTATTATATTACTGTTATAGGAAGTCCCGATCAAATAAAATATAACATTTAGAATTACCCACCAAAATTTTTAATTTGTTTTATTTCCAGAAAGATACACATGTAATAAAGTAAAAGAACATCGTATTCCCTTATTCATCCCTCAAAAATAATTATTTTTATACATATGTAGCTCCTTGTAAGGTTAACATTTATTTGGCAGCTATAATGGAATAAATTGAATTTAAAATATTATTTTACTTGCAAGTGTCAACTAGCATTTCTCAGGTATATTGATATGCTTAGTGTAATGGTTTCTTTATCTTTTCTGAGTTTTATACCCTCCTCGCCCCCAAATTTATTTACTAATAAAATTTTCCTAAGTTCATATATTTCAAAAAGCTTTTGCTTATTCATGGAGTCCAGGTCAAGAACCTCAGTCATATAGTCCTGACTGGTTTGGGTCAGTTGGTAGAGCGTCAGCCTGCGAACTGAAGGGTCCCAGGTTCGATTCCAGTCAAGGGCATGTACCTTGGTTGCAGGCACATCCCCAGTAGGGGGTGTGCAGGAGGCAGCTGATCGATGTTTCTCTCTCATCGATGTTTCTAACTCTCTATCCCTCTCCCTTCCGCTCTGTAAAATATCAATAAAATATATGTGTTTTTTTTTAAATCAACAAACTCCTGAAGTTAAAAAAAAAAAAAGAACCTCTGTCATATAGTAAATAGCAAATTAAACAGATGTATAATTCCAGTTATAGTTCCATATTAGAAATTGTGGAATTTTTGAAAATCCGTGCTGGATTTTTAAAACTCTTATGATTGTGAATGTACACTTGCTTTCTTATATCAACCAAGAATTGGTTTTTGTAAAAATGTATTAAAGTGAGGAATCAAACTTAATGGTGAAATGATGTGGTTTAGTGCCAACAGTAAGCAGAATTCTATAAAAATGATCTGAATATCTTTAATTCATTTGATTTCTTCTAAAAATATCTGTACATTTTAACTACTTGAACGTAACCTATGATCTTTTAATGCTTAGTGCTCCTTTATAAATATCTCCTAATGTCATTTTTATTTCATTTCGTCAAGGTGGTCATTGTGATGTGTTCAGGTAGACTGTAGCATTTTCACTTCCTAAGATGAGCTGAATTGGGGCTATACTTTGTGGGAAGTTTTTTATACAATATGTAGGCATTAGTAAGAATTGGCATGTCCATTGATTTATTAATTTCACAGATGCTTCCATAATACTTAGTGTACTCTTGGGTATATTAAATTATCATATCCTGACAGCAATCCTGAAACATGCCAGTCTTAAAAAGCCATATTCCTGAGAACTAAAGCAAGGTATCAATGAACCGTATCTGACATGCCATGTTAATTTCCATAACTATCATTACTGGGAATGGTAGTATTTCTAAGGCATGGAGAATCTTGATAAATGTACCAAGTAAAAAGTGGCAAAATATCTACTTTATCACTAAGTTTCCAATTATGAAATCTTATTTTTTTCCATCTCAATTGAATCATTTTAGAAATAATGATAAGTACCTTTCCCCCCATTATGGATTATAAAATAGTTATTTAAACGTACAGTACATCACAACACAGTATTTTGAATTCTGTTTTCCTCATGTCTAGTGTTCGTGTTGTGAATGAAAACTTCATTCTGCCATCTCATAGAATGTTTACATATGCACATGATTTTTGCCTTAAGTAGAAAAGAAACAGCTGACAGATACATGGGTTAATTTGCTTTTTAAAATTGCAGCTAAATGTTCTGTGATTCTTTGTATGTTTGGGGCTATTTTGTAGAGAATGAATTTGTCAAGCAACATTTGAAGGACATTGGCCTTTTGTACCCTTTCCTAAATAAACTTAAACAGAAACCTGTCAACTCAAGAATAAAATATTTCTATGTAAATTCTCACCTGCAAATTATTGATAATGGAAGGAGCACCTTTTTAATCCTTATATCCTCTTTCCCCTCAACACAGCTTTTAGATTGTAGATAAACTTCCCAGCTCAGTAATTAACTGAGCTCAGTCATTGCACCCCATATCATGTGATTTTTTTTTCTTCAGTGGAATACATTATTAGAGCACTTACACAGCCAGTCTAGCTGCAGCAGCCCAGGCGGCAACAGCAGTGCCATTTTTCACAAAGAAAATGTTGAACAGGAGCCAAATGTTTGGTGGCAGTCTGTTGCTAGGAAATCAAGGTCCTGAGGCGATTAATGACAAAGCAAGCAATAACAAGAAGGCAGAATTACAGATTTAAAAGAGAAAAAAGTGGTTGGTGTTATAATTACCCAAAGAAATCCGCACTCATTAAATTGGCTGTTTTTATGATTGACTTTAATTGGAGGTTAGCTCAGATATTTAGCTCCTTTCCCACCCCTTTAAACACACACAGGCACATAATCTGTAGAACTGCAGACTTGTTTTTCTAAGCATTGAGAGGAGCTTGCCCTGTAATTTGATCCCCACTGACAGATGCATTTTCTATGCTGCCATTTTGAATTAACCTATTGTAGAACAATTTTCTTCAGTCCTGTTGAATAAAACATCCAGTCTGATTACCTCGATGGATTTGAGAGTAAAAGAATGTACTTCTTTTTGAAGTAGATTGTTTGCATGGACTCTACTGATTTTGAACTCTGCCAATAAGCACAATCATTTGTAATAAATTTTCAAAGAAATTTGTGGGGAGAAGGTAATTAGAGTCACCCTTTTATAGTTTAATGTTTGAGCACCTGCATCAAAACAGTATTATTCTTATAAGACAGTGTTATTTTTTCCAATAAGATGTCCATATGCATTAAAAAAAATTTTCTGAATCTTCATTTAGACTTGATATTTTTAAAAATCGAATCTTATCATCAGGTGCTTTAAAGTGACCATTCTTCCTCCCCACCTACAGTATTTTCATTACAGGACTCAATATGACTCAAAGCACCCTATTGTAAAAACATTTTGAGTATATAAAATATTTAAGTAAAATTATTTTAAAATGTGCCTGTTTAATCAATCTTTGATGTGATTTTCAAGAAAAATAGTATTTTATTTGATTTTCTAGGGTTTGATAAAGCATATTAACCAAAAAAGCATTGATTAAGCTTTCCTGTACAATACCTGAGGGAGCATCACAGTTTATTTACCCTTTCAGAAGACTTAAGAATAAAGTTACATAATGCATTGCTCTCCAGATTTCTAATCAAACCTCAGAACAAAAGAGCTAAGCACATTCTATCTGACAATACGCACACACTGCTAATCAGATGCCAATGCCAAGCTGTCTGCTTTGTTAAATACTTAGCTTCCTAGAGGCAGGAAGACAGCTGCTATAAGTATGATGAAATTTGGTAGTTCAATTTATTTTTACTACCCTTGGGCTACAAAGATACTGTTAATTTAGACCACCCCAATTGGTACACTTTAGGGAGTTTTTAAAAGAGTTTGTAATTAAAATGATAAAACATCATTATTACATTGAAGACCTTCTGTAAGTTTTACATTTGGCAGATACCTACTGAGATAACCCCAGCATGTAATTTACAATGATGTAATGGTTATAATTGCATTTCAGACAAAAAAGAGGAACTATAGGAGACAAGTGCTTCTTTTAGAAGAGTTTTGAGATCTGCTTCTATTTCATTTAAATCTACTTCTATCCCAGAATTGCCTACCTATAATTGACTGTAGCAGCCATAAACATTAAGATACTATCCTAGTGGTTTTAAAAATGTTATCAATGCAGACACTACCACCAGGGGGAGAAAGCTAAACTAAAAGTCTTTAACTGCTGGTAATACTTCCACCAAGTCATTGTGCTGCTTAGACCTACATAGTTAACCGCTTTCCCAGATGACACTGCCTTTGGGGACATGATTCTCAAATTGTATGTGAAATCTGTACAGACTTAACACACTATTTAAATGTAAATAAAATGAAAACTTCCAAGCCTTCTGTTCTGTTGTTTTTAAAGAGAGAGTGCAAATAAGCAACCTGAAGTATTTTATTCTTCTCTTATCTGTCAATCAATTTGAGGAGCTATCCTTCTGAAATTAAATGCTTTAGATCTAGGATACTGGCCAGCTATATAGCTTCGCTATTAATCACATAGTTGATATAGCATGTAAAGAGAGTTTTGTAGTTTATTGTCACAACAATGTAGTTTCTGTTTTTTTTAATATTTCTTTAGTAAACCATCAAAAATTCAATCTAAACATTTGTGTGAGCAGAGCTTGCAGGTTCCTTCCTTGGAGAATATTTTTAAATGCTAAAAATAGGTGCTTTCAGAGAGGGGTGTTACAAGACAGACAAAAGGGGGTGGTGGCTAGAATAAACCCTGTCCTAGCCGGTTTGACTCAGTGGGTAGAATGTCAGCCTGAGGACAGAAGGGTCCCGGGTTTGATTCTGGTCAAGGGCACACACTTTGGTTGCAGGCTCAATCCCCAGCCCTGGTCAGGGCATGTGTAGGAGGCAACCAATTGACGTGTTTCTCGCACATCAATGTTTCTCTCTCTCACTCTCCCTTCCACTCTCTCTCTCTAAAAAAAAAAAAAAAAAAAGGGGAATATAAACTATATCCTATGGTAGGCACTGAATTACAGTTGGAGATAATAGTATAAACTTATGTTTAGTTTAATATGTATAAATGGGTAGATGCAGAAATAATTACAGATATATCTGTATACATGTATTAGTATCCATACATCTATTTTCTGTCTTTGTCCACTGAGAAGGCTTAGATCTGGATTTGTAAATACTATTCTCCAGTAAAAAAATCCAGGGATCCTTGGAGAAATGTCTGATTCTATGGCTGGGGCAAAAAAAAATACAACATGAGCATGGACTATCTTGTGTTCTTTACCTAAACCCATAGACTCAATCTAATTATAAGGAAAACATCAGACAAATCCAACCTAATGGACATTCTACAACATACCTAACAAGTATTCCTCAGAACTGTGCCGAGGTCAAGAAAAGCAAGGAAAGACTAAGAACTGGTCGCTGACGGGAAGAGACTAGGAAGACATGGCAACTAAATGCAAAGTGGTTTCCTGGGTTGGATCCAGAACAAAAAAGGACATTGGTATAAAAATAGGTGAAATCTGAATTACGTCTGGACTTCAATGAATAGTAATGCACCAAGGTTGCTTTCTTAGCTTGGACATATGTACCATGCTAACAAAAAATGTTAAAATTAGGGTAAACTGGGGAGGGGTATATGGAAACTCTCATTATGTTTGGGGGTTTTTTCTGTACTTCCAGAAGTATTCCCAAATAATAACTTTATTTAAAAATAAAATACCTGTGTACCTGTCACCCATATTAAGAAACAGAACATTAGCAGTGTCTTTGAATGTCTGTGTGCCCCTGTGATTCCATGTCTCTCTCTACCCCAAAGGCAACCATTTACTTTAATTTTGCAGTTCAGATTTTGATGTCTGTTGTTTTTGCTAGCTCTTACTCCAGCTGCCTTATTTTTGTGTGTGTGTGAGCTCATTTTCATTATTTCTTGTAATTTCTGAGGCTAAGATGAAGATGGATTTCCAAAGAAAGGATTTCCATTTGAATCTGCCTATAAAGCCTGGAGATACAGTCAACCTAGGAACACAGTGAAGTAAATTTTAGACTTAAAGTTTTGTGACCTGCATAGGTAGCATGAGTTCCAGGTCCATAAACTTTCATGAGGATGGGCTTGTAGTTAAATTTTCAGGGAAGATATTTTTATTTCCACCCAGCATCAAGTTTGAAACCGGCAAATTTTCTTGCTGATTCTTTCTCCAGCATAATTCTGTTCCACTCTTATCCTAAGTATGCAGTTCTTCAGAATCGCAGTTTTATGTGGATGTCTCTAATTAGACTCCCTATCTTCAGTATACCCAGGGTTTCTCTCAACCTTGGGCTCAGTGATGTGCTGTTAAATACTTTAAAATATTGACTCTCGAGAGCAGGAAAAAAAAATGTCCCAACTTGTAATATTTTCCAATTTCATATTATGGCTGATTTCAGGCTACCAACATGAAGTCACTGAATGTGAATTTGGGAAAAGATGTGTATAGTTGCAGATCAGCTCTAGCAAACCACTGCCTGCTCGGTACATGGCTGTGAAAACTGAGGCTAAGTTATAGGGTTGGTATCTCCCCTGGAAGACACGCGAGTGTATGCCTACCTCCCCGTATTTCCATTTTTACCATGTTTTAACCATTGAGTATTGTGTCAACCCAATAGATTTCAAAACAAAAAAAAAAGACTATAGACTATTTTGTTTTATTTTAACTCATCATTTGTCGTTTTCAGCAGAAGGACAGTATCATGGTGTCTAAGTCAGTTTCACTGCCGGAAATAGAATCCCTCCTTATGGTTTACAAATACACATAATTTGTTTTTATTTTAAACATAATACATGATGATTACATTAAACTTGAGAAATATAAAGAGGTACAGAGAAGAATATTAAAACCCTCATTTTGTGCATATGTGCATCTCTTCGAGTTTTTATGTAATTTGTATCATACTCTATCTTACTATTTCATAATACAATTTTTGTTTCTTAATATTTAATGTTTGCTTAAGTAATTAAATATCCCCCACACTACCCCCACCTAAATATACATGAGAGTAAAGGTAAAAATCTGCACAGATTGGAGTTATAGTTTATCCAGGAGTCCAGTTCTTATGGCATATAAAAATAATTTTGCTAATATTTTTTATTGCAGCATTATTAATAATTGCAAAGTATTAGAAATTATATAAATTAGGAGTTTTATTGAATAAACAGATCTGGAGTGATTTCTAGGAGAAAATATATTAAAAAAGAATGCACAAAAGAGCATATATAATGCTACCTTTTATGTAATTAAAAGGGAAAAGAAAACATATGCAGGAAGGATAAAGTAGAAAACAAATCAGTAATCTACACAGGTTAGAAAAGAATGTGGGATGGATGAGATACGAAAGGGCATGACACTTCTTGGAATATATTTTTTGGGATACCATTTTTGAATTTTGATAGCATGTTAATATCCTGCTTATTCAAAAGGTTAAATAAAAACAGTACCAGTACGGTAGGGGACTTAAAACTATAAGCAGCCCTAACCGGTTTGGCTCAGTGGATGGAGCGTCAGCCTGCAGACTGAAGGGTCCCGGGTTTGATTCCAGTCAAGGGCATGTACCTTGGTTGTGGGCACATCCCCAGTGGGGGGTGTACAGGAGGCAGCTGACCAATGTTTCTCTCTCATTGATGTTTCTGACTCTCTGTCTCTCTCCCTTCCTCTATGTAAAAAATTAATATAATATATTTAAAAAAAACTATAAGTAGACTGAAACAAATGAACTTTATTGTCAAAAGTAAAAAACTACAACTATGCTGAAAATAAAAAAGAAGTGGAGGAAAAAAGGAAGACTAATCCAAGTAATTTGTGGACACACTATTGGACTGTCCTGTTTGGGGCAGAGTAGGAGAGGAAGAAAGTGTCACAAACAAATCCTGAAGTCTTTTAGTTGGTTTATTTATTTTAGTCGAATGGGAAAACTAATTCTGAAACTATATTGAGGAAATGACTAGTTGGTTGATATTGATAGGAACCCGTGTTCTCACTGTAGAAAAAAGGATATATAAATATAGAATGGGAGAAGACAGGAAAAAACACTGTGGGGATGGATTGGGTTAGACACAGCGGTTCTCAACCTGTGGGTTGCGACCCCTTTGGCGGTCGAATGACCCTTTTACAGGGGTCGCCTAAGACCATCCTGCATATCAGATATTTACATTTACAATTCATAACAGTAGCAACATTACAGTTATGAAGTAGCAACGAAAAA
>NW_005871117.1:3051318-3053347 GCF_000147115.1 Myotis lucifugus | reverse complement strand
TCCTAGCTCTATTGCCAAATGAGAAAGAAGCAGTCATTCAAATAGTAATGACACAGCTAGTACCATTTACCACTCTGTTAGTTTACCAGGGGTGCCATGACAAATTACCATAAACTTAAAATAAATTCCAGCATAGTTCAGGAGTCCAGAAGTTAAAATGAAGGTGTTGGCAAGGTTGGTTAATTCTTGGAGGGGCAGAGGGAGAATCTGTTCCATGCCTCTCTCCTATCTTGTGTTGCCTGTAATCCTTTGTCTTTCTTGGCTATGGCAATATAACTCTTATATCTGCTTCCATTTTCATATGACATTCTCCCTGTGTGTCTGAGCCCAAATTTCTTCTTATAAGACCACCAATAATTGGATTAGGGCCCACCCTAATCCAGTGTGACCTCATCTTGAATACATCTGCAAAAACCTTACTTCCAAATAAGCCTACATTCACGGATACCAGGGCGTAAGCCTTAAACATACCTTTTTGATTAACAGAATTCAACCTACAACACCCAGTCAAAGGAACCAAGATTCCTCATTGAAATGGCTGGCTCTGGGTGTAGGGCCAAGTAGATACAAGATGGACATCTTGTAATGTTACAAATGAAGTACTTAAAACAATAATGGGTGGTTTATCATAACTATATGGGAGCTCACTGGAGGGGTTTCCCACTAGCCAAATCTGGAACAATTTGAGCTTTGAAATAATTAAATACAACAATGAATTATAGACCATTAGGGGAAAAAGAACTTTATGAGACTATACCAATAATAGATGGGAGGGAGAGATAAGAGAAGGTATCTGGCTTACAGTAGAATGCCAAAGGTTGATTGGCAAATGTGGAAGTTGTGCTGGAGTTGGAAAATAAATAAAAACAAAGAAAAACATTATTTTGCAGCTACCAGGGTAAAGATTAGGTCTGGCAAAAATCATTAGTGGATACATCTAAGAAGACACATTGATGAGGAATGGGATATTTGCATAGTCTCCCCATAGAACGTTAATCAGTTGTAGAGAAACAGATGTAATGCAGTGGAGAAGTCAGACAACACCTGACCTGGTGATCAAAATTCTCATCATTAATGAAGGTCAGAGGGCGATTTGTGCTTCCTGGTGAGGTTTCTGAGACGGACACAGCACTACCTATGAAGTATTCTGGCTCAGAATGTATAATTTCAATCTAATCACAGGGAAATAGTAGAAAAATACACACATACCTAGAGCAAGACAGTACTAGCAAACACAAATAATAAAGCACATGAGATGAAAACATTAACAGGAAAATCTGTGTAAAGGATGTCTATATATGGGTGTTACCTGTACTATTTTTATTTTGGGGGCTTTTTGTACATTTGAAATTATTTCTTACTAAAAATTTACATAAATTGTCCTTTAGTTGTAAAGGAAAAAATGAGTAGAAAAAATCTTAAAGTGGACTCAGTCTAAGTGACTGTAATTTAAAATATTTAATTAGGAAAACAATTTTATGTTCATTGTGAAATGTCTTATTACGTTGCCTTTATGCTCCTTACAGCATTAAATTATCTTACTTAGAGTCACCTTGAGATATAACACAAAATTGCAATTTAATATGTAGTTTACACATTATATATAGTTAATATACATTATAAATAGTTATTATAGGTAACAGTTCCATGTAGTTTTTAAATGTATAGTTAATATATAGTTATAATTTGCAACAACAGATCTTAATTCAGTTAATTCTAAACAATTTTTTATATGCATGTAAAAGAATTATTTGAAGATACCTGCAAAATCTTTACACAAGTCACATTATTACTACAATTCATATGTGTAGTAGAAGTAGGGAAGAAGAGAATAAAAATATATCCATCAGCTTTTCTGATCACTTTGAATGCAATATTAATGGTTTTTAAGCCAAAAAAGGTTTCATTAGACGGGAAGAAAAAGGAGGATAAGGAGAACTCACTAATACAGAGAACAATTTTTGTGGTCAACCATAATCAATAATACAAAAAGAAAGTTTGACTAGTGGTGTTCTCAAACTTGGAGATT
>NW_005871117.1:2806026-3051218 GCF_000147115.1 Myotis lucifugus | reverse complement strand
GGGCCGGGGGGGGGGGAAAACCCAGCCACCCCTGCCTCCTTTCCCAACCGTAAAGCCTGCCCAAACTCAATGCTTAACGCCGACGGGCAGCAAACAACCCCTCGCGCACACACCCGCTCTTTGGCCCCTTGAGTGTGGCTCTTCCACAAAATACCACGTCGGGCGGCCCTTGCCCAGTGCGATTGAAACTTCGTGGTCCATGCGCAGAAGTCGGTATTTTGTGGAAGAGCCCACACTCAAGGGGCCAAAGAGCCGCATGTGGCTCGTGAGCCGCAGTTTGCTGACCACTGGCTTAGGCCATCAGTCGGACATCCCGCAAGGGCTCCCGGACAGTGAAAGGGCACAGGGTGGGCTGAGGGACCTCCTCCTCCAGTGCACGAATGTCATGCGCCAGGCCTCTAGTATGTCATAATAGACAATAAAATAGACAATATTCTCTGAGGAATTATTACTAATAATAACACGTATCACTCTGTACCACACACCATTCTAAAGTTTTTATATATGTTAATTAATTTCCTCAAATAATCTTATGAGCATGGGTCCTATTATTACCTCCATTTCATAGATGAAGAAACAGAGCCACAGAGATGTTCATTCAATTCTCACATTTAATAAGTGGCCAGTCCAGGATTTGAAACCATCAGGTTGGCTCCTGTGTCCAAGCCTTTTTTTATTAATGTAATTAAAATTCAGTTTGAGATAATTGAAGATCACATGCAGTTGTAAGAGAAATCCCATATACCATTTATGTAGTTTCCTCCAAAGGTAACCTCTTACAAAACCATAGTACAATATCACCACCATTATACTGGCATTAATGTAATCCAGATACCAAACGTATCTATCACAAGAATCCCTCATATTCTTAGTTCAGGAACTATAACAATACCCTAGACTGGGTGGCTTAAACAGTAGAAATCCATTTCTCATTCTGGAGGCAGATCAGGATGACAGCGTGCTTGAGTTCTGATGAGTAACCTCTTCCTGGCGTGCAGGTGGCCACTTTCTGGCTGTCATATTACACCGTGGAGAGAAAGAATCATCTCTCTTGTATTTTCATGTAAGGGCACTAAGCCCCTTCATGAGGGCTCCACCTTCATGACCTAATTAACTTCAAAGCCCCCCACCTCCAATAACATCACATTGGGGATTTAGGGCTTCAACCAATGGGTTTGGGTGGGAGACACACAAACATTCAGCCCATAGCACCGTTTATAGCCACATCAGTTCCTTTCTGCCCCAGGGTTCCTGCTTCATCCTTGGTAACCACTAATATGTCCTTCATTTATGTACTTTTGTCATTTCAAGAATGTTGTATATATATAATCATACACTATTGTCATCTTTTGAGACTGGCTGTTTTCACTCAGCATAACCCTCTGGAGAGTCATCCAGATTGGTGCATGTATCAGTAGTCCATTACTTTTTACTGATAAATGGTATTCCATGGTGTGCTTGTGCCACAATTTGTTTAATTATTCACTTGTCAAAGTACATGTATGTTGTTTTTTAGTTTGAGGCTACAAATAAGTTGCTATGAACATTTGTTTATTTGTTTTCATTTTTTCTGAGCTGCTTCTAAGCTTTACCCATCCCATCCTACCATCTCTCAATAAATAGAATCGGCAATGACTTTCTGATAAGGTGACATTGAGAAGAGGCGTGAAAGAGCTAAGGGGAAAAGCCATGTAGCTATTTAGGGAAGGCACATTTCAAGCGGAGGGACCAAGTGTGGTGGCCTTGCGGTGGGAATATGCCTGGAGTATTTGTGACACAGCAAAGAGAACAGGAGTTGAGCTCTGAAAGGAAGCTGTGAATCAGATCTATAAGACATGTCGGTTTAATTTTTTTTTTCCCCAAAGTGAGATAGACATTGAAGAGTTTGGGCAAAAGAGCGGCATATTTTGCATTCATTATATTTTAAAATCATTGTAGCTGCTGTATTGAACATAGATAGTTTTGAGCAAGGGAGAACAGTTAGGCGGCTTGTTACAATAGTCTGTACAATGCATGATGTTGCTCACACTAGTGGTGGAGGTATTAAGAATGGGTCAGATTCTGGATATGTTTTGAAGTAAGTTTGTCACAAAAGTTTCAGTTGGATTGATTATTGGATATGAAAGGAGAGGAGGCAAGGACGATTCAATTGACCAAGTTAGAAAGATATATAAAAACCAGTGAGTCACCTTATTCATTTATAGTAGGAAATGTCGTTATCATGTAAACCCAAATGTTTGTATCTGCTTAATCTGCACATTCTCTATGTATAAACAAATTTGTATTGGAAGCTTAAATAGTTTTTCTGTGGTGACATGGAGTCAAAATAATGATACTTGAATAAATTTGTTTTTAATATATTTGTTTTCATTTTTGAATATGATAAATTTATCTTATCAAGAGGGACTTGAAAAATTAAAGTCCATTGACCAAAGGCTTCCCGAGCTCTTAATAGGTAGCATTAACATTTGCCTTTGTCCCTCTTTCATAACCAATCAGAACTAACACCACTCCTAACTTCAACATACTCTTTCTCTAGATTTGTTAATATAGTCAAACAGATCACATTGCATATCTTATCTTGCTTTGTTGTTTCACAGTTGACTAAAAGGCAGTATTAATAGTCCTTATGTCCATCTTATACTGGGATGTCTTGTATCCTTGTACTGGCAACAGTGATAAATACTGTAGACAATATTCACTTGGATAAATTTAGCACTGCTATTAGTATTATTGAAACTTTTTTTAGTGATATATCACTTATCCACTAAATTGTCGAGGACAGCAGTGAATCTTAAAATATTAAGTGGAAAACTCTTTAAATTTTATTTTTTCAGATATATATGTAGCTATATAGAAATTTTTCAAATTCATAGTCTTCTTCATCAATTCTATGAATATAATTCAGTTTTTCTTAATGCCTCAAGATCATCATCTACAATATCTCTTATTTTGGGGCTGTTACATGTGTCTAGTCCAGCCGTGGGCAAACTACGGCCCGTTTGAAATGAATAAACTAAAAAAAAAAAAAAAAAAAAAAGACCATACCCTTTTATGTAATGATGTTTACTTTGAATTTATATTAGTTCACACAAACACTCCATCCATGCTTTTGTTCCGGCCCTCCGGTCCAGTTTAAGAACCCATTGTGGCCCTCGAGTCAAAAAGTTTGCTCACCCCTGGTCTAGTCCAATGGTTGGCAAACCGCTCGTGAGCCACATGCGGCTCTTTGGCCCCTTGAGTGTGGCTCTTCCACAAAATACCACGTGCGGGCGCGCACATACAGTGCGATTGAAACTTCGTGGCCCATGCACAGAAGTTGGTTTTCGGCCTGGGCAAGTCTATTTTGAAGAAGTGGTTCGGAAGTGGGGGGTGTCGGTCGGGGCGAAGGGAGATGTTGCACAGGGGAGGCGTGCGCGATTCATGCACCAGTTGAATGAGCCAGTCAGTCTCAATGTGCAGTGGTTAGTGCTAGTCGCGTCTGCAAATCGCGCGTGGGTGACAAAAGTACCTACTCGGAGCATAAAGTTACCTGTATTTTTCCAACCAGCTGCAAATCCTACAGGTATTTTTGTCATCAATTTAAGAATTGTAATTATTTTGTGTTGGTGGCTTTATTATTATAAAATGAAACTTATCTGCTTAGAGGGGTTTAAATGCCTAACCTTGCTAAATAACTTCTCTCGCTTACTGTTTATTTCCTTCCTTAGCACTCATGACAACTGCAATTATTTGATGTGACTATTTATTTATTTAAAGTTGATCTTCCTCACTAGAATGTAAGTTCCAGAAGGATGTCATGTTTATCTCCAGCCTTAGACACATAATAGGCATTCCATAAATATATTAGTGTATTGAAGTCATGTTGTTAATACTAATTACTCAATCCAAAATTATTAATTAAGTTAATAACAATGTACCTACCTATATAGTTTAAGTTTAAAAAATTTGGCTCTCAAAAGAAATTTCAATCATTGTACTGTTGATATTTGGCTCTGTTGACTAGTGAGTTTGCTGACCACTGGTCTAGTCTATGGTACATTTATTTGCTTTTATTTTAAGTGGCTTGAAACTGCTGTGTATTTTTGAGTGCATATAGATAGTTTGTAATAATTTTATCATTTCTGGATATGTAAATGTATCATTTTTAAACTTGTTTTCTTATTATTTCTAATTTTTTTAGGGTGTGAAAATCTAATTAGGTAGCATTTTTGGAAGAAAAGAGTAAATAAATTGAGTTCTAAATATTTAGACATTTGACTACTCTGGGACTTTTTCAGCTGGTTGTCTCTCTTTTTAAATTGATTTTTTTTAACGAGGCGGGGGGGGGAGGAACGGAGAGAGAAAGAGGGAGGGGAAAAGAGAGAGAGAGATATCAATTTGTTGTCCCACTTGTTTATGCATTCATTGGTTGTTCCTTGTATGTACCCTGTCCGGGGATTAAACCTGCAACCTTGACATAGTGGGACGATGCTCTAACTGGGCCAGGGCCCTGTTTCTCTTTTATACTCTGCATTCCTGACATTTTTTTTCTATAAGGTGACTCAGCAATAGCTCCATGTATCTTTCAGTTGGAACTCCTTTGGTTCAATGCAAGCACACTCTGCCCATTAATTAGCAGCCTGACATAGATTAATTCTGCTGATGAGAAAATTAGCAAAATGGATCATTTGTAAGAGTTTATTACTGCAAACAGTGCATCAGAAATGTCATAATCTCATTTCATTAAGAAATTTACATACACATCAGATTTTAGAGTGCTCATTCATGATGAAAGTCTACTTCCACACTGTTTGTGTTTGAAAACATTCAATAGCCAGTCTTGAATTAAAAAATTTAATTAAATGCTTAAAGAATTACAAGTGTTCCTTTCCTTAGCTCTAATGCTAACCAGAGTGCTTTTCTAAACTGCTGAGAATGGACTGAAAAATTCTGCTGAGGGCTGTAGATACTTATCTGCCTAATTGAGCCATCATTTGTTGACATGAGAAAAACCACGTGACCTGCTTTAATGCATTTCTCAGTAACAGCAGGAGGTTAGAATGTAGTTCATCCAAGAGTAAAACCGGCAGCAATATTATTAGACATGTGAAAATAGCACTGGTTATGGAATGGTTTTTAGTAAAAGAAAAATAGTAATATAAAAGCATAATCATATAAACAGTATAGGAAGTGACTATTTTTAAAATTATTTTGAATAAAAATATCTTAATCATTTAAGTTAGTCATTCAATAACTTTATTGATGTTTACAGTTGCTAGGCATGTTTAGGTAACTGTTGACTTGTCAAAATTGATTAGTATAGTATAAGTTAGCAGTAAAATTTGAAATGGATACTATGTCATGGAGTGCTAAAGCAATGAAGTATTACTGACAGTTTTTGAGTAGATAGAAAAGTAATATGATCAAAACTGTGCTGGCCTAGGGTGAGAGAGATTAGTTACAGGGACATTAATTAGGAAAGTGTTAATTTAGTCTAGGTCAAGGTAAGAGAACCTTAACCAAGAAACCAGTAAGAAATCAGGAGAGGAATATACGAGTCTTCGGAAAGGAACGTGTGTGGCAGAGTAAAACAAGTTAGAGGTTACTATCTTGGATGAATTGAGAAAATCAAGGCTCCATTTCCCGAGGAAGAAATAATTGTCTAGGTACACAATGAGTTTGATTTAGGACATGTTGAAATAGAAATGCAACTGAGATACCCACAGGTGATCTAAAATGCAATTAGAGTTCTTGGGAAGTGAGTCAGAGCTAAAGGTACAGATTTGGAAGTCAGCATATGATGGGTTTGGTAAAGCTTCTAGAGCATTGAGATTACCAAGGAGAAAGAACATACAAAGAATTCCAAAAGCAGCATTTGGGGGAATGCTTCCTAAATGGTGGAGGAAGAAATTAAAATCAAGAGAGGAGATAGAGGATGGTTCTGAAAGGTAAGAGTGCATCACTGAGTGAACCAGCTAATAGACTTGGATATATCACCTGTGACAGTTAAAACAACAAAACACTACAGCAAAATGTGGTCTGGGAAACATTTGATCCCAGTCTTCAATGACTTAAATACTGAAATCTAGAGTAAGTATTTAGAAACTTTTTATCAAGTTGACATTGCTTCCTCTTTGAACAGGGAATAGACAATTTCAAATGTTGGGAAATATCTGTGGTGAATTTCTTGTGGTACAATTTGTAAACAAGTCTTGGAAAAATAGTACTGTATATGGGTCCATGTTGAACTGAGTTAAAAAAACCAACTTGTCCTTCATGACAGAGAATTTAAGAAGATCTATACCAAAGAGATGGTGATAGTAGGCAGATTACATAGAAGTTAAAGAGTGTTGGGCCTGGCTGGCATGGCTCAGTGCTTGAGTGTCAGCCTATGAACCAGGAGGTCATGGTTCAATTCCTGTTTCTATCTCTCTCTGTCCCTCTCCCTTCCTCTCTGAAATCAATAATAATAAGAGGGTTGGGTGAGAGAGGTTTGTTTAAAGACATAAGAAATTTGAGTTTATATATTGGCTGAAGAATATATGATAGAACAGAAGAGTCTGATGATGCAGTATGAAAAATGATAACTAATGGAAGGAATGAGATCAAAGGCATATAGATAAAGGCTTTATCCTTGGGGGGGAAGTTTTGCTTAATATTTTGTGTGTCGTTTTTACTAGATAGCGTGTAATTTGGTCCTCACAGGAATCCAGTGAGCTAGGTGAAGTATAATTAATCCATGTAAGAGAATGAGACAAAAAGAGTGAAGCATTTTATTCCTAATCACATAGTTAAGAAAATTGAAATATTTTGATGCCTTGTTCTGCACTATAATTATCATGTCTGAAAATAAAGACAGAAAAGATATTGGAAGAAATAATGGTTGAAAACTTCCCAAAGTAATGAAAAACATTAATCTACACATCTCATAATCTCACAGAATGCTAACTAGGATAAATGCAAAAACATATAAAGTCAAAATGTAGAAAGACATCGTGAAAGCAGCAAGGAAAAAAAAAGTCATTACGTAATAGGGAGCACCAATAAGATTTTTTGCTGATTTCTCATCAGAATCAATGGAGATCAGAAGGCAGTGGGATGACACATTTAAAGTGCTGAAAGAAAAAAAAATTAACAAATAATCTTCTGTCCAACAGAAATATCTCAAAATTGAAGGTGAAATACTTTCCTAGACAAACAAATCCAAGATAATTTGTTGCTAACAGATCTGCCTTACAAGAAGTACATCCCCGGACTGTGAGAGGGCACAGGCCAGGTTGAGGGACATTCCCCGTCCCCCACCCCACCCCCCAGTGCACAAATTCCATGCACCGGGCTTCTAGTGTTAAATAATAAGGTTAATATAACAAATTCTATAAATATATATTTCCTCTCTATTCTCTAAAAGACATAAAATTAGTTAACATAGTCCATATAAAAATGTATTGCTGGGTTTGTAACATACATATAGACCCGATATGTATAATAATAGAACAAGAGGGAGGAGGCACTAGAGCTGTATAGGAATAACACTTACATGTTTTACTGGAATTAAGTTTATGTGAATCTGAAGTAGGTTATTATAGATTAGATGTATATTGTACACCTTAGGACAACCAATGAGAAATTAAAAGTTATAGTTTACTGACTTTTGCAAATAGGTTCAACTGATTTGTGCAAGAGGTACAAAACATTTCAGTGGAGGAAGGATATCATTTTCAAAATGTTGCTTCAGGAATTGGACATCCATTAGTCAAAAAATGAACTCTGACTTAAATCCCATACTTCATACAAAAATCAAATCAAAAGGGATCACAGAATTAAATGTAAAATAAAGTGCACACTATAAATTTTTAGGGGAAAAAACATGGAAGATATATTTTGGATGTAGAGGTAAGCAATTTCTATTCTACATTGTACTAGAGGTTCTAACCATAGAAATTAACCAAGAAAAATAAAAGGCATCTAGATTAAAAAGGAAGACGTAAAACTGATAAGTAAAAGTCTATCTGCTGTAGACTGTGTCCCTAATTTGTTGAATAGAATTCAACAAATTCATATGTTGAATTCTAATCCTTAATGTTTTGGTATTTGGAGTAGGACCTTTGGTAGGTCTCACAAGTGGGATTTGTGCTCCTAAAAAAGAGTCTCCAGAGAGATTACTTGCCCCTTCTACAACATAAGGACACAGGGAAAGATGGGCATCTCTGAAACCGGAAGTGGGCCCTCACCAAACACTTGATCTTGGTCTTCCCAGACTCCAGAACTGTGAGAAATAAATTCCTGTTGTTTACAAATCACCCGTCTATGGTATTTTTGTTATAGCAGCCTAACTGGACCAAAACAGTATATTTGCAGTTAAAATTTTTAATATAGAAAATCTTAAAGCATCCATTAAGAATCAAATGAAAGAAGAGAAATGATAAAGATAAGTACAGAAACTAATGAAATAGAAAATGAGAGATTGAAATATAAAACTTTGCTTTTTAAAAAGATTAAGGAAATAAACAAAGTGCTTGTAAGATTCATCAAGTAAAAAAAGAAAAGACATACTAGCATTATTAGAAATGAAAAAAATGTTTACTCAGTAAATAATTCTAGGAAGAAATATGGACCAATAAATTTAAAAGTTTTATACATTCTGAATTTTCTCATTTATTCATTCATTATTGTCATAGTTGATCTTAGCCGTAATCGTGGCTATAAAAATTATTCATAGGGTGATGATTTCCAAATGTACTTTTATAGTACACATCTTTTCTGATCTTCAAATGTAATGTTCAACTGGTTACTTGATTATTTGCACATAAATGTCTTGATGTACATTGTCGACCCTATTTCTCCCTCATGTCTAACACATCTGTGTATATGGCATCGCTGTAGGGTTTGGCTCAGGAATCTCTGGCCAAATTCTAGGAGTCATCCTTGATTATTCCTTTTCCTTCAGGAAGTCTCTAGCTTTACAGTATATCTGGAATCCATTTATTCTTAATTTATAAGCAATTAAAATTCTACTTAAGATTATTATTATTATTATTAGAAGGCCCAGTGTACGGATTTGTGCACCAATGGGGTCCATCAGCTGGCCTGCGCCCTCTAGCAATCTGGGACCCCTCAGATCGGCCGAAACCAGCAGTCCGACATCCCCTGAGGGATATAGTAGTGTGCGAAGTGGCAGGCAGCCAGGGGGAGCCTGTGCTCGCGCCACTTCCACTCATCCTGGCCCACTGTGCCTGCCTCCACTGCTTAGCGCTGCCGAGGAGGTGGGAGAGGCTCACGCTGCCGCAGCTGCGCTTGCCAGCTGTGAGCTCGGCGTCTGCCACCCGTTGGTCAGCTGAGTGGTGCTCCCGCTGTGGGAGCGCACTGACCACTAGGGGGCAGCTCCTGCGTTGAGTGCCTGCCCCCTGGTGGTCAGTGCGTGTCATAGTGATCGGTCATTTGGTCACTTAGGCTTTTATATAGATAGATTATTATTTTAATCCTCACCAAGGCTATGTTTCCATATATTTTAGAGAAAGAGAGGAAGAGAGAGAAATATTGATGTGAGAGAGAAACATTGATCTGTTCCCTCCTGCATGCACCCAGACCAGGAATCAAACCCACAAACTGGTGACTAGGAATCAAACCCACGACCCTTTAGTGCACAGGACAATGCTCCAACCAAGTCATACTGGCAAGGGCTTATGTTTTTGGAGTGCGGGAAACGAGTTAAGTCGGCTCGCGTGAATTGCGCGTACTCCGCGGGAGCCGTCTTTAACTCGGTTCATATAGATTTGCGGTGGAGTGCGGGAAACGTGTAAACTCGGGCCGATTGTAACTGCGTATTACCAAATATTTGTTTGTAATCCACCCTTTTGGTGGATGGAACAAAACCAAAAGACAGAGCCATCTTATATTTTGGCGGGAAATTCACCCGCACTCCAAGTGTTAAGACATTATTTATTTACTCCTGGCCTACTGCAATAACTTGTCTCCTTGCTTTTTAACTCTTCCCAAGCCATTCTCACTAGAATAATCATAGTGACCTTTTTGTTTTCTTTAATTCTCACCTGAGGAGTGAGGATATTTTTTTCTTTTGAGAGAGAGTGGAAGGGTGAGGGGAGGAGGAGAGAGACAGAGGAGAGAGAAAGATTGAGAGAGAAACATCAATGTGACAGAGACACATTGATTAGTTGCCTCCCACACATGCCCCAACTGGGGGCAAGGATTAGACCTGCAACCCAGATACGTGCCCTTGACTGGGAATTGAACACATGAACCTCCAGTGTGCAGGCTGACACTCTAAGCATTGAGACACACCAGCTAGGGCAGGGGTGACCTTTTTATTTTCTTTTTAAAAAATATTTATTGTTGAGCATATTACACATGTCCACCTTTAGCCCCCTTCCACCCAGATCTCGCCCCATCCCTGGCCTTCACCACCCTATTGTCTGTGTCCATGGGTATATATAGATGCATATAAGTTCTTTGATTAATCTCTTAAGGTTCCCCCCTTCCCAGTTCCCTGTGAAATTCATCAGCCTGTTCCATGTTTCCATGCCTCTGGTTCTGTTTCATTCATCAGTTCATTTTGTTCATTAGATTCCTTGTTTATCTTTATTTTTAGATTCAATTGTTGATAGATAGTATTTATTGTCAATATTTTTATCTTTTTTCTTCTTCTTAAAGAAGGCCCTTTAAAATTTCATGTAATACTGGTTTGGTAGTGTTGAACTCCTTTAGCTTTTTCTTCTCTGGAAAGCTCTTCATCTGACCTTCAATTGTAAATGATAGTTTTGCTGGGTAGAGTAATCTTAGTTGTAGGTACCTGCTTGTTGTCACTTTGAATATTTCTTGCCACGTCCTTCTGGCCTGCAAAGTTTCTATTGAGAAATCAGCTGACAGTGGTATGGGCACTCCCTTGTAGGTAACTAATTGCTTTTCTCTTGCTGCTTTTATTATTCTCTCTGTCTTTAACATTTGGCATTTTAATTATGATATGCCTTGGTGTGGTCCTCTTTGAGTTCATTTTGTTTGGGATTCTCTGTACTTCCTGAACTTGTATGTCTATTTCTTTCACCAAGTATGGGAAGCTTTCTATCATTTTTTTCAAATAGGTTTTCAATTTCTTGCTCCCTCTTCTTCTGGCACCATCATGATGTGAATGTTGGTACTCTTGAAGTTGTCCCAGAGGCTCCTTTCACTGTCTTCATATTTTTTTTGTCTTATTTTTCTTTTTGCTGTTCTGATTGGGTGTTTTTTGCTTGCTCATATTACAAATTGCTAATTTGATTCTCAGTATTGTGTACTGCTGATTCTCTGTAAGTTCTTCATTTCAGTTAATGTATCCTTCATTCCTGACTGGTCCTTTTTTATGTTGGTGTTCTCACTAAGTTCCTTGAAGTTCTCAATATGTTCCTTGAAGTTTTCACTAAGTTTCTGGAAGTTCTCATTAAGTTTCTTGAGCATCTTTATAACCATTGTTTTGAGCTCTGTATTTGGTAGTTTGCTTGCTTCCATTTCATTTTATTATTTTTTTGGAGATTTCTTCTTTTCTTTCATTTGAGACCTGTCTCTTTATCTCTGCAATTTGGCTGCTTCCCTGTGTTTATTTCTCTGTATTAGGTAGAGCTGCTATGTCTCCTGGAATTGGTAGAATGGCCTTGTGTAGTAGGCCTTTCTATAGGGTCCAGTGGCTCAGCCTCCCCAGTCACCTAAACTGGGCACTCTAGGTGTGCCCCCTGTGTGGGCTGTGTTTGTTGCCCTATTGTTAGTTGAACCTTGATTGCTCTTGCCATCACTGGGATAGATTGATTCTCCCAGGCCAGTGGTCGGCAAACTCATTAGTCAACAGAGCCAAATATCAACAGTACAACGATTGAAATTTCTTTTGAGAGCCAAATTTTTTAAACTTAAACTATATAGGTAGGTACATTGTTATTAACTTAATTAGGGTACTCCTAAGGCTTAGGAAGAGCCTCACTCAAGGGGCCAAAGAGCCGCATGTGGCTCGTGAGCCGCAGTTTGCCGACCACGGTCCCAGGCCAATCAACTGTGAAGACCAGACTACAGTGGAAGAGATGCTGTGCAGGAGATGTCCCTATAGAGCAGGACTTGCTTCAGTGGGAATTTGGTGCTCACCAAGTACGCCCCTTGAGTGTGGCAGTGGTCAGGTTGTAAACTGGCGTGGTCTGAAGCTGACTGCCAGGTGCACTAACTCTGTGGCTTCCCAGGAGGTGCAAAGTCAGCTACTGCCTGTGCCCTGCCTGGCTACAGAGCAATTTATAGATGGCGGCTATTTGTATTGTGTTTAGAGGTGCCCAGGAGAGGCCCAGCTGTTAACCAAGGTAGGCTGCTGCTGCTACCATACCTGGAGCCATTTATCAAGTGGTATGGGGCATGCTGAGGCTAGTTATTGCTTGTTTGAGAGATTTTAGGAAAGTCTGGAGCCAGAGCCAGGACAGGCCATTCATATGGAAAAACAACTGGAAACAGCTTGGGTGGGGCTGCAAATCAGGTGGGGTGGGGTCTCAGGGAATCACCAGGGCAGGATGAACTGTGTGGACCAGGTTGATTGAGACTCAGATATGGTGCCTACCTGTGGGCTTTTTGGGGAGGTCTCAGTAAAGGAACAGTGATCTCGGCCAGGGCTTCTACCTACGAGACAGCTTTCCCCCAGTTCTTGCTCTGATGCCAGATAATTCAGTTCCTCCCTGTGTGTCCTTGGATCCTTTCAAGCTGCTGCCCCAGTGCTACAGCTCAGAGGGAATGCGTCTGTGTAAGTCTATGCATGGGCCCTATAAGAGGAACTGCCTGGGATTCCAAAAGCCTCCTTGTCACTCAGCCACTATCCCCACTGGTTTTTACAGCCCGAAGTTATGGGGACTTCTCTTGCTGGCACTGGAACCCTGGGCTGAGGGGTCTGGTGTGGGGCTGCGACCCCTTCTCATGGGGGTCCTCTGCAGCCAAGATATCCCTCCCGGTTACAACCAAGTCTTCACCCCTCCTACCAGTTTCAGTGTGCTTTCTTCTTTAATTCTCTAGGACCATGGTCGGCAAACTGAGGCTCGCGAGCCACATGCGGCTCTTTGGCCCCTTGAGTGTGGTTCTTCCACAAAATACCCACATGCGGGCGTGCACATACAGTGCGATTGAAACTTCGTGGCCCATGCGCAGAAGTCGGTATTTTGTGGAAGAGCCAGTATTTTGTGGAAAAGCCACACTCAGGGGGCCAAAGAGCCACATGTGGCTCCTGAGCTGCGATTTGCCGACCACTGCTCTAGTAGATTTCCATTCAGCCAGATTACAGGTGGTTCTGAATGCTGGTTATTCTGAATGTAGTTTAGTTATAATTTTGAGGTGGTTGTGGGAGGAGGTGAGTGTGGCATTTACATACGCTGCCATCTTGACCCACCTCTCAGGAGTGACCTTTTTAAAATGCAAGTCGGCATACAGTACTTTGGTGTTTAAATTCCTTGCAAAACTGCCAGTTGCTCCTAGAATAAAGTCCAAACTTCAAGTAAGACTTTCTGGTCACCTATCTAAAATAGCTTCTCTTGCTTTTCCATGAGCTAGTCTCATTGTATACCTTTAGCCCACTCCCAAGCTGTCATATAATCATGCTTGTTGTCTTAATTATCTCTTCTAATTCCTCCTAGAATGCTAGCTAGATGAGAAAGTCCTTGCCTGTCTTAAAACCATATTATCTCTAGCAATTAGCATAGTGCCTAGTATTTAATGAATGCTCAGTTATGCATCTGTAGAATCTACTACTTTTTTGTATCCTCCACAGTGCTGGTCACATTGTAAATAGCCAGGTATATATAAATTGATAGATGTTGTATTTCCCTTGATTTTCTTTGTTGTGTTCTTAGTGGGCCTATTTCCTCATTTCCCCTTTCTCTTTTAGATCATATAATGATTATATTTTATTGGCTTTATCTTCAGTTTCATGTGAACATGTTCAAATGCAAATCTATAGCCAGTGTGCTCTCTTTTGCCCCTCATTATGTGTCTCCTGTATAAAAATTGTCATCTTCATATCATGATCACCTTTTGAAAAACTTTTATATATTCCAAATATTGCCTCATTTAAAAAAAAGTTGGGGGGGGGGATGTTATGTCTGACTACCCAATTGGATGTAAACTGGATTTGCTGCCTTGGTACACATTCTGAACCAAAATTTAATTCTAGACCTTGGGGTCAGCATTTTTCCAAATGTGTTAAACTGTAATCCTTTATAAAATGTTATATGTAAAATAATGAGCAATTTGTATGTACTAAAAGCTGAGAAAGTTATTACTTTAGCTTTCACCAAAATGACTTAAAGAAAGTGTATCAAAAGGGATTATAGAAAGAACAGATTTATAGTAACTGTCTGATATATGAACAAAATCCCCATGTTCAACTAAAACAGACTTGCCGTAGGCTTTCTAGAGCATAATGCCCTTACCAAGTAGCTTTCAACAGCTTTTTCAGGAAGCAATATTTTCCTTCAGTAAAGGGGTCACTGTACTGTTTTTCCTTTTTACTTCTCCTGTCTTATCTTTTGAGTTCAGGAAGTACTTTAAATTTACAGGCAGCTTTGAAGGCATGAAGCAAGTTCAGCCCCAGAAGTATTTCCTGTTATGGCATTAATCTAATTCCATGAAAGTAGAGCTGATTTTTCATCTGTAAAGTAGATAAAATGCCTAGAGCAGCCGACCATTATTCTGGGTTATCATGATAAAGAGGCTTAGTTTTGACACGAAAGAGTTTATCAGCCTAACCAATGGAAGATTTCATTCTTTTTGTTGAAAGATATATTAATGGATTATAATCTATCTTGGCTTCCAAAAGAAAGTTCGCCTTAATATTGAAAATGTTTACTTAAGTCAGCAAATAACGGTTTCATATTTATAAAATGTGTGATAGACACTGAGTCAAATAAACATAATAGGGACATCACATAAAATTAAATCACTAATGTTAAACCATTTTATGTTTAATTTCCAATTAATGTCTGAAATTGAAATAACACATTTGCTTTCATGTAAGCATATATATTTGGTATTAATACTTTTATGTTATTAGGTCATATTAACTCTTCTGTCCACTTATAATATAAAAATAATTTTATCATAACATATATTTCTTTTAATAGTCAAATATCAAAGTTATTTGGGCTTTTTTGTAGACTTATTTTGAATATAATAATATGTACAAACTAGGGGCCCAGTGCATGAATTCGTGCACCTTGAAAATAACTGTGGGCCACGAGGCTGCAGTTGGCACAGGGGTGGGTCTCGGCCTATCCTCCGTGCCCCCACCTGGCCCCTCCCACCGCAGCCCTCGGTCCCCTGTCTCCTGGCAGCATCGCTCCTGCCACTACTGCTCCCATGTGCTGACAGCGCGGAGCGATTGGGGCCAGCGCCAGCAGCGGGTGCGAGTGGTGGCTGCTGCCCCGATTGCTCCTCAGGAGCACGGTGAGGTGGAGAAGCCCTCAGGGGCGACCAGGGCCAGCAGCCGCCACTCGCACCCACAGCACGCAGCGATTGGGACCAGTACCGGGTGCTGGCAGTGGGTGTGAGCAGCAGCTCCGGCACTGGCAGCGGGTGCAAGCGGTGGCTCCAGCACTGGCAGCGGGTGCGAGTAGGGCTGGCACTGGCAGCAGGTGCGAGCATCAGGTGGGACCGTGGCATGTGGGAGCAAAGAATTTTCAGTAACCACCAGCAGCTCGCCCCAATGACAGCTTCTGGCGCCTCCACTCACCTGCTCCACCATCCTACCACTGCCTAGCCTGCCATGTTCCACGCTCTGCCGCCTGCTGCTCATGCCTGCCATGTTCTGCGCACGCCCCCTGGTGGTCAGCGCACGTCATAGTGACCGGTTGTTTGGTTTGTTCCGCTGTTCAGTCTCTTTGCATATTAGGGTTTTATATATATAGATAATATGTAATTCAAAAGATACACATCATCTTTTTCCCATCTCTGTCACCTAGTTCCCCACCAAGCTAAGACATTGAGATTAATCCTAGTAGCTTGGTATAGGTTAAAGAATTTTTTTATTTGAAAATTGATGCACATTGGACTTACACATTGTGGGCGGATCACGAGAATTCTCGTGTTTTCTGTTCTAAGGCTTGTGGCCAGTCACTTATCTGGCCACTGGGTAAAGCTAGCAATAAAACTACTGGTCCGCAATGTGTTAACAATGTTTCCTTGAGTAATAAAATTTTAATGCATGCGAATACATTGCATATTTAGTCCCATCAATATGCCTTTGAGTTAAATTTTGTTATCCAATCATGTTGAAAAATGCGGAAACTGCCCTAGCCGGTTTGTCTCCCTGGATAGAGCGTCGGCCTGGGGACTGAAGGGTCCCAGGTTCGATTCTGGTCAGGGGCATGTACCTTGGTTGCGGGCACATCCCCAGTGGGGGGTGTGCAGGAGGCAGCTGATCGATCCTTCTCTCTCATCGATGTTTCTAACTCTCTATCCCTCTCCCTTCCTCTCTTTAAAAAAGCAATAAAATATATTTTTTTTAAAAGAAAAATGTGGAAACTAAAGCTCAAAGAGGTTAAATAATTTGCTAAATGTCACCTAACTCAAGTGATAGATTTGGGACAGGAACTCAGGCCCTCATTATGAGTTCATCCAGTAAACATTCATTCTCCAGTTTGTCTCTTATATTTAAGAGAAATAAAAACTCCATTAACCACATACTTCACAATTAATGAGAAAATTAATTAAGCTTTACCATATCCTAATGATAGGATATCTAGTTTCATGTTCACTTTGTTTAACATAATTGAACTACCTATTCATGTTCATATACCAAAGCAAAGACATTGCATTATTATAGATAGGAATATTTTAAAACTTAGATCATCCGAACTTTAAAAATATCTGGCCTAAGCAAAGGCATACTGATTACTAAATTTAGAATTAAGGAAACCTGGAGTTTTGTAATGGTTTTACTAATTCAAAGCATAGTTGTATATGATCATCATTTTTCAAAAGAAGGTTGAATACAATCTGTCCAATCTATCTGAGAGGGAGATGTGTGAAGGTAATATGATATCAGATGTTAAATTTATTAATTTAACTATCATTCATTTAGCGTGTCTAATGTGTGTAGCCTATTAATTAATGTGACAGGTACAAATCTAAAGAAAACATGGGTGCTGTCTTTATTGAAATGCCAATCTTCTAGGAAGAATAAGATCTATTCCAATATAAATTAGAGTGATAAGTGCTTAGCATTGTGAGGTTTTCCTCAGCTAAGATGTCAAACTTAACAAGTTAACAGTAATTTCATCACAGTTAATCTTATAGCTTTAAAACTCATGACCTTATATCCACTTTCTGAAAATGCTTACATACACATATACACAAAACAGAGGTGTTAATAAGCACTTGAAAAAATGCTCAACATCATTAGCCATCAGAGAAATGCAAATCAAAACCACAATGAAATTCAACTTCACACTCACTAGGATGGCTATAATCAAAAGAGAGATAACAAGTATTGACAAGGATGTGGATAAAGTAAAACCCGCATGCATGCTGATGGGAATGTTAGCAGCTACTCAAAAGGCTGAGCACAATTACCGTATGACCCAGCAGTTTCACTCCTGGGTATATATATATAAGAAATGAAAGCCTGTGTCTATACAAAAATTTGTATATGAATGTTAATAACAGCATTATTTATAGTAGCGAAAATGTAGAAACAACTAAAATGTCTATCAACTGATAAATGGATAAATAAAGCTTATTATATCAAAACAATGAGTGTTATTCAGCAATAAAGAGGATGGAGTACTGACACATGTTACAAATGGATAAACCTCGAAAACATTATGATAAACAAATGAAGCCATTTACAAAGGGTGACATATTGTCTAATACCATTTATGTGAAAAGTCCAGAATAATTAATACACAGAGACAGAAGTTACAGTGGTAGTTGCCTAAGGCTGAAATGTTTCTCTTTTTTTTGCGAGGGGGGGGAGTACTGATGGGTACAAGGTTTCTTTGGGGGGAAAGGAAAGTATTATGATATTGATGATGGTGATGATTGCACATCTTTGAATATACGGTACTAAAAACCACTGACATGTGCACTTTAAATGTGTGCACTGTATGGTGTGTGAATTCAATCTCAATAAAGCTGTTATTTAAAAAATCAGATTGTGTTATAGAACTTTTAGACTTTATAGACCACTTTGCACACCTAAGAACAAAGTATCCAAGAAATTGATATATTTATTTGTAGTATTAACGGCAGATTTATAGAGGGACACCTTGAAGAAATGTATATAATGTGAAAGTATTATTATTGCTGTTTTACTTATTATTTTCATCAAACACTGGTTTTGTTAGTTTATTCATTCCACTGTAGTCCCTATTGGTTAAATACATTACAGTATTTAGGATGAAACTCAAACGGCAATCCAATGAGGAAGAATCTATATCAGAATGTTATAGATCACCTATCACTTGCCTCTCCATTTCAGGCATATACAACTTAATACCTATTAATATGATCATCTTTTTGGCACTTCATCAGTCCTTTGCCAGTCCATCCAGTGTGAACAAAATGAGCAATATGCCCAAAGTTTATTTGTAATTTAATTATTTAGAGCTTAAGACACATTTACCCACAGAAATTAGCCCTTTGTACAAATGCTGTTTAATTTCCTACAATATTCCATACACTTCATGTAGCCAAGTTGAAGCATTAATTAGGTAGAAAGTGGTGGACCTTTAATGAAAGAGGAGGAAGAAAGGTCTCTTTCCTGAGGACAAATCCTGGCCTGAGGTTTTGTACTTTTAATGGGCATATTTGTCTGTTTTGTGATAATCGCATACTTGGGAGTTAGTAGACTTGTTCATCTTCTGTTTGATCCTGATCATACAGCTGATATGAACCTTTAAAGAGTAAAATCTTTAAGTTATTCTCTAGCCTTCCCTGTTAAAAAAGAAATGGTTCTCACTTTCTGGAGTATTTTGAAGTATTTATTAAAACAAGTAGCAAGGGATAGAGGAAATATACTCTAAGCAGCTTCTCCATCTGACAACAGCTCTCCTATGGCTGTACTATAAACATATGATTTATAATATGAAAAAAAGGAGGTTTGGTCTCTAAAAGAAGCCATTCCATTTAAATAGAGAATTAAGGGTTTAGATCCTTTTTCTTCAGCATCTAGCAGTGAGTTCAGGGTTGATGGTCATTAATATCTAGATCCATCACTTTTCATAAAAAATATGATTTTTTTTCTTGTAATGGTTCATTTGTCTGACTGGTTTATTTCCCACCAGAAATAATGAAATCCATTTCTTGTGACAGTATAATAGTTTTCACAACATCTGATTATAGTGGCACATAAAGAAGATTAAAGATATAGGTTAGAAAAGAAGTATAAGAAGACATTGAGAATAAACATCCTAGTAGAATTTATTTTTTAAATCTTATAATCACAAATTTAGAAAAATAAATGCAAACAATGGGTTGTAAATAGTTTGTTCAATATTCTCCTAAAGAATTAATTCATTAGATGAACATTTAGTTTTTACACACTTACCCATAAATTTTTCCAAAAAATGTTTTCTCCCTATTCTGACATGAAACTTAAGGATGTTGTGCACAACCTCTGTTGAAAGACCTTTTGTTAAAATCAGCTGCCCTTAGCTTGCCACCCCTTGAGTAATTAGTGATTAACAAGTTAATCACAAGTGTGAATATCATTAATGTATCTATAATTAATTTCTCTATTAACACCTCACATTTTATTATTCATTCCTCAAATTAAGAGTTTTCCAAATGACAACTAAATGGCAATTATATTATTTTTACTTAATAAAGTAAAAAATAAAGTGCTGCTGATAGTATTAATAATTCTTATATTTACTTATAACATCTTTTCATACCATTCTTTTATACATTTATTTATGTTTATACTATACTTTTTAGATGCCTTTGTGTAAAAGAAAGTGGTTGAAATGTAAAAGAAGCTACTTGGAATGTCTATAATATCATGTGTCTTCGTATGTTTACACCTGCTTGAAGGAAAGAGTAAATCATTTCCTGAGAACCCCACAGTTGTATAGCTAGTTCCACCTCTGATCTGCTCTGAAGCATTTAACCTCTCTTAACCTTGGTTTCCTTATTTAGAGGAAGTGGCTGTTGAGCCTTACCTAAATCATAAAGTGAGTGCAAGTAATTGTTTACTGCGAATTCTAAGAAAGGGTAATGGAAAATGTCAAGTATAAATGAAAGAGTTATAACTGCTCGCCTCTCTAAGGAATTGCAATTCACTCATTGAACTTCTATCATTTTTAAAACTTCTACCTTTTTTTAAAAAGGGGTGATTTAAATATAAATACATAAATGAATATATATAGTGTTTTGATTTGTTACTTTGATAGCAATTTTGAATTAATTGAAGCATACAGCTTAAACATATTTTTTATTACATTTAAATAGTAGGTTAGCCAAAATCCAGTAAATTTGGGAGTAGATTCTGTCAGGTGAATGCTAAAATGGATGTTATGTACTTTAAAAGGCTTAAACTTTTTCTTATATATTGATTCAAGACTGATAATCTCCTTATTCATTCTAACCACTTGAACTTGGCAGGGTTTGTGTGTGGTGGATAGAAGAGACAATTGTAAAATTGTTTCATTAACTACATTTGCTCTAATTTCTATATTGATTTTGTAAGACAAAGTATATATGAAAGCATCCCATTTCCTCACTTACTGATTTTCATTGAGGAAGCTTTGGGTTTTTGTTTTCTAATGCTTTTCTGAAATCAGATCTTCTATCCTTCCAGTAATAATTTCTATCAAACATTCTTTATTATGTTCTTGCTGACTATTAAATTAGCATCTATTCTATTTGTATATTTACTTAAACATCCCTTCAGAAGAGGGTAGATTGTCTACAAACTACTCCAGATAGCAGGGTGCTGAATTCAGGTGATTCTTAAGCTTTGACTAATACCCTATTACTGTATCAATTTCCCGCCTTAGTTCCCTCATCTCTGAAATGGGAATTAATGATAGTACTTACCTTGAAGGGCTGTAAAAAGTCAGTAAAAAAAATTAAATAGCCCTGGCCAGATGGCTCAGTTGATTGTGGGTTTGATTATCAGTCAGGCACATGCCTAGGTTGTGGGTTTGATCCCCAGTCAGGGTGCATACAGGAGACAATGAATCAATGTTTCTCTCTCACATTGATGTTTCTCTTTCTCCCTCTTTCCTTCCCCCTCTCTCTGGAATTAGTGAACATGAACTCCAATGAGGATTGAAGAATGAATGAAGGAATGAATGTGCTTAATTTAGTGGTCTAACACATAGCAAATGTAAAAATATAATGGTCTAACATAGACCTTAATATAATTTTCTAATACATGGTAAGTGTTCAGTACATGATTCACTGTACTTTTAAGGAATCATTTTCTTCTATAAATCTATAGTGCAGAAGAAAAAGTTGGGGGCTTTACAGTTAGATAAGCTTGTGTTCAAATTCTGATTCTGTCACCTATTAGCTATGTGACCTTGGACAACTGTCTCATTTTTCCTATCTGGAAATAGAAATAATAATGTTTATTTCATCGTATTAGGAGGCTAAATGAGCAGCATATATGTAATGTCTGGCATATGATAAATATGACATGTCACCACCTCCTCTATATACTTTCTCAGCCCTTTGCCTTGCCTCAGGACAGTAAGCAACTTTTGCATAAAACCATGTCCTCTTTTTCCTTGTGATACTCCCCAATGCCTAATGAGTGCTCTGTTCACAAAGAAAACAAAGTATATGTTGACAGACTGTTTAGAACTCCTCTTCAGTTTTTTTTCTAGAACTAGGCCAGTTTAATTGAAAGCTGAAGTTTAAGCCAAGAGTTGTTAAAATCCCTACTCAGGTTTATACCTGATATCACATTCACCCCAATTCAAACTTGTGTATACACTTTACTTTATATACTCACATACAATAATATATACTAACTTCTATAATTGATAAAATGTCCATTTGTCTAATTATAAAGCAGAGGCACACATTCTTTGAAAATGTATTGGTATAATAATTATATAATTAAAATAATGAGATTGTGTTGGTCTAGGTTCAACCAGAAAAGCAGACCAATAAGTGAGATAGATAGAGACAGAGACAGAGAGATATTAAGAAAGAGTTTAAGAGAGAGATTGAGATTTCAAGGAATTGGCCTACATCATTGTGGAAAATGGCTAAGCAGTCCAAAAACCAGAGGGCATGAAACCAGAAAGGGAAGCTCACCAGCAGGCTCGAACTCCACAGGCATGGGCCAAAGCTATCTCCCACAGATAGAATTTATTCAGTCAGGGAACCCTTGGCTATGGTTTTAAGGCCTTCCAACTGATTCAGTGTGGCCCTCCCCAATTATCCTATACTAGAGGCCCAGTGCATGAATTCGTGCACTATGGGGTCCCTCGGCCTGGCTGGCGATTAGGGCCGATTGGGGCCGCAGGAGGTTGGCTGGGGGGAGGGGCCGAGAGAGCACACTGACCACCAGGGGGCAGCTCCTGCACTCAGCGTCTCCCCCCTGGTGGTCAGTGTGCATCATATCGATCGGTCGACCAGTCTTTCGGTCACTTAGGCTTTTATATATATAGATAATAAAACTCTAATATGCAAATCGAACGGTGGAACGATCGGTCGCTATGATGTGCACTGACCACCAGGGGGCAGATTCTCAACACAGGAGCTGCCCCCTGGTGGTCAGTGCGCTCCCACAGGGGGAGGGCCACTCAGCCAGAAGCCAGGCTCATGGCTGGCAAGCACAGCGGCAGTGGCAGGAGCCTCTCCCACTTCTACTGCAGGCGGGTGGTGAGGAGCAAGAGCCCTGGACTGCGAGAGGGATGTCTGACTGCTGACTTAGGCCCAATTCCCAGGGGGAGCGGGCCTAAGCCAGCAGGTGGACTTTCCCCAAGGGTTTTCAGCCTGCGTGAGGGTCCAGCCCGTGCTGAGAGCCCCCCCCCCCCCCCCCCCAGTGCATGAATTTCATGCACCGGGCCTCTAGTCCAGAATACTTCTTTACTGGATGTCAACTGATTGGGACCTTTACCTACATCTTGAAAATATCTTCACAGCAGCATCTAAATTAGTGCTTGATCAAGTAACTGGAGCCTGTTAGCATAGTCAAGTTGTCATGTCAAAACATTATCACAGAGGATAAATTTTTGTGAAAGAAACAGATAGCAACTTTTAAGTATTTGGTCTTTATTTTACATGTATTGAAATTTTTAACTTTTAATTTTTTAAGAATCTGTTATGTGCCTAGTATCCTGCTGAGAGTTTAAAGGAAATAGACGTTTGTCAAGTTTTTTCAAATCTTAATATCTTAGGGTTCAAACACTGCCTGAAATTATTATGAGTATTGATAGAAGATGTAGAACTTGAATTATAAATATGATTTAGATTGACAGAAATGGAGTGATCTGTTCCAGTGTATGATTAAGCATAGATTGAGGCATGGATATGTATGGTGACTAAGAGGATAAAAAAATAATAATATGAAGAGTACTAGACTATGAGCTTTCTAAAAGTTGTTATTGTATTATTTATCCTTGCATCCCGTGATCTGGCCCAGTACTTGGGGGAAAAAAGTGTTTAACAACCACTTGTTGTTTAAGTGGTTAAGTAATGAACAAAAACAAAATTTAAAATCTATCTGTGTTATAGTGTGATCCATCATATGCATCCAGATCTGATCGTATTTGGAGTTTTGTAATGCATCTCTTTTGAGACTAAGAGAAACCAAAATATTTGAACTATATCATGTAATTGAACAAGGAATAGTAAATGATTTTTTTTCAGTGTTCTTGCTTTTTATGTATTTAAAATTTATGTTTAGTTATTTTGTGTTAAAGAATTATAAATTCTTTCTGGTTTGGTACCTTTTTTTCTTTCCCTCCCTTTTTTAAAATCCTCACCCCAGAATATATTTTTTCATTAATTTTTTTAGAGAGAGTGGAAGGGAGAGAGGTAGGGGGAGATAGAGAAAGAGAAACATCAATGTGAAAGAGACACATGGATTGGTTGCCTCCGCACATACCCATCTGGGGCTGGGGATCAAACCTGCAACCCTTGACCTGGAATCAAATCCTCGACCCTTCTTTGGTGCACAGGCCAGCACTCTAATCACTTAGTAACACTGGCCAGGGCTGGTTTGGTGTCTTTCAGTGAACAAGACATCTTTACAGTTTTTCTGTAGAACAAGGCAAAGCAACTGAATATAAAAGAAAATTGCTGCCATTTTATCCTACAGAGTACAAATATTTGTTTGGGGGATTAAAAGTTTATTAGATAAAGGGTGTAAAGATTAATTAACTGTGTTATTTTTTATCTTCCTATCTCATTTGTAGGCGAGTGGTCTATTAATACATAGAAATTGCTTTATTTCCCACTGTTTCCACTTCTAAGTATTAGAAGAATGTCAATGGAACAATTAGACGTCCTTTCTCTTTTATGAGCTTTCCAAAATTTGTAAGAATTTTGGCTCTACTGCTTTTTCTTTTAGTAAAATTAATTTTTCCTGGGATTTTGTGAAAAAAGTAAAATAATAGTTCTAGTTTATGATTTTCTTTTTAATTTGTCCTGATTTTTTAAATATCTAGTCAATTGATGACATGCAGAGATTTCCTTGTGGGGGGTAGAAGGAAGCAAAGAATATCTTACTCTGATGGCTTTTAGTGATTTTATTACTAGAAAAATAAACATTGCTTTATTGTTTATTTTAGTCAGTAAAGTTGTCTGCAAACTAGGTAACAGAATGCAAAGTAGTGTATTTACTTTTCTACTTTTTCCCAAAGAGACAATAAAAGCAGTGTTCCAGTGGAACATTTTTCTGAGTGTTTTTCTTGGGGAGTACTGGTAACTTTTATCACATGACTAGAGCCCGGTGCACACAACATTCATACACTGGGGGCGGGGAGGGGCCCCTACTCGCAGTCCAGGAACCCTCAGCGGACATCCCCCGAGGGCGTCCTTAGCGCTGCCGCCACCGCCACTGTGCTTGCCAGTTGTGAGCCCGGCTTCTGGCTGAGCGGTGCTCCCCCTGGTGGTCAGCGTGCATCATAGCGACCAGCCATTCCACCGTTTGGTTGATTTGCATATTAGAGTTTTATTATATAGAGTTATAGATATAGTGAAAAATGTTAAGCTGAAATATGAGTAAAATTGTTGTTCCTTGAAATGTGACTAAAAATTTCAAAATTAAACCTATTTTTCTGAGGTGACATCCAGATTTTCAGTTCATTTTCATCGAGTGGGATCCACTTTTTCCAGCAATTAAGCGAAAAGGGTATGTGGGGGTGGGAGAGCTAATATAATAGCAAAGCTAGTACATTGACTGTTTGAGTATTTTATTCCATCTGTCAAAGCTTATCTGGGATTAAGAATTTGGCACAAATAGATGTAGTTCTTTCTTTGTTTTCTTTACAAAGAAGTAAATTATAGAACAGAACTGTCCTAAAATAAAGGAGTAAAATGTCAGAAAGATGGAAAGGGGGGAAAAAACCACATTATTTTTAAAAGAATAGTAATTTAACTCAATGTGAAAATAATGATTATATTAATGACTATTCACTTACTTTTTCCTGTCTTCGGTACTTTCTGAAAAGGAGCTTGTAAGAACTTGATCAGAACCAATATACTGATTAAACATTTTAATGCCTGTTTTGTTTGTTCATGGTAAGCCAGTTATAACTAATTGCTCAGTGTAGATGTGATGTGTTACACAAAAATTAAGCAACATATAATCATGCATGATTAAAAGAAGGATATACCTTACCTTGAACAAATAATCATTATTTTAGTAAATTTCAACTAATAGACTTGTTGACAAGAAAACATGAAAGATATTTTAGACAAATAAATTTTAAAATTTCAAATTAACCTACAATTATCTGCATTTGGAACATGTCATTAGCTAGAATGTGAAAATAGGCAGTCATTCTACTTATCAACAGCTTCTAAAGTACTGAATTTATGATATAAAAGCTTTGTGGTGCTGCCTTCTTCAGAATTGTTAATGAGTTGCTGTTTCTTACAGAATTTTTTAAGTCAGTTCATAATTGATCAACACATAAATGTGGGAAGAAATGAGGTTAGGCACACAAACTTTATTTTTATTTCAACATTATAAAACCATGAATTTATAAATAGATATGAAAACACACTCCTTTGGATATATATCAAGAAATTTATATATGAGAGCTTAATGTTTTTCCAGAACAGTAATAATAATTCTATTCAGGTGTTTTCTAGAACAGTCTCTTGTGGCAAGTTGATTCTGAGAGGACATTTTTATGTTAATTCTAGTTTATGTTATGACTGGCCACAGTTTTAATATGTACATTTGATTTTAACTGCCATATACTATACCTTTAGTGGTTATAATTGAATAGCTCTTAAATAAAAATTTCATTTTGAACAAGTAATAGACAAATTTCTGGTTTGCTTCTTGCCATAGACTATTAAGAACTTTATCCAATTTTTAAGGTTACTATAACTTCTAAAGTTTTCAAAAATGATAGTGGTAATGTCCTCATAAAAAAGGAAGTGTCTAGCCCGGTCGACATGGCTCAATAGTTGAGTGTTGACCTATGAATCAGAAGGTCATGGTTCAGTACCCGGTCAGGGCACATGACCCGGTTGTGGGCTGGAACCTCAGGGAGTGCAGGAGGCAGCCGATCAATGATTCTCTCTCATCATTGATGTTTCTTTCTTTCCCTCTCCCTTTCTCTCTGAAATCAATAAAAATATATTTTTTTAAAAAGGAAGTGTCTAGGTTTTATGATAAATAAAAATTAGAAACACTTATAAGCCTTGAATTTTAGAGATGTGTATAAATAGATACTTAATAAGATGTACTAATTTTCAAATTGTCCTCATTTTGCAATTATTTTACTTTGATTAATTGCACTACCATATGGACAGGTGATTAGTCTCATGGTAATAGAGATATGTTTAACTAAAATTCAAGCATTCTTATAAATCTTTCTGAAAATCACACAAATTAGATGATTTCTTAAAGGGTAAAAAGGTATTACATTTTAAAAGTATAAACACATGGTATGATTCAGATATTTCATTGAATTTTTTTAAACAAAAAAAGTCTAACAAATAGCTAATTTGTTCAGCATTTAAGATGCAATTCTATAGGACTAAGAACATACATCCCATCTCTTTGACTGTGGCTCTAATTACCTCAGTTTGGACTGATCAATATTTGATCTTTTTCCTACTGTGCAAACATGTTACTTTGACTCTGTCTCTTTCTCTTCCTTTTGGATAATTTACAGCCATGTTGGAATGGTTCATTTTGTTTGTTCTCTCTGGCTACAGGCCAGGGGTCTCTTATTAGTATAATGCAGTTCATTGATGTGAATTTGTTGATCTCCTGGGTAGTTTTTCACAAATTTAAGGCAATTAAAAGCTTTTATATGGCATTTCACTTGAAGTTATTAGTGGTCTTTCAGTGATTTTCTTTTGAAAATTACTTCATCATTTTATGGTTATTTCCTTTCCTTCTCATTTCTCTCCTGTCCCCAACCTATAAAATCCTAGAAAAAAGGATTGAAACAACCATTTCATTGATTAATTTCATAAAAAATAACAACTTATAAACTTGTAATTTAATAACTTAATAATATTTTAATTAACACAATTTTTATAGGACTAATGAAATTTTGGGGTTTGTTTTTATAATACCTGTTTGTTTTAAGCTTATGGATATTCATAATAGAAGCCATAATGAATTTAGAGAACAAGGACAAGAATTGAATCTAAAAATTAGTAATTGCTATAAAACTTAACATACACACATATATTAGACTTTTGGTTTTTAATGAGGCAGAACTCTTTCTAAATTGGAGCTTTATTAATATCTTAAAATTTTCTCATACCTAGCATATGTCCATATTTTTGTTTTGTTTTTTTTTTTAGCTTTTCCAGTGAATGGATCTTTCTTTAGCACATCAGAAATACGAATGTTAAATAAAGACCTTCTAAGTCTTAGAAATGCTATAGCATTGATTAAATAAATAAAAAATCTTTTGGCTTCATTTATATATATTGGAAATCATTGGTACCATTTCTCTATTCCCATTTTAAAATTGTGTATTGGAGTTGTTTTCCTGGTGTTTGTCAATGGCATAGTTTCTATTACAGTACTTGATTCAACTTGTTTCATTAGTGTATTTAATTATTGTGAAGAAAAACCATCAGTAGAGTACATTTGTGGTAACTTGGAAACAATTTAAAGCATTGGCAATAAGTTTATGAAATGTCATTCATTTATAGAAAGTCTTAATGTTTTATACTTTTTATTTTTAAATATTTGTGAAAATAATAAGTGTTTATTATGAACTTAACTTCATGCGATGTAAAGGCAAGAATATATCATATTGGTTAAGAGGAAATGTCTTGGAATTGAACTATCAGGATATAAATCCAAGTTTTATTACTCTCTAGCTGTGTGATCTTGAGCAAGTAGTTAAATTCTAACTTCACTTTCTTCATTGGCAAAATGGGGATGACAGTACCTATCTTGTAAGATTAAAATGAGATAATATATGTAAGTTGCTAGCAAAGTCTGTAGCCCACAAGAAACATTCATCAAATGTTTGCTAAGGAGATATTTTTATTATTTGACAGACTCTATGTTAAATTTTATATATGTTTATTCCAAAATTAAGTCAAAGAAATGTCAAAGAGAGAAGCTGAATCCCAATAAAAAATATACATAAAAGAAATAACACATTTAACAAGTTGTTTATTTGGTTCTTTATAGAGACAGTTCTTTATAGTTCTTTGGATTTAGAACTATGTACAATGCAACCTCAGAATTTTGAAAAGGTAGTTAACTCTTGCATTTATGATTGAGTTATATTGAGTAAATAGCACCTGCCTGTTGCTTGGCTGTTCAGGAACACCTTAGGGCAGCGATTTTCAACTGGTGTGCCACAAGAATTTTTAAAACATGCAGTACCTGACTATTTAGTCAGGGGCACTGACCTTTTTTCCCTTGGATTGTCAAGTTAAAAAATGACAACAGCCAATACAACAATAGCCATCCAGTGTGAATAAATTAAAATTACACCTATATTTTTGTTAAATTGGCAAAAAATATATGTTTTGGTGTATCACAGAATTTTAGTAATTACTTTGTGTGCCATGAGATTAAAAAAGGTAGAAAATCGCTGCCTTAGAAAGCTGACACATCATTATTTATACAAGAAGTAAAATGATTTAATTCAAACGATATGATCAGAAGCTCCAGGTTTGATTTTTGTGACTCATAAGTGACTTTTATTCATGTAGCATAGGAAATATTTAACTTTCTTTTTGAAAAATATTGCTTCATCTAAATTAAATGAATATTTCTGAGTGATTTTTATTATTGTGCATTGCAATGACCTGGCTCTGAAATGCACAAAACTATTCTCTGCCTCTTCCTCTAAGCAAATCTTTAAGGGAGAATTTAATTTAAAAATCTTTTTTAAGTCCCAAAAAGGCCTTTTCTTACCTAGTTTCTACTTACCTCTCTTACCTGTCTTTATATGGTGTTCTTTGTGTTCCAAACACACGGGACTTTCAGGTTTTATTCTCTGCTAGATCAACGCTTTCACATTTTTACCTTCCTTTAGCTAGTTATCTCTACTGTTCCACCAGATTTCGTCTGTCATCACTTCCTAACTTGGTCAGTTCCATTTAAAATATTCTCTATCCTAAATCCATGTGGCATTTACAGTTTCAACAACAAATATTAAGTGAGTCCATACTATATGCTAGATGCCAGATATACCACAGGATCAGAAAACCTTGTTTCCAGGAAACTGTCATCCTAGAGAGTCAGGGGAATGGGGAGAGCATAATAAACAACCCTATCCTATATAATCCTATATAATAAAAGCATAATATGCAAATCGACCAAGCAGCCAAACAGTGGAACGACCATCTGGACAACCATCCGGGACCACGCTATAACACCCACTGGGGCCCGGCCATCGCCCCACAGAGGGAGGCCCAGGCCACCCCGACAGGATACAGAGGGTGGGCGGGGCCTTCCTCTGCAAGGGAAGCCCGGGTCCCGGGTGCCAGCAGCCAGGGGAAGGAATGTCTACTCTTGCATGAATTTCATGCATCGGGCCTCTAGTTATATATACACTGAGTGGCCAGATTATTATGACCACCTGACGTTTATAGGCAAATTAGCTATAATTTCCCGCTGAAGTTGCTAAAGGGCCAGATCATTATAAACGTCTGAATAGCACAACATACCTAAGTGTCGTTGCTGATCAAGTTCATCCTATCATGTTGATGGCATATCCCAATGGAGATGGCTTCTTCCAATAAGACAATGCGCTCATGCCACGGTGCTCGTATTGTGCAGGAGTGGTTTCAAGAACATGAAACCACCTTGCTTAGGTGGCCCCCACAGTCACCAGATCTCAATCCAATTGAGCATTTGTGGGATGAAGTTAAAAGAGCCATCAGCCAGCTGGTCCCATAACCATCAAATCTCACAGAACTGGACAGTGCTATTCATCAGGCATGGTGTCAGATTCCTCGCATCACCTTTCCACATCTCGTGCAGTCAATAACAAGAAGAATTGCCGCAGTATTGAAGGCAAAAGGTGGCCCAACGAAGTACTGATGGGGTGGTCATAATAATCTGGCCGGTCATCATAATCTGGCCACTCAGTGTATAGTTCATATATTCAGATGTCAGTAAGCACTTTATAGAATAAACCAGGGACATCGATAAGAGCTTGACTGGCAGGGATTGGGGGGTACTCTCTTTTAAACAGGGTACTCTTGGAAGGTCTCTTTATTGAAAGTACTTTTGAGAGACAGAAATTATTTCAGGGGTATATCATGTATATATCTGAAATAGCACTGTTCTAGGCAGATGAAACAGAATACAGCATGCTTGATGTTTAGAGGGGAGGGAATGTTTTGTGGCCCTAAAAACAGTGGTTAGCATATAATGTGTGGTCAGTAATTATTTGTTGAATGACAGACTGATATTTGAAACATCGGCCTAGAGCAGGGGTGGGCAAACTTTTTGACTCGAGGGCCACAATGGGTTCTTAAACTGGACCGGAGGGCCAGAACAAAAGCATGGATGGAGTGCTTGTGTGAACTAATATAAATTCAAAGTAAACATCATTACATAAAAGGGTACGGTCTTTTTTTTTTTTTTTTTTTTTAGTTTTATTCATTTCAAACGGGCGGATCCGGTCCATGGCTGGCCTAGAGCATTGTTTTATTTTCTTTAAAACAAACTATTTATTGCTATTCTTTTGATTGTCTTAAGCCTCTGCCTTTCAAACTAGCTTTAAAAATATCAGGGATATGTCACATTTTGGACGTAAAATTGTGCAAAGTAATTATTAGAGTTTTATCTGAAAACAATTTAATTCAGAAGTCCCATGGTTCTTTAAAATGGATGACCAATAAATTTTAACTTGATTTATCCTCAGACCCCTTGTATTCCCACCACCACCACATCCCAGTTTTGAAGTGACTGCTCTTTTCTGTCATTCAGGAATGGATACTGTGAGACCTGTTCCAAAGAAAAGTTGTATGTTATCATTCAGTTAGGCTTTGGACATTTTATTATTGTCTTATACTCCTACTAAGGTGAAACAGATCCAGTTTGGTGTATAAACCTGTCCTACCAGCCCCCATTTGTCTCAGCCCCCGCAAACAAACCAAAGTAAATAGCTTTCTTTTCCATACTGCTTTCAGAAATACTCATCTACCTTACCTTTATGTGCAGCCCACAGACCACCTAGTGGTTCTTCCCTAACTGCAGAGTTCTTTTGATCAGTTAAGACTTAATGTGGGAATTAAAAGAGTTTTTTTCCTCTTTAAACATACACATATATAGTCTACCTTAACATATTTTATAAAGCAATTTTTCCCAAATTATGTTCCACGGTAAAGAGTTTCATATCCAAATTGTCTGGAAAATGAAAGGATAGGCAATAACTGAACAGATTTTTTTGCTGTGGGACAAAACTTCTTTTTCACAGGAATTATTTTTATATCGGAAAGAACAGAACACAGTTTGGAAAACACTAGTACAAAAAGATCAGCTCTTTGCAGTCAAAAGTCAAACATTTTCACTACTACAATAAGGCACACATGAAGTCTGCATGGTTTTTTGTTTGTGCCTTTTCCTCTGTGCAGTTGTCCCTTCAGGGTGACATGATGTGATGTGGTTGTTCTTTTAATCCTTTTATTCTAAGAATTACGAACAGCTTTAAAAAAAATACTTAAAATAAAACTGTAGTGATTATTCCTAGTCGTTTCCATTTTACTGAGAATGCCTTTGTCAGAAATTATGTCATCACAATGGACTGTTAGCCAGGAAGTTCTGTCTAGCAGATGAATGAATTAGGAGTAGTGAGTTTCTAATAAAAGACACTATTGTAATATTGAAATACTACTGATGGGGCTGCCAGTTTTCTGTCTTTAAATTTATAGAGCATGTTCTGTGATTAAAGTAAGGAATACTTAGAGTAAGTCCTTAGAGTAAACCAACTATAAACTTGAGAAACCAGAAATAGAAAATGATATTTCCTTTTAACAATGCCATTTAACTTCCCAATTTCTCTCGGTTCAGCTGCCAGACACTTGTTCCTTTGTCTCAAAAACTGTTAGCAAAAAAAAAACAAAACAAACAATAAATATACTTTACTCAGCTAACATCTGATTTTATCTGCACATTGATTTCATTTTAAAATTTTTCTCACTGTCTTAGTCTGAATGGTTTATGTAGCCCTCTATTATTATTGTCAGAACAGAGACTTTGATTTTTTATTTTGGGAAGGAAAGAAGTCCTGACAGCACTTCATTTAATAGTTTCTTTCCTATTTAAAATGCGGAATATTTCATATACATTTCAGAGTCCTCCCTATTTCAATACTTTTTTTTTCTTTTGTAATTCCCATTGCAGTAGCATAATGCCTTGCAAACATGTATTCCCTTTATGGCTGGTGTAGAGCTTTACAGATCCACTATAATGAATGATGATTTGGGACTCATACATTGTCTAAGTTAAATATAACTCTCCTGCTGTTTCATCTACTTTCTTAGCTATTTGAAGTTACTAATCTTCATTACTCTTTATAATTAATAGTAACTTCAGTATGCATTATCTTCTGTAGTAAACATAGAAATGTTTCTGTAATATTTCTCCCCAAGTCTTAGCTTCCTCACTAATAATAAAATATGTTATCTGTACTAGGGTTTTATTGTACAATAATTACAGCATTTTCTTATGCTATGTCATAGCCTGTTAAGTAAAAATAAATGGGTACTTAGAATGGAAAATGAAATTATCCTGTTGCTTGAAATAGCTTAACTCAGGCTTTATTACAGGTTGCATATGGTATCTGTTAGAACTTTAAACCTATCTTGGTTGTTGAATTATTGTGTGGATTAACTGTTGCATTTGAAAGTTCTTGACTTTAAAAGGATATGTCTGTTTTAAATCTTATACAAATACATTACAGGTTTTGCGAACAGACTAATCTCTCTGTAGTGTGTCTTTTTTATTTGTTGATCGTATTTTTATACCAAAACTCCAAGTCCTAAGCATCAACAAATTTAAAACATTTCTTAGAATTGTATTATGATATCATTAATATATTTCTTAAATTAGATAAAGTCTGTCTAAATTTTCTTTTAATCCTCACCCAAGGATATGTTTTTTAAATTGATTTTTAAAAACAGAGGAAGGCCTTCATACCTGAAACTATACTGTACCTGAACTCTAATTGAAAAATTTAAAAAAATATTATTAAAGCAAAGAGAGAGAGAGAGAGACGCGGGGGGGCGGGGGGAGGGAGGAGAAGAAGAGAGAGAGAGAGAAACATTGACATGAGAGAGAAACATCCATCAGCTGCCTCCTGTATGTGCCCTGACTAGGAATGGGACCCAAACCCTAGGTATGTGCCTGACCGGGAATTGAACCCATAACCTTTGTTGCACAGGATGACATCCAACCAGCTGTGCCACCCAGGCAAAGGAAAGTCTGTCTAAATTATTAACCTCTTGTTGGAAACATGAAAAAATGTTTTTGACACTTTGGAAAATTTAGAAGTTATACAGCATATTAAGAAAAATCTCTTTTATTATGGGACTCGCAGGAAAAATAAAACTTTTTTAATAGTACATATGAAGAGCTTTTCTAAAATTCTATAGATAAATCTATAGAGTTTAGGAAAATAAAGTTTTGGAAAAGTGTAGAGAGAACACATTTTCTCTTAACACTACCAAATTTTCTGAAAGTAAATTCAGTAAGTGACGTATGTTTCATATCTAAGTTCAAAAATCCAAATCCTTTTGTATTTTGGCCACCAAGTAGTGTGTTATAGTTAAGTCATACTTGAGTCATCCACTTCAGAATGAATGAACAAGATAGTTTCTTGCCATTCATAAATGTAACTTTCATAGTATGATTCAAATTTGCTATGATCTTAGGTAGTGAATGTGTCTAATCAACCATCTAACATTCAATGTGAAATATTTAGTGGGTTTTTACAGCTTATGAAATAGTAGTTGCCCTTCTGAAATGATAAGAATTATTCTTTTTGAAAATTATTTTTAAGCCCTGACTGGTGTGACTAAGTGCTTAGAGCATCGGCCCATGCACCAAAGGGTGGTAGATTCCATTCCTGGTTAAGGGAACATACCTAGGTTGAAGGTTTGATTCCTGGCCCGGGTAGGTTGGAGCAAGTGTGAGAGACAACCAATCGATGTGTCTCTCTCACATTGATGTTTCTCTCTATCTCTATCTCCCCGCCCCCTCTCTCCCTTTCTCCCTTCCACTCTCTCTAAAATAAAAATCAATGGAAAAAAATTCCTAAGGAGAGGATTAACAAAAAAAAATTTTTTTAATTGCCTTTAAATGAGAACAGGAGACTAAAACTGATTAACTTTAAGCTTAGAGATAGACATAAAAGAAAGATGATTCCCACATAAAATTTAGGATAAAAACAAGTTTTTATTAGCATATGCATATTTTATGGATTTAAGGATTTGTGATAGTCTCAAAGCTGTCTTTTTTAATTCTAATACAGTGATGACTCAAAATTCATCAAATAAACATGAAAAATTTGAATAAAAAGTCTTCAGAAATTTCTATCTAATGTGATTATTTTATCTTTGTTTATTTTTAAACAAAGAATCTCTATCTACTGTTCACCCATATTTGCCAGTCTTTTGTAGGTTTTCAGTTGTATCAGTATATTTTTCCTCCCTTCCCCCCATGGTTATTAGAAGCCTAAAAGCAAATCTCTTTGTGCAGTTTATAGCATACATTTAAGGTTTACTCTGTTTTCTTCTTTACCACTAACTTTCAATCCTGGAATAGTCCTTTTTACATCCTTCTAAACCACTTTAATCCTTAAGGAATTAAGCAAAGTATAAATAAAATACTAATAAAACTCAATGAAATGTTCTTGGAAAGAAATTACATTGTTATTTGAGAACATATAGATCCTAAATGTATTTTAAGAGAAAAATCATAAGCAAAACTTCCTAAAAGGATGTTTGCTGAACTTAAAAGGACTATTGCTTTTATGATTAATCTGAATTGGAGTATTCATGTAGACACCCAAAGATTCTTGTACACATGTGTTACTTGGATGCTTCCAAATTATATATCTAAAGTATTTTTACTAATGAACAGTGACTTAAGAAAAATTTCAGGAATATACATAAACTATATTTTATTCATGACACTCATCCTGTATCCTTCGTGTTGTAGTTTTGGTTAATTTTCATCTTTGAAAGAACAGTATGTGAATGTGCATCTGTAAAATAATAATCTACAAACAGTTTAGGGATTATTATTAAAAGAATTTTACTGTATATTCCTACCCATCATATATTGAAAGACTATTTCATGAACTTTTAATCATTTTTATGAAGAGATATAAAAGAAGTTCAAAAGATAACTTACCTTTAAATAAGTACTTATATTTAAATGTCTTGTATGCTTAATTCATTCCTGTTAAAGGTTTAATGTGTGCCTGGTACATTTCTAGGCACTGAAAATACAGCAGTGACCAACAAAATTAAAAAATTGTTGTCTCCAAGGAGTTTACATTTTAGTGGGTAAAGACTTTAAACAAAAGATACAGTATACTAGATAATAAATGTGGAGAAAAATAAAACAGAAAAGGAGATAAGGAAAGCTGGGGCCTGAAAAAGAGGGGTTACACTTTCAAATAGGATCATTAGGTAACATTTTAAGTAAAATTTGAAAAAGTTAAAGGAGCCAGAGATTAAGGAGTAAAACAATCTAAACACATGGAATAGATAGTAAGTATAAAGGCTATGCTGGCAGCATAGCATGTTTAAGAAACACGGAGGCTGATAGGGCCGGAATGGAGTGAACAATGGGAAAAGTAGGAGATATAGCTAATGAGAAAGAGCTAAGGGGCATATTACATAAGACTTTACAGGTCATTGTGAATACTATTTTTGCTTTTTAATCATTCTTTTAATTTTCAATTACAGTTGACATATATTATTATATTAGTTTCAGGTGTACACCCCAGTGATTAGACATTACATAATTTACTAAATGATCATCTGGATGTATCTCACGCCCGTATGACACCATGCATAGTTTTTAGAATGTTATTACTATACTAGAGGCCCAGTGCACGAAATTCATGCACAGGCAGGGTCCCTAAGCCTGGCCAGCGATCAGGGCCGATCAGGGCCTTCTGACTGCCAGCTGGGGCCTCCCTTCCCTGGCTGCCAGCTGGGCCTTTCTTTATTCCGCGCCATCCCCTGGTGGTCAGCACACATCATAGCAAGCGATCAGTCTCCCGGTCGAACTCCTGTAGGGACAATTTGCATATTAGGCACATATATATTCATATTCCCAATGCTGTGCTTTACATACCCATGAATATTCTGGAACAACCAATTTGTACTTCTTAATCGCTTCACCTTTTTATACTCATTTCACCAAACTTCCTCCCATCTGGCAACCATCAAAATGTTCTCTGTATCTATGACTGTTTCTGTTCTGCTTATTCATTTATCTTGTTTTTTAGATTCAATTGTTGATAAGTATATATTTATTGCCATTTTATTGTTCATATTTTTTGTCTTTTTTTATTCTTCTTAAAGAAGACCTTTTAACATTTCATAAAATTCTGATTTAGTGATGATGAACTCCTTTAGCTATTTCTTACCTGGGAAACTCTTTACCTATACTTTGATTCTAAATGCTAGCTTTGCTGGGTAGAGTAATCTTGGTTGTAGGTCCTTATTTTTCATCACTTTGAATATTTCTTACCAATCCTTTCTGCCTGCCAAGTTTCTGTTGAGAAGTCAGCTGACAGTTTTATGGGAACTTCCTTGTAGGTAAATTTTTCTCTTGCTGCTTTTAAGTTTCTATCTTTGTCTTTAACCTGTTGTATTTTAATGATGCTGTGTCTTGGTGTGGGCCTCTTTGAGTTCTCTTGTTTGGAACTATTTTTTTACCCTGAATGAAAAAAAAGCCTTGTGTAGAGGGGAAATGCAACATAACATTGTAGTAGGGTTATTCTGGCTGCTATTTGAACAAGGAACTTAATGGCTCAAAGATAGAAGTAGGGAGATCAAGTTGGAGACCACTGCAATTATTCAGGTGAGAGGTATGGTGGCTTGGACTGGGTTATTGGCAGTGTAAGCGGTGTAAAGCAATCAGGTTCTGAACATAGTTTGCAGATAGATATAATAGAATTAGCTGTTGTATTGGAAGTAAGGTATGAGAGAAAGAAATGAGTCAAGGATGGAACTTCCACTAACTGAGATGGGGAAAATGGGGAGAATCTGGTCTAGTTTTATATAAATTATGGAAAGTATCCTATGGCTAATATAGTCTTTTGTCCATAGTGAGTGAGTGGTAGGTATGATTGACTTAATTTAATATTTCTCTTTGTCTCAGCTTGATTTAGATTTAGGTTTTAATAAACTTCTATGTTTATAATGAGTGGATTTCTTTTTAAGTTCACTGATTTCATTATTTATGTTTTAAAATGGATTTCAAAGCACATTAATGGAAACACAACTTGAAGTTCTTACTAGCATTACAAAAAATAAGCATATATAATGTTTTTTGTCTCACTAACATATTTGTGCACCCTCCCCCTACTTGGCAAACTTGTTTGAAAGTATAGTGTTACACGTTATGTCATGGGTGTACCGGAGCACATGTGTTCAATACAGTTCATAAATGGAAGCAGCTGGTTTCCTGTGCCTTTATGAGATGGTAAGAACACAGTTGAGATCTTCAAACTTCAGAATTCACTGGATTCCGTTTCTATCTTGTTTAATCATGCTGTGACTTCAATTAGTACAAATGTGTAACAAGCTACCTTAGTGGCTTAAAATTTTATTTTGTTTTAACAGTTGAAATGCTAAACCTGGTTAATGTTCTTTCCTCCTGCCCTGTCCCAACTCACCCATCCTACCTCTTAAAAAAGAACATTGCACCTTTGGTCTCAGTTTTATACTTGATTCTGAAAAGGCCTTGGCAAGGGGAAAAAAGTTATCATCTCAAAGGGAAAAGCTGAATTCATACACAGGAACTGCAGGATTACTTTGGCGTTTTACTAGTCCCCTGTAACACTCGCAAGTCCCATAAATACCTAATGGAAAAACAGCAGAAAATGAGATCTGCAGCAGCCTTTTGAGATCGAATTTATGTTGCTGAACAGTTTTTTGAGGCTCAGTGTAAAGGTCAAAAGAAAGTGGATAGATTAAAGTTGCTGATTTTTGCAAACGTAAGGCCACATTTAAAGGTTCCGCTTTCTATAGCAAGAAAATTTCAAGATAAATGCCTTTGCTTCGTTAGCTGAAATGTCATGTCTTTATTTTATATCTGTTACATGAGGCATTTAGTGATTTAGTAGTATTTACATGCACTAAGTAAAATCCTCAGTCCAATTTAATAATTCCAGATAAAGAAACTAATTTATGAATTTAAGATCTTCCCAAGAACCACAAGTGTTAACATGAAGTTATGGATTATTTAGATCTTCAGGAATTCCCTTGTATCTATGATTTTACAGTCCAGATTGCTAGTCATTAATACTTAGAATCATGATGTTACTTAGAATCCAAAAGAATAAAATTCACTTATTATATTTGATGCTGCATTGTAATAAAAAATTTTCATGGAAATTACCCAGGTAATTTTATGTTAGAGTAATAATATATTAAATCAATTTTTATGGTAGTTGAGAATTAGTAATAAAACTTAATTTTTATCTCTAGGAAGTGGGATTATGGGCAACTTTTCACTTTCTATTTTATGTTTTTCTCTATTTGAATTATTCATGACAAATATTTATTTCATAAGGACAATATTAATTTTCATTATACATTTTTTAAAAAACTATATGTTAAACATTAACTGATCTTGTGTTGCCCCAGGTTCACAATTTATATGAAGTTATTGAGTTTGCAATCTCAATTCATTTCCATTTAATATAACATCTTTATGGAACTAGATATAGGTCACATATCGCAGTCACTGACAGCCAGTTCTCAAACCCAGGTACCCCATCTTTTTTCCTTTATACCACATTTTCTCATTATTTCTTACTACACTGTATAGGCAATTTCCTCCTCTTAAATTTTTGTATTTTATTACACTGTTAAAGTACAACTATACCTCTCTTCTCGACTGCCCTTTTCCATTCAGTACAGTTTCTACTCAAGGTTCCCAAGTGGTCAATGATTCTGATGGGGGAGAGGGAGAAGGTGGTGGTGTAGCTAGTGGTATTAAAAGGCCCTTAGGAAAGTAGTGAGAGGTACAGTGATGACTCTTACAGAGAGCCTTCTCTCACCTTCGCCTCAAGACAAAGGCTGTGCCTTAACTGACTTATTGCCATTTGTATATTTGAGGCCACCCTTTAGGGACATCTTTAGACTATTTTTAATGTTGAGGTGAAGAATGCAAATAAAATAAACTTTTTAGTTGAAAGTAAATGCTGTTATCTTCAATTACATTTTAAACAATTTTTCTATTCTATTTTATAACTCTAACTTAAGAGCATCATGATGTTACTTTGATTTACATTTTTTTAAAAAATTTTCTCAATTCTGGACTTACTGGAATTTGAAAGATTTTGTGGTTGTTGTTTTTTTGGAGTTAAGACATTCACTTTATTTTTTGTTTGCTTTTTGTTTTTAATATTTTTTTAAATTAAATCTTTATTGTTCAGATTATTACAGTTGTTCCTCTTTTTTCCCCCCATAGCTCCCCTCCACCCAGTTCCCACCCCACCCTCTGCCCTTACCCCCCGCCACTGTCCTCATCCATAGGTGTACGATTTTTGTCCAGTCTCTTCCTGCACCCCCCACACCCCTTTTCCCCCCACCCCCCGAGAATAGTCAATCCACTCCCTTTCTATGCCACTGATTCTATTATATTCACCAGTTTATTCTGTTCATCAGATTATTTATTCACTTGATTTTTAGATTCACTTGTTGATAGATGTGTATTTGTTGTTCATAATTTGTATCTTTACCTTTTTCTTCTTCTTCCTCTTCTTAAAGGATACCTTTCAGCATTTCATATAATACTGGTTTGGTGGTGATGAACTCCTTTAGCTTTTTCTTATCTGTGAAGCTCTTTATCTGACCTTCAATTCTGAATGATAGCTTTGCTGGGTAAAGTAATCTTGGTTGTAGGTTCTTGCTACTCATCACTTTGAATATTTCTTGCCACTTCCTTCTGGCCTACATAGTTTCTGTTGAGAAATCAGCTGACAGTCGTATGGGTACTCCCTTGTAGGTAACTAACTGTTTTTCTCTTGCTGCTTTTAAGATTCTCTCTTTGTCTTTTGCTCTTGGCATTTTAATTATGATGTGTCTTGGTATGGTCCTCTTTGGATTCCTTTTGTTTGGGGTTCTCTGCACTTCCTGGACTTGTAAGTCTATTTCTTTCACCAGGTAGGGGAAGTTTTCTGTCATTATTTCTTCAATATCTTGCTCTCTCTCTTCTTCTGGCACCCCCATAATTCGGATGTTGGTATGCTTGAAGTTGTCCCAGAGGCTCCTTACACTATCTTCATATTTTTGGATTCTTTTTTCTTTTTGTTTTTCCGGTTGGGTGTTTTTTGCTTCTTCGTATTTCAAATCTTTGACTTGATTCTTGGGATCCTCTAGTCTTCTGTTGGAACTCTGTATAATATTCTTTATTTCAGTCAGTGTATGCTTAATTTCTAGTTGGTCCTTTTTCATATCCTCGAGGGTCTCACTAGATTTCTTGAGGGTCTCGCTAAATTTATCGACGGTTTCTAGAGAATTCTTGAAAAACCTTAGAAGTGTGGTTTTGAACACTATATCCAGTAGTTTGCTTTCCTCCATTTCTGTCATTTGTGACCTATTTCTTTGTCTCCGCATTTTTTATGCTTTCCCTGTGTTGATAGAGTGGCTTTCTGTGCTAGGTGTCCTATAGGTCCCAGTGGCACAGCCTCCCCAATTACCGGAGGTGGACACTCTTGGTGCACCCCTTTGTGGGCTTTGTGCACAGCTTGATTGTTGTAGGTATCACTGGGAGGAATTGACCTCCAGGCCAATTGGCTGTGAGAATCAGCTGTGTCTGCAGTGGGAGAACTGTGCTGGAGACACCCTTCTGGAGCAAGACTTGCTTCAGTGGGGCTTTGGTGCTCACTGAGTCTGCCCCCTGAGTGTGTCCCTTATGGATCTGAGGAGTTGTAATCTGGATGGTCCCACCCTGACCACTGGGTACAATGGCTCTTGGATCTCTAAGGAGGTGTTAATTTAGCCTCTGCCTGAGGCTACCCAGCAGGAGCTATGGAGAGATCTTCAGATTCCTCTTCTTTGTTTGGGATTTGGAGGTGCCCAGATGAGGCCCAGCTGTGAAGCAGTGCAAGCTGCTGTGAGGCCTTGGGCCTTCTTTTGGAAGTTCTGGGTCTCTCTGACCCAGCTGCAGTTCTGGGTCTCTCTGACCCAGCTGCAGTTTCAGATTGCAAAGGGCCAGGCCTTTCATATGAAAAAGCCTCTGCACACAGCTTGGGTGGGGCTGGGTCTCAGGGAATCAACAGGGCGGAGCAAGCAGCTATGGCTGCTCCTCAGTCCTACCCTAAGAGGTCCCGCGTCTCAGTGTCCCAGTAATTGCTGCAAGCACCTCTGAGAGAAAGCCGCCCTCGAGTTCCGACCAAAGCCAGACAGTCCAGTTTCTCCCCGTATGAGTCTGGGTCCCCAGAGACTCGCCCGGAATTGGAGTTCAGAGCAGTCGGGAGCTTGAGACTCCCTCCCGATTGAAAAAGACAACCTCGTCCTCAGTTGCCAGCCCTTTCCACGTGCGCCTCCGTACCTCTGCACTTTACTTCCGCACCTCCTCTGAGTCTCAGTGTGCTTTTCTCTTTCCTTCTAGTTGTAGAATTTCCACTCAGCCAGCCTTCCTGTGGTTCTGGATGATGTCCGTTTTGTCTTTTAGTTGTATTTTTGAAGTGGTTGTGTGAGGCAGCAATTTCCAGTGTTTACCTATGCCGCTATCTTGGTTTCTCTCAGATTTTGTGTTTTTAAAGAAGTTTGAGGTTCACAACAAAATTGAGAGGAAGCTACATGCATAGCTTTCCCCATTATGAAAATCCCCCACCAGAGTGGTTCATTGGTTACAATTGATGAACCTACATTGACAAGTCATAATCACCTAAAGTTAATAGTTTATATTAGAATTCACTCTTGGTGTTACATTCTGTGGGTTTGGTCAAATATGTAACATTATAGTATCATACAGAGTATTTTCACTGCCCCCAAAACCCTGTGTTTATCATTAGTCTACTAATTTATTTTGTTGCTTTCATTATTTCCTCAATTATTTTGCTTACTTTACCCAATCCTGACCTCTACGATGGCTTTGTTTTTAGTTTACATTTCTCCTTTGAACCCAGCTAGTTTATATTTCATCTTCTGTTAATACCTTTATCTTGATTATTCTTGGAGTTTTACTCTTCCATGGAAACATGGCAAACTTTGCCAAAATCTGATTTGCATTTTAATTGGTCTGTAGATTCAGTGTAATTCTAGTAAAAATCCCCTAACAAGGGGTGTGTGTATGTGGTTAGATTGATAAACTGATCCTTAAATGTTTTTGGAAATTCAAGGGATAGATAGTATCCAAGACCCTCTTAAAGACAAACAAGATGGAAGAAGTTAATTGCTTGTATATAAAGTTATAGTAATAAAGATATGGTATTGGTGTAATAAAGATATGATAAGTATGAAAGAAAATAGAGAATCCAAAAACACCAACATATATGATTCCATTTTGACTAGTGTTTTAAATTAATGATAAAGATTTTAAACATGTGCTGTTTTCAATAAATGTTTAAAGCTTTATCATACATATATGTATATTCTTTAATCAGAGACAGAGTGATGTGGATTTTTGCTTTGAGGTCAGATCTGAATTTAGGTCCCAGGTCAGTTGTGTACTTACTAGCTATTTGTCTGAAGGCCTGAAGGCAGTTATTTAACCAATCCAGTTCTTAATTTCTTTATCTGTTACATGAAATAATTTTGATGACAATTAGAAATACAAATTTAATCTGCTAGCACATGCTATGCCCTTGTTATTATGAGTCACAGGAACAATAAATATTCTTTATTCTTGATTAGAATTCATGTTTCACAGATCTGGATATACTAATATTTATATGTAAACCTATGAAATTGCATCTTTTGCCATGGTTGCCATTGGATCTTTTTTTACTTATGTGGAATTCCTATTTCAGAATGGCTTCCTAACCATGACAGTTTGTGTGGTTTTCTATGAGCCCTTGTGTCTTGTTTTCGGAAAGTGGTTTTGTAAACATTGATTATCATAGCATTATGAAAAATTAAAAGCCCTCAAAATCATTAATATTCTTTAAAATAATATAGTTAAGTATATAAAAGGGTTAGCTATAAATATTTTCTAGCAAGTCCTTTTATAGTAATTAAACTAAGTGATTAGAACCTAATTATTGTGCATGCTAAAGATAATATTTGCTATTAAGAATTTTGCTCTTATGTAGATTGATGCTTCAATTTAGGCAGGAATGTTAGCTAGAAAAATAGCAAAAATATAGTAGCACTTACTAGATTTTTTTAATATGAAAAACTTTTACATAATTAAAATTATTTCAGCCCTAAAATCTGTAGCATTCATTTTATTTATTTTTAAATCATTTTTTTATTTTTCAATTACAGTTGGCATACAATATTATATTAGTTTCAGGTGTATATCCCTGTGATTAGACATTATGTAACTTACTAAATGATCATCCCAATAAATCTCTCACCCATCTGACACCACACATTGTTATTAGAATATTATTGACTATGTTCCCTATGCTGTACTTTATGTCCCCATGACTTATCTATAACTACCAATTTGTACTTCTTAATCCCTTCACCTTTTTCACCCACCCAATCCCAACCCAGCTCACATCTGGCAATCATCAAAATGTTCTCTGGCCCTGGCCAAGTGGCTCCATTGGTTGGATTGTCATCCCATACACTAAAGGGTTGCAGGTTCAATTCCAAGTCAGGGCACATACCTAGGTTGGGAGTTCAATCCCCAGTCAGGATGTGTTTGGGAAGCAACCAATCTCTCTCACATTGATGTTTCTCTTTCTCTCCCTCTCTGTCTCTCCCTTCTTCTCTCTCTAAAAAAAGGAAGAAAAAAAATGTTCTCTGTATCTAGTAGTTTCTTTTTGTTCTTGTTTGTTGTGTTTTTAGATTCAATTGTTGATTGATATGTACTTATTACCATTTTTATTGTTCATATTTTTTATCTTTTTTCTTTTTTCCCCCAAATATATATATATATATTTTCAGAGAGGAAGGGAGTGGGAGAGAGAAATAGAAACATCAATGATGAGAAAGAATCATTGATCAGCTGTCTCCTGCATGCCCCCTACTGGGGATTGAGCCTGCAACCCAAGCATGTACCCTTGACCTGAATCAAACCCAGGACCCTTCAGTCCCCAGTCCAACGCTCTATCAACTGAACCAAACCAACTAGGGCTCTTTTTCTTCTCAAAGGAGACCCTTTAACATCTTTATATATAAACACCTAAGCAACCGTGACCGGTAGCTATGATGCGCAATGACCACCAGGGGGCAGATCCTCAACGCAGGAGCTACTGAGTTGCGGTGACTTGGCAGCTGTGGTTCTCGGGTGACACACCCAGAACCAGAGAGGAGGGAGCCCGATTCCGGGGTGTATCACCGAGAACCATCCTCTCACAATCCGGGACTCCTCGGGGCATGTCGGAGAGCCAGTTTAGGCCCGATCCCCGCAGGCCAGGCTGAGGAACCCGGGCTGGCTTCCCTCTGGCCCCGGCTTCGTCAGGAAGGATGTCCAGAAGACATCCAGTCTAATTAGCATATTACCCTTTTATGATTATAGATGGGTGGCATGAGATTATGGAACATGTGCCAAGTGAAAAGACTCTTGTAGAAAGTACAACCTCAAATTGTCTCCTATTCAACTTTTCTCACCCTACTTTAGAGAATTTATATTGATAGAGGATCATTTGAGGAACATACAGTCTATCGTTTTCTCTAACTCTTTACATTTTAGGCTTGGCCATCAGAAAGCTACTTAGTTGGCTTTTATCCCATCTGCATTACTTTTACTGGGTTGGTTTGATATCAATGTATTAGTTTTTCATTGAAGAATGCTACAATCTATAAACAGTAAATACACTGAACTTGCTATTGAGAAGTTGTTGAGGACAGCATAGTCTGTATTAATCAGTGTTCAACATTTTAAGCACCATATGAGAAGTAAATTTTAGAACCAAATATTTCTCATATGAAAGTGGTATTTTTCATCTCTTCAAGAATGAAAGCCAGGTAACTGGATGTCTTACTTTTTGCTTTGGCTGTCAAAAAAGTTAGAACAAATTTAGAGCTAATTCAAGACCCCTGTGCTATGTTTCTTTGTTCTCAAAATTTAACTGATTCTGTTATATTCTTCCTGATCTTTTCTTTCTTTTCTTTTTTTTTGTTATCTCATTAATTGCAGGGTGTGTATAAACAAATAAGCAGACATACAAGTCAGTGAGCTGGAATTCTAGTGCCTCCTCAAAGCATTAGTTGTATGACCTTCGGCAAGTAGAGCAGTGATGGTGAACCTTTGACACGCGTGTCAGAGGTGACACGTGAACTCATCTTTTTGGTTGATTTTTCTTTGTTAAATGGCATTTAAATATATAAAATAAATATCAAAAATATAAGTCTTTGTTTTACTATGGTTGCAAATATCAAAAAATTTCTATATGTGACACGGCACCAGAGTTAAGTTAGGGTTTTTCAAAATGCTGACACGCCGAGCTCAAAAGGTTCACCATCACTGAAGTAGAGCAACCTCTCTGGGCTTTCATTTCTTCATCTGCAAAATGTGCTAATAGATCTGCAGTACCCTGTTAACACGGGAAATAACTTGGAAACCCAATATAGAAACCAATAATAGCAGAATGGATGTGTTCATGCCAATGCCATGGTTGCAGGGAAACTAATTCTACTCAAGCATGTCAAACTCGGTCTGTGAATTTTGAATTTCCTTATGTTGAATAAAAGTCGTAAGGATAATGAATGGATATTTCATTATTTTAGATCAGTGGTTTTCATATTGTAACATGCATTACAATCACCTGGAAGGGTTGTGAAAACACAGATTGCTGTGTCCCACCCACAGTGTCTGATTCCGTAGTTCTGGTATGGGACCAAAAATTTTTATTTTTAGCAAGTTCCCAGGGACATTGTAGGTGCTGATTCAGGAATTACACTTTCTGAACTATAGCCCGATACAGTGTTAACAATGCAGTTTAGTCAGTTTTCTTACTTTAAAATTATATAAGTTGTAACTTCATATTCAAAAGACAATGTCTAAGTTATATATGATATCTGAAAAATGTAATTAACATACAAAGCTTCCAATATTGTAAAGGTTTCATATCTATTGTCAAGGGGTATCTGTATCTTTTTGACTCCTTATGCTACTGTTGTGAGCAGATAGATGCTAATCCAGCAACAATCAGGGTTGGCTTCAGCAATAAAGAAATTAGTCAAGTGTACAAGCAGTCCTTTCCTTTTTATGTGCTGGCAGCACCTAAGAAGAAAATGTCAAGGTCAATACAAGTGCATTTACTGACAGTTTAGCTCTTTTCTATGACACAGAAAATGGTTTGAAATTTGGATTTTTATCAAAATACGAAACATTGACCTCCTCGAATGTTAAAGCAAAAGCTTTCAGTTTAGTCATTTTCCATTTATAAAGTGACTAGAGGCCTACTGCACGAAATTCGTGCAAGAGTAGGCCTTCCTGCCCTGACCTGTTTGCCTCGGTGGATAGAGCGTCGGCCTGCAGACTGAAGGGTCCCAGGTTCGATTCCGGTCAAGGGCATGTACCTTGGTTGCGGGCACATACCCAGTGGGGAGTGTGCAGAAGACAGCTGATCGATGTTTCTCTCTCATCGATGTTTCTAACTCTCTATCCCTCTCCATTTTTCTCTGTGAAAAATCAATAAAATTTTTTTTTTTTTAAAGAGTAGGCCTTCCTTCCCCAGTAGCCAGCACTGGCTTCCCTCCAGCACCCAGGACCCGGGCTTCCCTCCGGCTGCCAGCAGGCACCTAGGACCCGGGCTTCCCTTGCAGCCCCGGCTTCGTCTGGAAGGTCATCTGGAAGGACATCTAGTCTAATTAGCATATTATGCTTTTATTATTATAGATACTTTCATTAAAATAAACAATGCAAACTTCAGAAAGCCAGAACAATTACTCAGAAAAATAGTTGCATATTTGTCATTCTTGAACTCGGATTTAAAACAACTGTGTCCACCAGTAGACGGAAGAAGTCACTTTTTTGCATTCCATTAGTTAACTACTTAAAATCACTTCCAGATAAATATGGCAGACAAGAACAACCATCTCCGCCCTGGCCGGTTTGGCTCAGTGGATAGAGCATTGGCCTGCGGACTCAAGGGTCCCAGGTTCGATTCCAGTCAAGGGCATGTACCTTGGTTGCGGGCACATACCCAGTAGGGAGTGTGCAGGCAGCAGCTGATCGATGTTTCTCTCTCATCGATGTTTCTAACTCTCTATCCCTCTCCATTCCTCTCTGAAAAATCAATAAAATATATTTTAAAAAAATAAAAGAACAACCACCTCCGTGTAGGTTCTTAAAGAACACTTGTGTTCCCTATTACTTTGTTTCAGAGCCTGACCCGTGTATTTTATAAACTTCATTATGTTAGACTAGAGGCCCCGTGCACGGATTCATGCACCAGTCGGGTCCCTCAGCCTGTCCTGCACCCTCTCGCAATCCAGGACCCCTTGGGGGATGTCGGACTGCCAGTTTCGAAAGATGTAGTAGTGCGTGAAGCTGCAGGTGGCTGGGGAGGAGCCCAAACATGGCAGGGCGATGCGCCACTCCCGGTCATACCAGCCCCACTGCACCTGCTGCCGCTGAGCCCTGCGTTTGGCACCCATTGGTCAGCTGAGATGCGCTCCCACTGTGGGAGCACACTGACCACCAGGGGGCAGCTCCTGCATTGAGCATCTGCCCCCTGGTTGTCAGTGCGCATCATAGCAGCCAGTCAAAGGGTCTACCGTGCTTAGGGTTTTATATATATAGATAGAATTTTGTATTTTTAAAGTTTTTATTAAAACCTCATTGAGTTATATGTATCAGAAGGTGTAGTTAGTTGCATTTCTGGCTCACTAAGATTTATCAATTTATTGATGAAAGGGATTCCCTCCTCAGAATATTCCTTCAAATCTATTTTAAAGTAAACTTTTGATATGTACATGTTTATGTTATTTATTGTTTTTATAAATATTACTCAAAAAAGTCAAGTTTGGAAAGTAAGCCAGATGCCCATAACCAGATAGATGGATAAATACATTATGATATATCCATGCAATGGGATATTATTTGATCATAAAAAAGGATATACCACATATTACAATGTGAATGAACTTCAAAATTTTATGCTAAGTAAAAGAAGCCACACATAAAAGATCACATAATGTATCCTTTCAATTATGTGAAATATCCAAAATAGGTAAATCTATAGAAACAGAAAAGAGATTGGTGGTTGCCTGGGGCTAGGAGTAATGTGGAGTAACTTCTTAATGGGTAAGAAGTTACTTTTTGGGGTGGTGAAAATGTTTTGAAACAAGATAGAAGTAATGGTTGCACAATATGTGAATGTATTAAATGACATTTTTTCATTTTAAAATGGTTAATTCTATATTATAGGAATTAAACCTCAATTTAAAAAAAGCAGTTAATTTAAAACCTAACTGGATTCTAGAATTTTTTAGATGAAAGTGCCTCTCAAGATCATCCACCCAATCTCCTATCTATTTTTCTTTTAGAGAGAGGAAGGGGAGAGGGATAGAGATAGAAACATCAATTGGTTGCTGCCTGCACGTCCCCTACTGGGGATCAAGCCAGCAATCCGGGCATGTGCCCTAACTGGGAATCGAACCGGTGACCTCTTGGTTCATGGATGGATGCTCAGCCACTGAGCCACAGCAGCTGGGCTCCTGTCTATTTTTCATAAATGAAGAAACTGAAGCTCATCAAGATTAAATATATCATTCACGTTTCAAAGTAGTTGTCTAAAATCTAGATCAGAATATGAATATCTGAATTTCTTATCCAGTCATTTTTTAAACTATCACATGCTATTTTTAAATTTTAGGGAGACATGCTACTCCAATTAAAATTTTTAAAATTATCTTCAAGAAAATTGCTTTGCACATTTGACCACTTGACAATTTTTTGTTTCTTCCAACAGATAAGAACACTCAGGGTATAAAAGTTAAATAAATGATCCTGTCCTGCTCAGGGAAGCTAGACGATCTGTTTCAACAGTTGTCCTCAGAGGCATCTAGGAAGAAGTATTGAGTGGGATTGAGGGGTGGAGATAGAGAGCAGCAACAATTAAAACAAGAAAACATAGTGCCCTCTGGAAATAGGTTGTTATACTAAATGTAAGGGACTTGTGTTGATTTAGTGCTAGTCGCAGAAAATAGTCAGATGTTGTCATTTCAAGAGAAGATACTAGGAAAATAATTACATAGTTTCCTTCTCTCTAAACCCACATTAACTTTCCATTTCTCCATGCTCTTTGTTATTAAGAGGAAGCTAACTTTCCGTACCATCTTACATTGGATTTTCTGTTAATATCCTCTCCAACATTCTTTTTGTCTGAGTGGTTGTTTTCATTTCCACTAAGTAGTGTGTGCCTTCTTCTGTACCTTTAATTCAGAGCTCAGAAAAATATGTCCAGTGGCCAGATTTGGCTCACTGCCTTTTCTTGCGAATAAAGCTTTAATGGGATACAACCAAGCTAATTCTATAGCTGCTTCAAGTGCTATAACAGCAGAGTTGAGCAGTTGCAATAGAGATCATATGGCCCACAAACCCAAAATATTTGCTTCCAGGCCTTTAACAGAAAACATTTGCCAACCCTTGCTCTTGTTGACTAAGTAGAAGGTGAAGAACAGATTCTAGAGGAGTAAATATCACCAGCAAAGGAAAGGATATAGGCAGATAGAAGATCTATATGTACAAGTAGACTAGCTAGAAGCCCTGTGTAGTTAGAGTAAGTTTCATGAAGGTCACGACTCATCAAAGAAAATATAGGAAAGATCAATTACCGTCAGATTTAGAGGATTTTTAGTGCCATGTCAGGATCTTTAGTTGGATTGTTTAGGAAATGAGACATTTAATGTTTTTGAGCAGAGGAGCTTTGCCAAAACAGGAAACCGTTGCAATAGTGTTTACAAAGTAAAACGAGGCTTGTGTTGATGGGAAATTAATACTAATGATGTATTAATAGGGAAGATGGCAGAGTTGCAAGTTACTATAGAGTTAAAATTGATAGGACATTAAACATTGGATTTGGAGATAAAGATAATAGTTCTTAGATTCAAACTTCATTGAGCAGAAAAATTAAAATTACTTAAATATATTTGGGAGGTAAATTACTTAAACATAAGAGCTTGTTTTTATGGAAAGTTTAAGTTACTAGAGAGGGATTATAATACTATATAGGATCGGAAACAAATGAAAATTGATTGCTAGGTATTAGCATTAGGAAAGTTGTTAGGGCATGCCGCTGCCATCATCTGGTCAGGGCCCATCTCTTTATGAAATCCTCTCCCCTCTGCTCTCCAGGTTGCCACTCTCATACTCAGGTTTACTTCTGCTTTCTCATGCAGAGTAAATTACCTCTATTTTTTAAATAAAAGGAGCCAAGAAGGGCTTTAGCTTTATCAAATAAAAATGCTTATCAAGGTATTTTCTTCAACTAGATCCACAGTTCCCAACCTGTGTCCTAAGCCACCCAGGGTACCATTCCAAACTCAGAAGAGTGCTGTAGAATACTTTATCTCCGAGTAATGCGCCATTTCAGCATTAAATTGCAATACATTCCTTTGGGATGATGTCCTATCTTTGGGAATGGTTGCTGTGATTTAAAAAAAAGAAGAAGAAGAAGAAGAAGAAAGAAAGAAAAAGAGAAGGGAAGGAATGGGAAGGGAGGAGAGAGAAGGAGAGGGGAGGGGAGGGATTGAAGGTAGGAAGGGAAGAGAGGAAGGGAAGAAAGAAAAGAAAGATAAGGCCCTAGTTGGGCAGCTTAATTAGTTAGAGCATCGTCCCTATATGCCAAGGTTGTGGGTTTGATCCACTGTCAGGGCACATACAAGAATCAATCAATATGAAGATTTTTAAAAAAAAGAACCACTAAATGCATAAAGTGGAACAACAAACTGATGTCCCTCTCCCTGTCTAAAAATTTAATCAATTGGAAAAACAAAAAACAAAAAAAACACCACAAGGCTCCTGTAAAGCAGGTTGGAACAGGAAACAGGGCTGCACTATTTAATTCAAATCCAAAGCTTGAAGGTTTGTGCCATGCCTGTTAGCACATCCCATTATTAAATATTGTGGTTATTTTTTTAATGAAATAAATTTTTTTAAATTTATGTGTATTATTTTTTAAAAACGTATTAAATTGTTAAGGTTATAGTACTTACTAAGTTGCTTGGACCTGACAAAAAACAGAACTTTTCGGTATTTCTTAGAGCACTATAATAAATTACTTGTACACTAAGTGTGCTGTGAACTGAGAAAGTTTCAGATCCTATGCACTAGAGAGCTGACCAACTCTAACATGAATATACTCTTCCTTTAGCATATGAAAATGCAGCAGTCCTATTGTTTTCATAGCATTTTAGTTACACGGGAATATATCTAGAGCAGTGATTCCCAAAGTGGGCGCTACTGCCCCCTGGTAGGCGCTGCAGCGATCCAGGGGGGCGGTGATGGCCACAGGTGCATTTGGAGGCGATGAGTAACTGCTATTAAAATTTAAAAAAAATTAATTTCCAGGGGCTGAGTAATATTTTTTCTGGAAAGGGGGCGGTAGGCCAAATAAGTTTGGGAACCACTGATCTAGAGTCTGAATACAAATTTAATTTGATTTTTAAAAATTATCGGTACACTGTAGACTGTGCTTTGCGCTATAGCAAACATAAAAATAAGGAGTCTTGTCCTGAAGGTAATAGTCAGGTTAGGGACTTAAGACAAATGCAAGTTGCTTATATTATTAAATAAAATGAAATAAATACTTGTGATTATTCATGGCATAATATACATGTTATGTAGTTTCAAAGAGGAATGAGTACATCTGTTGGTGGGAATGCAATAAATCCTGTGGGATCGAAGTTAGACTTTAAATGGGCCTTGATGGAGGTAAAATTCCAACAAGTAAAAGTAGTGGATATTTCAGATATATAGAACAACATAAAGACTCAAAAGATTTATGTTGGAAGAAGCAAATCATTCTATATGATTGAAGCAAGGACATATGCTGTGGAGTAATAGAGGTTACAGCTGGTTTACTATGTAAGTTGGAATATTGTGGAGAGCTTTGAATGCTAGGGTGTGAGGCATTTGGATTTAATTTACTAGGAAAAGAAGAGTGATTAGGGTGATTAATCTGTCAGCAGGATATAGGATGATTAAATCAAGGAGAGAAAGAGGAGGCAGGGAGAGCTTTTGTAAAGGGAATGATGAATTTTGTTTTATGTATTTGTATTTCAAAGGAAATACCAAACTGTATATTGAAGTTAAAGAACATACTTCAGTTCAGCATTGTAACTAACAGCTGTAACATAAAACTCACCATTCATGAAAAAAAAAATAAAACTTTCTAATGCTCTTGATATTATTACAGAAAGAAATATTAATAAAATTTTAATATGTATGGAGTTTATATAATATGGCAGGCATTGCATTAAGCACTCATTTATTTCTTATAATTACCTTGAATAGGTATTATTGTTCCCATTTTCAGATGAGAACAATGAGGCCTAGAGAAGTTAAGTAGCCCAAATTCACATAATTAATAAGGACAACAAGTTTGCCAACCTGACTTTGACAACCATTAAGATAATGTATAAGTCATTTACAATTACAATGTTATATGATATGTACTACTTCATATCAATGACAGCAATAGAATCACAAGGAGAAAATCAGAACAAATATATGAGTGAATGCTGTAACGCTTGAGTAACGTGGCAAACTTTTAAAAATAAGTGTACTTGTTTGTTTAAACTCTCTGGTGCTGAGAATTAAGTGAATCCTCAAATCTTTTCATATTATTATAATTTGTCTTAGACATGGCTCCTCTTTTGTTGTTTTTCATATCATTATTTTTTTTATTTTTTTTCTTTTTTCTTTTTTTCAGAGAGGAAAGGAGAGGGAGAGAGATAGAAACATCTATGATGAGAGAGACTCACTCCCACATGCCCTACCACTGGGGATCGAGCCTGCAACCTGGGCATGTGCCCTGTACCAGAATCAAACCCGGGACCCTTCAGTCCACAGGCCGACGCTCTATCCACTAAGCCAAACCAGCCAGGGCTTCATACCATTCTTGATCTCTGATACCATTTCTCTCCCACCATGTGTATGCTCCTGAGTTTGATATGAGTCCTATATCCTTGAAAAATGTATCTTGTTAAGAATATGCACTATGTAGGTTGTCCAATCTAATGTATATATCTCTAATTTATTGCTTTTAAATCTCTAGAATAATGCACATTCACATTTTCCTTATCTTTTCCCCTAGAAATGGACTTCAAGAATACCTCACACTCCCTTTCACTTTCAGCAAAGCTGTGATAAATATGCTCCTATGTGTCCCACCTTCTTTCCACTTTGTCTTGCTGCTTCTTACTACATGCTTTAAGGGGGTTATTTCGGATGGGAGAAAAGCTGACTTCTACATTCATGGTATAGTTAAGATTGCAAGTATTTCAGTCCTTAAAAAGATTAAAATATATGTGAAATCAGTAATTTCATTGATGCTTCCAAAAGCAGCCACATAGGCAGGACGATCTAAGTGAATTATTCTATTCCATTGATGCATTACATTCCATCAGTGGTGACACAAGCGTTACAGCATTCACTGGTATATTTGTCCTGATTTTCTTCTTGTGATTCTATTGCTGTCATTGATATGAAGTAGTACATATCATATAACATTGTAATTGTAAATGACTTATACATTATCTTAATGGTTGTCAAAGTCAGTATTTTCCTTACAAGCAAATAGAAACTATGTTTTGTCATAATTCGTATTTTATTCCCACTCCTGCAAAAAAATACATTTTACATTCTCTGGGAGATTTACAAAACATGTAGACCCATTAAGAGGAAGAATAACATGCTATGTGGTGGTGTATTTGTTATTTTTGACTTCTAATTTATTCATTCTCTCAACCTCATTCTCTGAGTGGTGTTACTATAGCACCTTTGTTATGGCATGAAAAACAGACTAATTATGTTCTTCAGAACAGACAACAGTGGTACGTCTCGAGGCACGCCATCTGGTACTTTCAGCACTCCCTCATCAGTGCTAGTCTAGGTGTGGTGGGGCTCTCTGGTTGTCCAAATATTTTTTGTTATCACACATTCTTCTTTATTTTCACTTTTGCTTCTATGAATAGTAATTTATATTTACCAAAGTCAGTAATCTCATATTTAGTTTTGTTTCTTTTTCAGCCATCTATCTACTTGAAGAATGTAGACTTACTCTCATTAGTTTATCTGCTCTTCTTCTCACCGTTTATGCATATCTCTTATTTGTGTAGAGATTTCTTTAAGTGAACAAAATAGTTTTACCTTTAAGCAATTTTTATCAGAAGAATAATCGAACCACCGTACTAAAATTTGAAAAATAAAAAATATTTAAATTATCCATAATTTTTAAACTCAAATTTAACCATTTTTACTTTTGGTGCATTCTCTTCTAATTTTTTTCCTATTGATTTGATGTAGTTTATAACCATATGTTGTACATATTATTTATATATCTTAGGTTTCATTTAACATTGTGTAGCATAAATATTTTCTAGTCTGCAACTTAGTTTTCATAATCAACACTTTTAATATCTTCAAAATATTCTCTTGAGCAGCCAATGGAAATATAATAGAAGCCATGTATACAATTACAAATTTGCTAGTAGCCTAAAAAAAAGTAAAGAGAAACTGGTAAAATTAATGTTAATAATATATTTTATTTATCTTACCATATCTGAAATATTTCTTATTTCAACAAGTATGATTTTTAACATTTTTTAAATTATACTAAGTCTTTGAAATTGTGTCTATCTTACATTTATAACACAGTTCAATCACTAAATTGACAATGATCAAAAAATAAAATGTAGTCCTACCAAAAAAATAAAATTATGTTTAACAAGAAAAATATTTTGCATTGCTTCCATTTTTAAATTTAAATAAATTAAATTCTGTTTCACGATCATACTAGCCACATTGTATGTGCTTCATTAGCTACATGTGGTTCCTTATATTTAAAGTAGAGTTAAATAAAATTTGAAGTTCAGGTCTTTAACACTAGCCACATTTTAAATGATCAGTAGTTAGATTTAGAGTAGGTTTTTATGCCAATCCTTACTTGACTATTTATTCTTCTATCATTGAATATTTATATTGTTCCCAGATTTTCAGTGAAAAAAATAGTATGTTGATACATTCATGAATGTATGTTTTCCCATATTTTGGATTATTTCCTTAAGGTAGACAGATTCTCAGAATTTGTTTGTGGTTTCTCATGTGTATTTTCAAATTATTTTCTGAAAAAGCAGTGTCAGTTGCACTCCCACCAATAGTATTAAGTTATTAAGTTCATGAACCTTTCTTCACCATTGAGTACTACAATGTTGTTTCTCAAAATGCTGGAGAGGAATATTTGTCTATATATTTATTTGTGTATTTCCCTTTCTCTTTTAATGAAATACTTTTTCATGTTTTTGGCTTATCTATTGTTGTCCTAATATTTGTTTAATTTTTAATCTATTTTTAAAGTTCTTTATAGGCTAAAGATCTTAACCCTTTGTTATATTTACTATAGTCATTTTTCCTGTTTTTTTTTTTTTGTTGCTCCCCCCACTCCCACTTGGGACTGGAAGACAACCCACTAAAGGTTTTAATTTTTGTATAGTAATTCTTGAGATAATCATCCCTCCCTAGGCTTGAAAGTCATTCCCACTCCAGAAGTTTGATATTTACTTCTGTTTTATTACAGATTGTCTGTGTTTTTAAAAAAGGAAACTCTTTAATCAAACTGAATTTATGTGGTTCTGTATTCTCAAGGAAAGAAACCAAATTACAAGTTCTTAACCTTCAGTCAAATCCAATCCTTACCCATTATTTATAGATGAGCCTTAAGGGATTACTGACCCACTCCTACTGCCAATGCATGTAAAATTTTATGCATATGGGTGTCTAAATAGACCCAAATAGGTTAAAATCCATTGGTCTGAATGTTTCAAAATAATTATCTATTTCTGTCCTATTTTATTCTGATTAGAGTATTTTTCTAAACAAAAGACTTTTTTCCCCCTATATCACTGTGTATTCACAATTGATCATTTTAAGGCATGGTTACTCTACTAGCTTTATTTGTTTTTGAATTTATATTCTTATACTTCCAAGCTGATATCTAAAGTTTATGTAGGTGTTTATGTACACACACATACACATCTATTTTTCAGATAATTGTTAATGGAAATAGTAAAACAGAGTTTGTGCTCTTAAGTAAGGACAACTAAAATGAACCCTAAATGATCACACAGAATTAAGGTAAACACTGGTGAAGAGCAAAATAATCATCTCCCTCCTATTCTTTTAGTATATTAAACAGCTTAATTTCTTCCATTCTCCCTGATAAATCCTTAGAGTGGTTGAGTAACAAATCTATGTATTTGAGATTTCTAAGCATTAGTCTAGCTCTGCTAAAATGGTTCTTTGGCTCTGCCTTAGTCTTTCTCCATCCCTCCTACTCTCGCCTTTTGTTTTGTTTTGTTTTCTATTTCAATGGGTAAAATTGTCTCGCTTCATTCTCAATTTTGATTAACATTATTCAACCTCTAAGTGCTAGAATTCACTTTGCTCATAGGAACAAAGAGTAGCAAGGTTAACTTGTAGACTGAAATCCCTAACTTTAAAAATCACAATATTTTCTTGATTATATAGAGTATTTTTCTAAACTATAACCATATAAACTATTGACCTATTTTTATTGCAAATCTGACACTTGGGGGAAAATTTTATAATGGTGCTGTTTTTATTTTCGGCAGTACTATAGTTTGGAACATGTGGCCTAGCAAAGGATATAAATCTGGGAAGAAAAATTATGGTTGGCATCAATTTTAAGTCTTTGCACTCTAACAGAGCACAAATCCGAAATTGTTTAAATACTAAATATTTACTTAAAGAAAAACAAGAGACCATTCAAAATGGAATTAATTTAAATTGTGATTTTGCCTCATTTAAAATCTTATAGTTTTTGTATATTCTTTATAAAATTTACAAAATGGAAGTTATACTATCCACATCACAATAATCTTGTGTTGCATTTTAAAGTAAAACACACATACAACATGCACACATTTGGAATGAGGCCAAATTTAGACTCCAGGGGCATACTGTTCTGTACCGTAAATTACAATCAGATGTATTTTAGCACAGATCAAATTTTCAGTCTGAAGTTGGTGAGAAGCCTAATTATTTGACCAGGTTACTATTTATGTAGACCATTCTATGGCTGTCTGTGGTTAATCCACAGCTGGCAGAGAGCTAGCTCTGGGAGGTTTTTATTTCATGCTGGAACAGTTTGGGGAGAGATGTGGGGGAGGGAGACTTTAAACTTTCCTCATTAAATGAAAGACTAAAAAGCAAGTACATACATATTACTATGGAGACAAGATGCTATATAAACTGTTCCTTTTAATTCTCCAAGTGACAGAAATAGCAAAGGAAACAGTTTGGGTGCTCATAGTTTGCAAATGACATGGTAGTTGGTTTAAAAAGTAAGAGGAAAACACTTAAAACATAATGTTACCTAAGACAAAGACTTGTTATCTTTTAGAACAATTGGATATTAGTAAGAATTAATGGATTGGTATTTTTTTAATGATAATAAAATGTTATGTTATTGTGATAGGAAAATATTTTATTAGAATTTTATTAGCAATACTCTAAAATAATAAAAGACCATTATAGTAATATCTCAGCATTTATAAGGGCAATACACCCTTCATTGATAAATCCCAGTACACATGATTCCTGTCACAAAATTAATTTTTAGTATTCATTTAATATTCAGTTTTAAAAAATGGAAGTAATAGAAAAACATATTTTTAGGAATATATCCATATTCCTAGAAAAATACAACCTTCCAAAAGCTCAATCAGGAAGAATCAGAAAACCTGAATAGGCCAATAACTACTGATGAAATTGAAGCAGGAATAAAAAAAATTAAAATTAAAAAAAAACAAAAAAACTTCCAGCAAACAAAAGCCCTGGTTCAGACGGATTCACAGGGGAATTTTACCAAATATTCAAAGAAGAACTAATACCTAGTCTCCTCAAACTATTCCAAAAAATTTAAAAGGAAGGAACACTTTCAAACTCTTTCTATGAGGCCAGCATTACCCTTATTCCAAAACCGGATAAAGACATGACAAAGAAGGAGAAGTACAGGTAAATATCCCCGATGAACATAGATGCTAAATTCCTCAACAAAATTGTTGCAAATTAGACCCAGCAATACATTAAAAAGATCATACATTATGATCAAGTGGGATTTATTCCAAGGATGCAATATTTGCAAATCAATAAATGTGATACAGCACATAAACATATTGCAAGACAAAATCATATGATCATATCAATCAATGCAGAAAAAAGCATTTGACAAAATCCGTCACTCTTTTTTGATAAAAATTCTCAGCAAAGTGATAATAGAGGGATCAAACCTCAACATAATAAAGGCCATATATGACAAATCTATAGCCAACACCACACTCAATGGACAAAAACTAAAATCATTTCCACTAAGAACAGGAACAAGTCAAAGATGCCCTCTTTCACCATTCTTGTTCAACATAGTTCTAGAAGTCCTGGCCATAGCGATCAGACAAGAAAAAATAGAAGGCATCCAAATTGGGAAGGAAAAAATAAACTCATTATTCTCAGATGACATAGAAAACCCTAAAGATTCTATCAAAAAACTAATAGTCTTAATAAATGATTTCAGAAATGTAGCAGGATACAAAATTAACACCCAAAAATCCATAGCCTTTTTATACACCAATAGTGCACTCTCAGAAAGAGAAACTTAAAAAAAATTCCATTTACCAATGCAACAAAAAAAATTAAGTTACCTAGGAATAAACTTAACCAAGGAGGTAAAAGACCTGTTCTTTGAAAACTACATGATGTTGAAAAAAGAGATAGAGAAAGATATAAACAAATGGAAGAATGTGCCATCTTCACGCATTGGTAGAATCAACATCATTAAAATGTTCATATTCACAAAGCAATCTACAGATTCAATGCAATTGCTATTAAAATACCCATGGCATATTTCACAGACCTAGAACAAAAACTCCAAAAATGTTTATGGAATCAAAGAAGACCCCCAATAGCTGTAGCAATCTTGAAAAAGAAAAACAAAGTTGGAAGAATCACAATACCAGATACCAAGTTATACTAAAAAGCCACTGTGCTCAAAACAACCCAGTACTGGTCCAAGAACAGGCATATAGATCACTGGAACAGAACAGAGAACCCCAAAATCAACCAAAGCCACTATGCTCAATTAATATTTGACAAAGGAGGCAAGAGCATACAATGGAGCAGAGACAGTCTCTTCAATAAATGGTGTTGGGAAAATTGGACAGGTACGTGCAAAAAAAACCCACCAACTTACACCATTCATAAGAATACAGTCAAAATGGGTAAAAGACGTAACATAAGATGTGAAACCATAAAAGTCCTAGAAGAAAAATCTCAGACATGTCTCATATCAACATGTTTGCTGATACTTCTCCTAGGGCAGTGGTCGGCAAACCGTGGCTCATGAGCCACATGTGGCTCTTGGCCCCTTGAGTGTGGCTCTTCCACAAAATACCATGTGCAGGCGCGCACGTACAGTGCAATTGAAACTTCGTGGCCCATGCGCAGAAGTCGGTTTTCAGCCTGAGCAAGTCTATTTTGAAGAAGTGGCATTAGAAGAAGTGGGAGGTGTTGGTCGGTCGGGCCATGGGAGATGCGGCTCAGGCGGGCCACGGGATACGCAGCGTGGGGGAGGTGCGCGCGATTCATGCACGAGTTGAGTGAGCCAGTCAGTCAGCAGTCTCATTGTGCAGTGGTTAGTGCTAGTTGCGTCAGCAAGTTGCGTGCGGGTGACAAAAGTACCTACTCAAAATATAAAGTTACCTGTATTTTTCCAACCAGCTGCAAATCCTACAGGTATTTTTGTCGTCAATTTAAGAATTGTAATTCTTTTGTGTTGGTGGCTTTATTATTATAAAATGAAACATTTTTTTTAGGTGCCCTGTTTGACATGGCTACAAAGAAGAAGCAAAGAAAAACGAAAGACGAAAACCGTGAATTTAAAGTTGAATTTAAAGTTGAATGTACCTACCTATATAGTTTAAGTTTAAAAAATTTGGCTCTCAAAAGAAATTTCAGTCGGCGTACTGTTGATATTTGGCGCTGTTGACTAATGAGTTTGCCGACCACTGTCCTAGGGCAATGGAAACTAAGGCGAATATAAACAAATGAAACTGAATTAAAATAAAAAGCCTCTGCACTGCCAAAAACCAAACCAAACCAAAAAAAAAACACATCAACAAAATGACAAGAGAGCCCACTACATGGGAGAACATATTTGCCAATGATTGATCCAATAAGGGGTTAATCTCCAAAAAATATAGGGAACTCATACAACTTAGCAAAAGGAAGACAAACAATCCAATTTAAAAAATGGGCAAAGGACCTAAATTGATACTTCTCCAAAGTGAACATATAGAAAGCCAAGAGACATATGAAAAAACTAGTGGCCCAGTGCACGAAATTCATGCATGAATCAATCATTGGCAAATATGTTCTCCCATGTAGTGGGCTTTTTATCCACTCATCTGCTGTTTTCCACACTGGATGCATCAACAAATCAACAGACTGTTGAACCTCAGAGGGAAGGCAGGGGAGGGTGGGTGGGAAGAGATCAACCAATGAACTTGTATGCATATATGCATAACCTGTGGACACAGAATGGGGTGGTGAGGGCTTGGGAGGAGGGGGATGGGAGCGGACTGGAAGAGGTTAGTGGGGGCAAAAGAAGGACTTATGTAGTACTTTCAACAATAAAGATTTAAAAAATAAATACAAAAAAGAAAAACATCTTTTTTTTCTTTTTAAACTTTCTAAAGTTGGCATGATAGAAGTGCTTAGTCCAGGGGTGGGCAAACTTTTTGACTCGAGGGCCACAATGGGTTCTTAAACTGGACCGGAGGGCCGGAACAAAAGCATGGATGGAGTGTTTGTGTGAACTAATATAAATTCAAAGTAAACTTCATTACATAAAAGGGTACGGTCTTTTTTTTTGTTTGTTTTATTCATTTCAAACGGGCCGGATCCGTCCCGCGGGCCGTAGTTTGCCCACGGCTGGCTTAGTCCCTTAGTTGTAAATGAATATTTCAATAGCTTTGTTGGTAACTTTTAAAATAAGTTTCCTTCACATTTTCTAGGTTACTCTTCAATTTATAAGCTGCTCTTCTCCCCTTCTGGTTCCCTCACTTCCTCTGGTTTCGTGCTCTAATTATTCTCCCTCTCTTGCTTCTTCATTCTTTTTCTCCACTAGTTCCTTTTCATTGAAGAGCAAAAATGCTCAAACTTTATTTTGTTTATTTTATTAAAACAACTCTCCCACCCCTTATCCCCACTAAAAATATCGTCCTGCTCTTTTCTTCTCTATTGTCTGTTCAAACTAGGAGCATTATCTTCGCAGTCATTTCAATCCAACCAAGCTCCATCACATGTAAACTATGACCTGAGGGACATTTCTTAACTTTCCTATCTTGCCATCTTTATTCATAAAATGAGAATAATAATAGTATCCACCTCGTGGGTTTGATGTAAGGAAAAAATGGTAATAACTGAGTTAATATACATAAAGCTTTTAGTATAGTATTTGGAACACAATAATTCAGTAAATTTCAGGTGATTTTATATTATTCACCAATAAATCCTCCAAAATAATTTATAATCCTTACTCTTTACTTTCTCATTCCTTCTTTAACAAGTATCTCTTTGTACCTTCATAACATAAGTACATTCTCCTGTGGCTTTTACATCAAATCCTGTGGCTTTTGCTCAGTCCTTTCTCTACCCATTAATCGCATTGCGTATCATTAACTCTTCTAGAGATTTCCCTTGTTCGATTTTTCTTTCATCACTTTTACTGTCCTCATTTGTCTCCTTTCCCCCCTTTATTGTCCTCTTGTTCTCTCCTTTACTTTTTTCTTCTATCCCCTAATTTTTGTTCTTCTCCATTCTGTGGTTTGTCCTCTTCTTTTTCTCCATTCTCTTCCTTGGTAATTACAACCCTCTTTACTATCACTGTCCAGAGCCTTTCTCCTGAGTCCAACTTTCTCATATATATTAGGGGGGTCCCTTAACACCACAAAGAGAGTATAAACACAACTAAACACTCTTCATTTCCATCTAAACCAGGTCTTATTCTGGACGTTTTTATTTCTATTAATGGTAGAACCGTATTCAAAATCTCAGTCATCTCCGGACTTTTCCTTTGTCCCTTACATCTTAAACAATTGGAAGTGCAGAATGTTCCCAGGATGATTACCTTTTGCAGAACTAAATGTAGCTTTGATTGACTGTTGCTAAATTTTTGCTGTCCACATTAACATTTCTTTAAATTTTCTTACAAGTTTGTTATTCCATTCTTTCAAGGGAAACTTTATTATCCACGATCCTTTCCCACCCCACCTAAGACTCCTAATTTGCCCCTCCAGGCCCTTTGTGTTGTTCACCTGGCTGGCCTATCCAGCTTTATCATCTATTGCCCGTTATTTATTCCTCCACGCACTTGTTCCCCATTCAAACCAATTTCCTATATAAGCATCCACGTCTTTTCTTATGCTTTCTTCATCTAAAATGCGTAGATATATTTTAAAGACTTTTACTAATGTGTCAGACATAGATATATAGCATTTTAAAATATAGCTTTCCTGACATGAAATTTTAATTAAAATATTTCTAACTCAGATCTTCCTTTAAAAAATCAGTTTAGATATTAATAAGGTAACAAACTATGATCTTAATAAACTAATTTAATCTTTAAATAAATATCATGTTACGTTTACAAGAATATGAAGTGTCTCTAAGAAGCTTGAGGGATCCAATCTGCCTTCATTACTATTTCTCTGATTTAAATGTAATTATTGTCTTGAATGAGACCTTTCAAATATTTTTTCTTATGTAGATATCCAGAAATTCTTTAGTGTTGAGTATACAAATCTAATATGAAATAAGTAATGTTATACTCTAACGTAATGGCACGTATCAAACATACAGTACTCATATAATAAACTTTTCTCCTGATCAAATGCTGCTGTTTTCTGCCTTCCATTTTTTACTGTATTTTAAAGTGTGTATTATATGAGCTTTTTGTATTTTATATAGGTTTCTTTTATTCTCACTGAGAGTGACTAGGGAGATTGCATTTCTAATTTTTCCTTCTTTTTTTTCTTTACCCAGGGCTTTTTTCTTACCGTTTCACCAGAGTCGGTGTTAAAAGTGGCTCAGCATGCTTCTGCGAACAACAGAATTTTCACTTTGAACTTGTCTGCACCATTTATTAGTCAGTTCTACAAGGAACCATTGATGAAAATTATGCCTTACGTTGACATACTTTTTGGAAATGAGACAGTGAGTTACTCGTTTTCCTTTTTTTAAGTGCCTGTGCTTTTTGGTATCTGGTTTGTGTATAAGTTTAGAAATTATATAAATAAAAACCAAAACATTTACATACATATATTTGAGAATTATACAATAGAACTGCCTAAGTTTGGAACATTAATTCGGTATTTCCAGTATTTCCTTCAGTATATGTTAATTTCTTACATAGTAAAAAAAACCTCTTTTTAAAGGGGTAGGTTATTGAAGTTTATAATTTACATATAGTAAAATTCACTCTTTTTACCATACATTTCTATGAGCTTTTGCAAATGCAATAAACCTGACATATAACCATGACCACAGTCAAGATAAAAACCACTTTCATCACTACCCATTTTAGTCAATCCTTCTCCCCATCCTGAGCCCTTGACATAAACTAATTTGTTTTCTGACCAGTAAAATAATGTTTTCCTCTGAAATTTTCATGAACTAAGGTAAGAGACATCTAGTTTAAAATAAATGTTTTATGAAGTTAAGTAGCTCTTCAAAGTGTGACTCTATCTAATTTAATAAATTATGAGTAAATGTTTATATGTTATAATTTGTATTAAATCTCTTTATTAATAGTATCATTTTTGCTAATATTTATATGTTATATTTGATGGTGATGAATGGAATTGTATTTGAACTTTTGCAGCCTTTTCTTTTTATCAAGAATATACTTTAATTCTAAATTAGTGGAAAATAATTTTTTCTCCTTTAGATTTAGAGCTTTTGTCTAACCTGTATACTTTAATAATCCAGGAAATAGGGAAAAAAGAGAACTTTAGTGTATCTTCATTTGACCTGGGCAGTATTACTTAATTTCATGAATCTTGGGGTCTTTATATGTAAAGTAAACATGTTCTTAATTATACCAGAAGTCTATTCTAATTCTAATTCCATGGTTCTAACATAGTTTGGTTGTATTCACTAATTTTGTATCTAAATGAGATCACTGTGTTGTCTTCCTAGAATAACATCAAATTTAACCTGGAAATAATTAATGAAATCAACCTGGATGATTTCTAGTAAGAATATGGTATGAATATCTTTAAAAGCACTAACAAGTCAAAGGAAATGCTACATTCTTGATGATTTACAAACTAACTTAATGGCAAGAAGTAATGGTAAAAGCTTTAAATCCCTATGTATCTCCTAGAAGTCTCACTTGACTAAAATATATCTTTTAGATTTTCCTTATTGCCAGTTTTATTTTCTGAAGGGTACAGGAAGTAACTAGGAAAAGCGCTACTCTAGCCCTTTAAATAACATAAAAGAATTGGTCATCAATATGGTAGTCTGAGAATTTGGGGAGAAATTGATGCTCTGACTTCTTTTTTTTTTCTGAATTCTTTTTCTTTTTTTTATTGCTTTCAGAGAGGAAGGGAGAGGAAGAGCGAGATAGAAACATCAATGATGAGAGAGAATCATTCATTGGCTGCCTCCTGCACGCCCCCTACTGGGGATCGAGCTGGCAACCCTGGGCATGTGCCCTTGACCGGAATCAAACCTGGGACCCTTTGGTCTGCAGGCCGACGCTCTATCCACTGAGCCAGACCAGCTCTTTATAGTCAGAAAAGATCAGACTGGCAATACTTAAATAGATGCTCTAGACTAGAGTCTAGACTTTAAGAAGACAAACTTGTAAAAACCTTTTAAAAAGATAAATATGATTCCAAAGAATCAGACTTCAGATGTAAAGACAACTTGAGAGGTTTGAAAACAATCAAAAATTCAACTCTGACTTTATAATCTCAAATGACCTTAATTAGGAAGAAAATGGGAGGAATCTTAAGAAAACAATACAGAGCACACAGAAAACTTTAAGAAGAGCTTCCATTTATTAAACACAGGTAAAAAAAAAAAAAAAGAAAAGAAAAGATAGAAAGCATTTCTAAAACCAGGAAACAGTGCTAAAAGTTTGACAGAGATATATGAAAATAGAAAAGAATAGAAGCCCCAAAATGATTAGGTTTGCAGAAAATGCTGATGATATAAAAATGGTCTTTACTTTAAAAAAAAAAAAAAAGACTCCAAATGCACAGACAACAACAGAAAAAGTAATTGGACTTCATCAAAATTAAAATGTTTGTGCATCAGAAGACACTTCCTTTTTATGTCTATATATTTTTATTTATTTCAGGAGGGAAGGAAGAGAGAGAGAAAAAGAGAAAAACATCAATGGTGAGAGAGAATCATTCATCGGCTGCCTCCTGCACGCACCCGACTGGGGATTGAGCCCACAACCCAGGCATTTGTCCTGACCGTGACCTCCTAGTTCATAGGTGATAATGCTGTACCACTGAGCCACACCAGCTGGGCAAAGGACATTTTTAAGAAAGTGAAAAAGACAATCCATGGAATGGAAGGAAAGATTAATAAATAATACATCTGATAAGGAATTAATATCCAGAACATATGTCTTAACAACAAGAAAATAACCCAATTCCAAAATGATCAAAGAACTTAGTAAACATTTCTCCAAAGAAGATATCTAGCAAGCACATAAAAGATGCTCACCATCACTAATCATTAGAGATATGTATATGAAAGCCAAAATAAGATACCACTTGGCACCCAGGAGGATGACTAGTACCAAAAATATTGAAAAATAAATGTTAACAGGATATGTAGAAATTAGAACCCTTGTGCATTGATGGTGGGAATTGAAAGGCTGCAGGAAAACAATTTAGTGGTTCCTCAAAAAGTTAAACATAGATTTATTCCATTTGATCCAGCCATTCCATTTCTACTTTATACCCCAAATACCTGAAAACAGGGGTTCAAATACTAATGTTTATGGCAGCATTATTCACAATAGTCAAAAGTTAGAAACAGTTCAAATGTTGTTCCTCATTAGATGAATAAACAAAATTTGGTATATACAGTTGATTCTTGAGCAACATGGGTTTGAACTGTGCAGGTCCACTTATATACAGGGGTTTTTTTTTCAATAAATATGAACAGTGCTGCAAATGTATTTCGTCTTATGATTTTCTTAATAGCATTTTCTTTTCTCTAGCTTCATTTATTGTAAGAATGCAGTATATAAAACATCATATACAAAATATGTGTTAATCAACTGTTAATGTTATCAGTAAAGCTTCTGGTCAACAATAGGCTATTAGTAATTTAGTTAAGTTTTGGGGAAGTCAAAAGTTATACAAAGATTTTCAACTGCATGTTATTCAAGAGTCACTGTACATACAATGGAATATATTATCTAAACTTAAAAAGGAATGTAATTGCAATACATGTTACAGCATGAACAAACCTTGAAAACATTAAGTGAAATAAGCCATAAACAAATAAACAACTATTGGATTTTCCTATGGCGAGTCTACTTATAAGTGGTACCTAGAATAGTCAAATTCATACAGACAAACAGTAGAATAATAGTTTTAGGCACTGGGGTAAAGAGGACAACAAAAGTTCTGGAAATAGATAGTAGTGATGGTTGCACAACACTGTAAATGTACTTTATGTACTGAATTTAATACTTGAAATGGTAAAATTATATATATATATTACCACATTAAAAAAAATGATTGATTCTACAAACCAGAAAAGTTAAAGTTTGACTGGAACTTAGTATAGATTATATTAGAACTCATTTTTCCCTACCCAGAAGAGAAAGTGATAAAATTATAAGCTGCTACATGGCTACAAGTCATGTATGTTTAATTTTTTGGTGTGATTAGTATTCATATGAATTCATTTCAACAGATACATAGTGCTTATTTTGGCAGACCAATAAACAGTGGGTGTATAATATATTTGAGACAATCTGTCATAATATGGGTTATAGAATAATAAATATTGGATATAGGGCAATTAGATATATTTGGTGTTTTGTTGAACTAGTTTCAGAAAGCCTGCTGATAAATAGATTTTTAGTAATATGCCATCCCATGGCCAGCTGGGTGGTCAGTGTGCTTCCACAGTCAACCTCCCGTGGCCGGCCAACCTCCCACAGTACCTCCCACCGGCCAGCCGGCCCCTATCGGCCCCAATTGGGCCAGGCGAGATGGCCCCAATCAGCCCAATCGCTGGCCAGGCCGAGGTACCCCACCTGTGCACGAATTCGTGCACCAGGCCTCTAGTTCAAATATAATTGACAGCCCTTATGTAATGGACAAATTCCTTGTAAAACATAAAGTACCAAAGACACTCACATAGAAATAGGGCTATTTGGATTATGTATCAAAGAAATTGAATTTTTAGTTAAAACCATTCCCACAAAGAAAACTCAAGGGCCAGATTACTTCAATGTTGAATTCTACCACTTATTTAAGGAAGAAATAATACCAGTTCTATATGAGTTATCCCACAAAGTTGAAGAGGAAAAAACACTGCCCAAAACAAAGAATTAAAAGAGAACTGCCTTAGCAGGTGTTTATCAGTGGTTAGAGCATCAGCCCATGGTTCCCAGGGTCAAGGGCACATACCTGTGTTGCAGGTTTAATTCTCAGCCCCAGTAGGGACTGTGCAGGAGTCAACTAATCAATGTGTCTCTCTCACATAGATCCTTTCTTTCTCTCCCTCTTTCCCTCTCTCCCTCTCTCCCCTCTCCCTCTCCCTCTCTCTCTTCCCCCTTCCTTCCACTCTGTAAAAATCAATGGAAAAAATATCCTTGGGTGAGGATTAACAAACACACACAAAAAAAACTTCTGACCCATATCCCTCATAAATATAGATGCAAAAATTCTTAAGATAATTTTAGCAAATCAAACCCAACAATATATAAAAAGAATAATGCAGGGTTGGTTAAACATTTAAAAACCAATTATTATAATTCTCCTTAGTAAAAAAATATGCTCAGCTTAATAGACAGAAAAAACATCTAACAAAATCCAATATCTATTTTCAGGGTGATAAAACCCTCAAAATACTAGGAATAGAAGAGAACTTGTTTAACCCTATAAAAAACATCCACAAAAATTGTACAGCTAACATTTTACTGAATGATGAACGACTGAATAGTTTCCTCTAAGATCAGGAACAAAGCAAGAATGTTCACTTTCTTTACTTTTCTTCAGCATTGTACAGTGCTAATAAGGTATGAAAACATCCAGTTTAAGAAAGAAGTAAAAATTTATCAAACACCATGATAGTCTGTAAAAAATCCTATGGAATCTACAAAAAGCTATTAGAACTAGAAGTGAGTTTAGCAAGGTTGTGGGATATAAGAAAAATATACAAAAACCAATTATTTTTCTATATATTAGCAACAAACACTCAGAAATTGAAATTTAAAAATACTATTTTTGATACCATCATAATAAATGACATACTTTGGAAGTAATGGATGCTTTCCTTATCTTGATTGTGGTATGGTTTCAGGACTTTATACATGTGTCATAACTTAATTAGCCTGGCCGGCATGGCTCAGTGGTTGAAAGTTGAGGTCATAGTTACATTCCGTGTCAGGGCACATGCCTGGGTTGTGAGCTCCATCCCCAGTAGGGGGCATGCAGGAGGCAGCCAATCGATGATTCTCATCATTGATGTTTCTCTCTCTCTCTCTCTCTCCCTCTCCCTTCTTCTCTGAAATCAATAAAAATATATATTTTTAAAAGCTTATCTAATTATATACTTGTAATTTGGGCAGATTATTATATGTCAATTACATCACATAAAGCTATTTTTAAAGTATATGTACTGTGTAATTACATTTATATAGGTTTAAAAATAGGAAAAATTAATCTAGAGTAGTTCTAATAAAAACTTTCAAAGAACCAATGTTAGAATGAAGAAATACCAACTTCCTAAAGTCATAAAGCGTGTCCACAAAAACTGTTATGTAATCTGCACGGCAATTCTGTGGCTGGTTTTCTAAGGCATTTGTAAAGGTTCAGCTTCACTCATAGAAAGTACTCAGTTTTTGTTAGGTGGTGTTGGTAGTGCTATAGGAGTGTTGAGTCCTCTCTTAATTAAGTTCCACTTAACTAACTTGCTTAAATAACTTGCAGTCCCCATTTGCTTGATAAATATAACAAGTGGGGCCAAGTGAGTGAAGGAAAACTCGTTGCTATTAGGTTATTCTCTGGTATACCACCTTACTTCCTACAAAATTGTTTATCAAGAGTTAATTTATTTGTTCCTAAGCCTTTTTATGCAATCTGTCTTCCTTATGTAATTATTTAATTATTATGTAATATGATAAAATGTGAGTGCAAATAGAATGAAAATTAGTTTAGAGAATTAAGTTTGGAACAAAACTCAATAAATTCATATTGCTTTTTTAAAAGTTGCTCTTGAATTAGATGTGAGCATGAAAAGTATAAAAGATTAAAGGAAGAAAAAAACTGTAACTGTCTCCACTCATGGAGGGCTTCATGTCTTTAAGTTTTTATTCTACTGAAACTGGAATTCATAAACTATGAATTATGGATTTAGTTCTACAAGAAAGACACAAACTAAAAGTCTTGAACTTGCTTTAAATATTAGCAAATGATATATCTATATATTAATAAATGTTTAGATGTTTTCCCTTAATTTAATCAGTTTGCTGGTTTATTAGCCTATACTGTTCCTTCAGTTTCCTCATATGTAAAGTGTGGGATTTGTGTAAAAATACCAGATGCTCTTTCAAATTTTTTCTTATAGTTTAAAAATGATTAAAAACAAAAATTCATTTCCTCACATATTCCATTATTCAGTAACACTAACCAATTTTATTATAAATTAACAAAGTCCTTGTTCTGAAGTCTAAAATAATGTATGGCCTAACATATTAATTTTAGATATTTTTTTCATTGTTAGTGTTAGAGACTCAACTGTAGTGCCTTTCAAGCTAGATTTTTCCCATCTCTCACTCCCACTATTTCTTTTCTCTGATTTGCCCAGGGTAAAGGATATTCTTCTCTAAAGAATATTAGAAAATATTTGGTGGGGCACATCCTAAGACAAAATAGAATATCACTCCACAGGAATATCATTCTTGCATTAATGTAATAAAAACAAATTATTAAATTACATGATTTACGTTTTTCTTTTTTTTCAATTCTGGTAAAAAAAAAATACATGACATAAAATTTACCACTCTTAAGTGTACAATTCAGTGGCATTAACTATACTTACAATGTTTTACAACCATCACCATTATCCATTTCCAGAATCTTTTCATCATCCCAAACAGAAGCTCTGTATACATCTATAATAATAAAAGCGTAATATGCTAATTAGACCCGACGTCCTTATGAAGCTGGAGCTGTGAGGGCTGAGGCAGCCGCCACAGTTGCCTCAGGCCGAGGCAAGCCACCACGGCTGTGAGGGCCGAGCCCCATGCACAAATTTCATGCATTGGGCCACTACTCCTATATAATAAAAGGCTAATATGCAAATTGTCCCCTTGGTAGTTCGACCACTCTCTGACGCGCGCTGACGGCCAGGGGACAGTGTGGGACGAAGGAAGGCCCCAGCTGGCAGCAGGCAGCCAGGGGAAGGAAGGCCCCAATCAGCCCTGATCACTGGCCAGGCCTAGGGACCCTACCCATGCACAAATTTCATGCACCAGGCCTCTAGTTCAGCAATAATTTCCCATTCCCCACCCTCACAGTGTCCCTGATTGCCACTATTTTATTGTCTGTCTCTATAAATTTGCCTCTTGTGGGTACCTCATATAAGTAGCATCATACAATAGTTGTCTGTGTCTGGCTTATTTCACTTAACATAATGTTTTCAAGGCTCATCCATATTATAGCATATATCAGAATTTCACTGTTTATCCATTCATCTGTTGATAGATATTCAGTTTGTTTCCACCTTTTGGCTTTTGTGAATAATGCTGCTATGAACACTGATGTGCAAGTATTGTTTGAGTCCCTGCCTTCAGGACTTTAGTGTATATATTTACAAGTGGAATTGTTACTGGCATTGGAGTTCTTGGGTTCCCCAAGATAGAAATCAAGAAGTTTTGAGACAGATTTTATTAAACTTATGCTGGAGTACAAGGGAGACAGCACAGAGGAGAGGAAGATCCTCTGATCTGTCTTCAGGGCTGGCTCTGCCTGGCTGCTTTTATATGCTGGGGACAAAGCGAGCTTGCATGAAAAGGTGGGCTTGTGCAGAAAGGAAGGCTTGCGCAAAAAAAGTGAGCCTGTGAAGGTTTCAGGGAGTGGAATTTTCCATGTCAGGGTAGGGTTACTTCCTCCTTCTGTCTGGTTGCTTGGCAAATATTTTGCCTAAGCTATGAGGGCAAAATGTTGGTGTTGCTTATTACCGCCACTCCAGTAAGGTCATATTGTGGCCAAACCTTGATCATCTCTGTGCATGTGGAACAGTGGTTTTGACATCTTCTGGCCACCTGGTCTTAACTTGGCTTCCTGGCCACCTAGTATTTTTCCATTCTCAGGTTAAAGTTCCTGTACTATCTCAGAATCACAGGAACATCCTATCTAATAAAGAGGGAATATGCTAATTGACCATCATGCCCTCGCAAGATGGCGGTGCCCACAGTCACAAGATGGTGGCATCCAATCCCCTCAGCCCCGCCTCATCTAGCCTCAGTCCCCCAGGCCCCTCAGCCCTGCCTCACCCAATCCCCACAGCATCCAACTTCATCTAGCCTCAGTCCCCCAGTCCCCTCAGCCCTACCTCATCCAGCCAGAGTCCCACAGTCCCCTCAGCCCTGCAGGGGAAGGCAGTGGGGGGCAATTGGGCCAGCAGGGGAGGGCATTTGGGGATGATCATGCAGGTAGAGGAGCAGTTAGGCGTCAATCAGGCTGGCAGGGGAGCGGTTAGTGGGTTATCAGGCTGGCAGGCAGAGTGGTTAGGGGCAATCAGGCAGGCAAGCAAGTGGTTAGGAGCCAGCAGTCCCTGATGTCTGACTGCCAGTTTAGGCCCGATCCCCTGAGGGGTCCCAGATTGGAGAGGGTACAGGTTGGACTGAGGAACACCCTCCCACCCCCTTACACAAATTTTGTGCACTGGGCCTCTAGTATGATAATCCTATATAATCAAAGGCTAATATGCAAATCAACCAAATGGTGGAACAACTAGTTGCCATGACACGCACTAGCCACCAGGGGGCAGACGCTCAACGCAGGAGCTGCCCCCTGGTGGTCAGTGCCCTCCCATAGGGGGAGCGCCTCTCAACCAGAAGCTGGGCTCATGGCTGGTGAGCACAGCAGCAGTGGCGGGAGCCTCTCCTGCTTCTGCGGCAGCACTAAGGAACTCCTCGGGGGATGTCTGATTGCTGGCTTAGGCCCGCTCCCCAGAGGCCGGGCTGAGGGAACTCCCCCCTCAGTATGACAATAATTCTATTATTAACTTTTTGAACAACCACCAAATTGTTTTCCACAGCAGCTTCACCATTTTACATTTCTACTGGCAATGAAGGAGAGTTCCAATTTCTCTACATCCTTGCTAACACTTGTTATTTTCCTTTTCCTTATAATAGCTATTCTAATGGGAGTGACATAGCATCTCATTGTGATTTTGATCTGTGTGCTTTACTTTTTTTTGTTGTTGTTGTTAAGTCTCACTCAAGGATATATTTTCCATTGATTTTTAGAGAGAGTGAAAGGGAAGGAGGGGGAGTGAGAGAGAGAGAAACATTGATGCGAGAGAGAGACATACATTATTGCCTCATTCATGTGCCCCACTGGGGCAAGGGATGGAACCTGCAACCCAGGTACATAACCTTGACCAGCAATTAAACTTGCAACCCTTTGGTGCACTGGCCAACGCTCTACCCCTAAGCCACACTGGCCAGGGTTTACTTTTAACTGAAATGTAGAAATGCATAGAAACATACTTATATGTTGCCCCAATTAAAAATTCTTGGTAACCTGTTACATTGCATTTTGTACTTTTAAACTGCACATCTGAATTTATTGCTTGGCTTGTTAAGGTTTTTTGAAACTACTTTAGTATATAAATTATTTAGATGCTACATTTTATTTTTAATTTGTTTTTGACATCTTCAACATTTAAAACATTTCATTTTAGCCACAACCATTTGTTAGCTAGACTCCCATGTAATCAGCTTAATAAAGGACATTATAGCCCTAACCAGTTTGGCTCAGTGGATAGAGCATCAGCCTGCGGACTCAAGGGTCCCAGGTTTGATTCCAGTCAAGGGCATGTACCTTGGTTGCGGGCACATCCCCAGTAGGGAGTGTGCAGGAGGCAGCTGATCGATGTTTCTCTCTCATCAATGTTTCTAACTCTCTATCCCTCTCCCTTCCTCTCTGTAAAAAAATCAATAAAATATATTTTTAAAAAAATAAAGGACATTATACATGCAGGTAATTATATCCATTGATGCCTGCTAATGTAAGCTGCTTTATAGTCATTACCTGGTAATACATGACTAAAGAACTTGGTTATTCTTCTTGTTTTTCATTTTTATTAAATTAAGTTTTTTGAATAGCATCATCTTGCAAATAGGTTCTTACAAATGGTTCTTAAGAGTAATACCTTTCAAGGTTCCATAATCGCTAGATAATTAACCTGCCAGGATTAAGTACACTCAACTTTGCCTCAGGATGCTTAGCTCTCAAATAAGGTCAATTATCTCATGATAATAACTGCTTTGTCTAGAGTTACCACTTAATTGCACAGTGAAACATCACATCACTAGTACAATGCACTTTAAGATAATTTAAATAGTAAAATACCGCTTGAAAATTAGGTAGAAGTATTCAGTTTAATTATTTCATACAGATTAAGAATGATACATTTTAGATAAAACTCCCCCTCATGGACCTAGTATTTTGAATCTCATGGATGATTTCTATTTATAAAGATTATATGTTGCTCTGTTTTACTGGTCATTTTGCTGGCAATATTCCCACATTGTACATCTTCTTGCAGGGAAATCAGTTTTAAACCTATTGACCCTACAGATGATTCAGTATGTTAAAAATCTCTACTGCATTCCAGGAAAATTGAAATTCCTGGTTCCTTCTTGAGTTGTTTTAACTGTTTGAAAAATATTTATTTTATCAATGAATGAATTACAAAACAATGAACAAATTCTGCAGTTTGTTGTTGTGGTCATTTTTGCTGTTGTTGAGGACAGTGATGTATAGTCAAAAACAGGAATGCTACGTGAAACATCAGGACATTTTGAAAGAAACATAAAATTGACTTTAGGTATTTGAATCCATGTTTTCTAAACCTGAATAATGGCTCTATCTCCTTATATGTAAACCCTAATCATCTTTTTTTTTAATATATTTTTTATTGATTTCAGAGAGGAAGAGAGAGGGAGAGAGAGATAGAAACATCAATGATGAGAGAGAATCATTGGCTGCCTCCTGCACGCCCCCTACTGGGGATGGAGCCCACAACCTGGGCATGTGCCCTGACTAGGAATCGAACCGTGACCTCCTGGTCGGCACTCAACCACTGAGCCACACTAGCCAGGCCCTAATCATCTTTTTACAAAACCAGATGGAATAGATTAGCTTTTTCTTCTTTTACATGCTTTTCTGGAAGGGGAGAGACTTAATTGACATTTGTTGTTTATACTGTTAAATCTTTCTAATAGCCATTGATTATATTTTAAAAGACAGTATAAAAATTAATAATTTGAAAATAGCAACAATGCTTCTAATTATAAATAATCATTGATAAACTTTTATCTGAAGTAGTTTGTCAGTTTCTGTACATCTGTTTAATGGAAGTCATTTGCTATTTCAGTATGAAAATATGTGTAAATCTTTAAATTATATGTGCCCAATATGGATAAGTGCTATACATACATATATCTTCAATTCAGATATTCTCTCTTTAGTTAGGAGAGTTTCTGTTCTTTGTAAGTTATTATATTTAATTTTTGGAAATACTTTTTTCTCAAGTCTATGAACATTTTATCCTCAGAGAAATTCTTTGAATTTTTACATCTTTTTTTCAAATCTAATTCCTTAAGATACATGATTTCTAAACATTTTCAGCGAGCTAGGATCTGTCACTAGATCCATATTCTGACAGAAGAGATGGTTTTTCTTTTCACTGTATTGATACCATTGTAATTAGCTAATCCTAATATATAAAAACCCTGGGGCTGTCAGGACCGGAAGCTCAACTAATCGGAAGTCAGTCCTGCAGTCAGCGCTGGGTTGCCGTGGCGAACAAGCACTGACTGTTGCGGCTGCAGGCATGGTGACCCAGCACTGACTGCTGAGGGGGCTGCAAATCAGGCCCAGAGAGAGGCCTGAAGAGAGAAGCAGAGTCTGATCCCTAGCCTCTGTGGCAGCTGTTGATCAGCACTTGCCTCTCTCTTTCTCTCTAGCAGCCGCACCTCCATTTCTCTCCAGACCTCCACCAGGGCTGCTGATCAGCCCCGCCTTTGTGATCAGGCCCCGTTGATAGGCCCAGAGATGCTGACTGGCAGAGAAACCGACCAATCAGAACCTAATCTGGGTGAAGTGTGAGGAGCCAATGGCTGCCTAGGAGGCAGAGCTTTTGACACTGACTGTCATAGAAACTGACCAATCAGAACCAAATCTGGGTCAACTGTGAGGAGCCAATGGCTGCCTAGGAAGTGGAGCTTTTGATTTTGACTGGCATAGGAACCGACCAGTCAGAACCAAATTGGCCAGCAGGGGAGGGCAGTTGGGGGTGAGATCAGGCTGGCAGGGGAGGTCAGTTAGGGGTGATCAGGCAGGCAGAGGCAGTTAGGGGCTATCAGGCCAGCAGGGGAGGGCAGTTAGGGGCAATCAGGCCAGCAGGGCAGCGGTTAGGGGGTGATCAGGCTGGCAGGCAGAAGCGGTTAGGGACAATCAGGCTGGCAGGCAGTCGAGGGGTTAGGAGCCAGCAGTCCCGGATTGTGAGAGGGATGTCCGACTGCCGGTTTAGGCCCGATCAGACATTGACCGAGGGGTCCCAGATTGGAGAGGGTGCAGGCTGGGTGAGGGGACCCCCCCCCCCAGTGCACAATTTTCGTGCACCGGGCCTCTAGTCCTATATAATAAAAGAGAAACATGCAAATACCATCCCTCCACTACACTCAAGCCATGCCCACCAGTCACGCCCACCAGCCAATGAGGAGTGAGTATGCAAATTAACCCAACAAAGATGGCGGGTAATTTGCATACACAGAGCCGAGTGGGAGAGCCGGCAGCTTGGGGGGATGTGGCTCCCTCAGTCGGGGAAAACCCAGAGCGTGGGGAGCACCAGTAATTAGTAGTTTTGGTGGGAGCCCCAGGACCAGAAGCAGAAGCCCAGAGTGCAGGGAGCACCAGGAATGCTGGGAATCGTAGTTCTGGTGGAAGACAGATATCCTAGACACAAGTGAGCCTGGAGCAAGTTACTGTTGCAGTTGGGGTTGGAGGGAATGCAAAGGTGAGAGACATAAGTAAAATCAGAGTGTCTAGGAAAAATTAAAGGGAAGATATCCTAAAACTTCCAGGAAATCTCTACCAATGGAGCAAAGAAAAAAAAAAGCCTCTATTTTTCTGTGAGCAACAAACCAAACTGGATTGGGGGTCTCAGACAATTCACTCATATGATTGCAAAGACAGACAGAAACTCCCGGATTGGAGAGGGCTCCCCGATTGGAGAGGGTGCAGGTCAGGCTGAGGGTCTCCCCCCTCCCCCCCAGTGCATGATTTTCATGCACTGGGCCTCTAGTCTATATAATAAAAGTCTAAGCGACCATTAAGGCGGAACAACCAGAACTACCGGTCGCTATGATGTGCACTAACCACCAGGGGGCAGATGCTCAACGCAGGAGCTGCCCCCTGGTGGTCAGTGTGCTCCCTCAGGAGCGCTGCTCAACCAGAAGCCAGGCTCACGGCTGGCGAGCCCAGTGGCAGTGGCGAAAGCTTCTCCCGTCTCCGCAGCAGCACTAAGGAGCAGCAAGCCGAGCGGTAAGGAGCAGCGAGCAGGCAGACAGTACGGAGCGAGGGTCCTGGACTGCGAGAAGGTACAGGCTGGGCTGAGGGACCGCCCCTACCCCCACCCTCCTGGTGCACAAATTTTATGCACGGGGCCTCTAGTTATTAATAGGAAAGGGGCAAAAGAGGAGGCCAGACATAATAAGCGTGGTCATTTGGGCAGCTTCAACAGGAAGCTGCAATTCCATACTTCCCAGCTCCATTCCCTGCAGATTACTAGGGGAAGGGACTAAACAAACGGGAGATGGGCGCTTGGGCAGTGAAGTTGGGGTAAAGGAAGTTGCCTGTCAGTCAAACCTTGGGACAGAGATCATTGTTCAGAGGGGGTGGGCAATGCAAACTGCCTCGTGGACCCCACCCACAATGGACTGATGGACTAAGACTGGGAACACAAACTAAACTAGCCTGATACTGGATTGGACTGTCCCCAACATGGAGCAAAAACTCTGGGCAATAACTTTAATTCTAGTCCTATTGAAATCACAGCTACACTTCTTCCGTGGTGGACAGAGGGAAATGGGACCTTGGGAACTCGGATTTAATTCCATAGAAATAAAGCTGTCTACAATATCTCATCCTCCCGTGCAAGTGTCAAAATTCTTTTTCTCAGGACATGGCAAGAAGCCCACTCCCACCAGCAACCTATGGTGGCGAGGAGAGTTCCCTACCGATAATAGTATCAAGATATTCCCAGCGTGAATGTGGGGGATAGGGCTCTATCTAAAATGGTAATTCCTCTTTTTTAAGAAGTGCCTTGTTTCTTTCATTGAAAAATGGACATCACCTTCCTGATACTGTTCATATAGTCCTTTCCATTTTCTCTTTCTTTGTTATAAGCAGTAAGAGAAGTGTATAATATAGACAGATCTGTTTTCAGAGATGATACATAACCCCACCAAAGAAATAAAAATAAAAACTATGGCACTCTTATAAAATTCTGGCATTTGTATTATCTGCTGAGGATAACGAGATTTCACTTAAGACAGGTCAATGGCATCATCGGATTGCTGCTTACCTCCTGGATTCAACTTTCTTCTTAGGATCTTTCTGATATACTTTACTTATTGAGAGAGAGATGAGAGAGAGAGAGAGAGAGAGAGAGAGAGAGAGAGAGAGAGAGAGAGAGAGAGAGAGAGAGAGAGATTGATTCACTGTAGCACTAGGGAAGCTTGTAAAGTCAGTGCAATATTGTAAAGATGTGCTGCAGGAAGGATTCTGAGCCAAAGGCTCTTTAACTATGTGCTTTGCATCTCCCTTACTTTCTACTTAACTCTCTCTCTTTCCCTCTTTTTCTCTTCTGATCCTCACCAACATACCCTTTCTCTCTTACTCCCTTCATGCCCCCCCCCTTACCAACTACATTGCCTCTCTAAAGATGAAAGGTTTTTAAATCATCCCCAAATTACCAACCATGATTGCTAAAAAGCCCTGTAATTTGAAATGGTTTAAATTGCTAGGGAGATAATCCTGTGTTATGCAATAATGCCTTTTCACATTATTCAGTATTTCAATTAATCTTTTTATTTATTTGATTGTTTCAGTTACTGTGCTACAAATTTGTGACTATTTTAGTATAATTTGTCTAGTCTGACATGATATAAAAGTAATGAGTTAATATTTGAAGTTCTTTAATGCACTTAAAAATGTTCTTAATATTGAAATTATTTTATGAATTCAACTAAAACCTGTACATTTACATGATCCTGGAAGGAGCTTCGGTCTATATTTAGAAAATCTGTTTTTTGACTCAGCTCAATTTTTTTCTGTGCTTTTCATCTTTGACATTAGGAGGAAAATTGGCAAAATTTATGTAGGTTCTGTAGATTAGTTAATAGTATTTATCAATAAGTAATTTCTTAGCTTTGTTGGTTCTACAATAGTTATATAAAATGTCCACATTTGGAAAACTCCTAATGTTCTTTTTCTGATCCAGATCCAATGCAGTTATCCTTCTGCCTTAGTTTCTTTAATTAGGAACAATTCCTCAGTTTTTCTGTGTCTTTTATGATTAGACACTTTTGAAGAGTACCGGTCAGTTATTTTGTAGAATGTTCTTCAATGTAGAATTGACTGATATTTCCTCATAATTAATGTTGTGTTGGCAGGAATATTTATAAAAGCTGTTGTGTCTTTCTTCATATATCAAGATTTCAATTTACTGGTGATATTATTAACTTTGATCACTGGGTTGAGATGTTGACCCAGTTCATGCACTTTAAAGGTACTATCTTTTCCTTTGTAATCTAATTATTAAGTATCCTGTGGGGAAATACAAGGGAATGTAATAATTTTGTTCTTTCATTATATTTTTACCCATACTTATAGCATCTATTGATGATTCTTGCCTCCAATAATTAATGTGGTATTTGCCAAATGGTGATTTTTCTATTTCCATCATTTCTGCTGTGTTTATTAACTGGAATTCTCTTCGAGGAAGAGCTGGCTCTGGCTCACATTCCTTTATTTTCGTTAGCACAAATTAGCAGCAAGCTGTATATCTTATATCCCCTTCTTTGTAACATGAACTGTGGCACTATAGGTTCTCTTTGCACCTTAGGTTTTTTTTCTTCTTAAGTATATCTTGGAAATCATTCCACAGAAGCTCATAGAAATCTTCCTCATTTTTTTATATCTGCATTGTACCTGCATTGAATGTAATATAGTTTATTCAGTCACTCTCTTGTATATGGACATTTAAGTTGTTTCCAGTTATCACCTTTCCTGAGTTTGGAGAATATCATGAAGTATGGCATCTGGGGCTTATTCATCTACATTGGTCCTGGTTTCAACTATGGACAATAGATTTCCAAATTTTTATCATTTCCACTCAGCCTCTTAAGAGTTAATAGTATAGATGAATATTAATGCTTTGTCTGTATGCTAGACGTAGTACTCTTTAGTATGATATGGTTATTAAAGTCATGGGACCTCTGATCTGTTAGCCAATTAAGCTGTGTGGCAATGACAAGTCCATTTAACTTGTCTAGCCCTAAATTTTCTCATCTGAAAAGTGGTAATAGACATACTCTGGTTTGTCAGTATTAAGTAAAATATGTGAATATGATTTCAGAAACACAGAGGCTATATAAAAACAAGGCAGTGATATGATTACTCCAATTTTTATTTACTTTTCTCTGTTATAATGCAAAGCAAGTAAAATAGAATCTATATGATCTTGAGCACAGACATAAATATAAAAGAATAAATGTTCTTCACAATTTTCATAATACCCAAATTGTGTGCTTTGGTAAACTAGTCAATATAAAAACAAAATTATTGGGTGATAGATTTTTTAAAAGAATATAACTGAAATTTTATTTTAGCTTTTTCCTTTTAGTTTAAGGTACAGTCTTAGAGATTTAATGTCCTTTAATTTGACAATTTATTTATAGCACATATATGTTGTCAAGCACGGTGCTCTGCACTAGGTATTCTAAAGTTGCTGAGAATGTTAACTTTGCTTTTATATAGTCAGTTACTTATCACAGTCTCTTTCCTCTCAATTTTTTCCAGAATAGGAATCTCTAATGTGTTTTCACATATGGAGTTCAGATCCAGACTAGGTATCCCAGCTAATGTGAATAATTTTAAGGGCCTCGATTTTGTGATAACTTTGTGCTAATTTAATAAACCCAAGGACTTTGGTTTCTACCAAAAGCATTTTCTCAGCCCTCTTCCTCTCTGGCTTCAATACATAGTGTAGAGAAGGAAGACTAAGGGACTTGAGCTCCCTATTATCAAATTTTGCTATCTAAGAAACAGAAGGCTTAAATCTATCTCCTTTTTCTGTATTCAAGAGCTGATCAAAATTTATTTTTAATCCCTTATTCTTGCAAGGGTATTCTAATGTTCATTTAGCAATATGACTGCTCATAGGATTTGCATTATTTTCAAGGCCAAATATATATGGTGTTCCCATTCTAGTTTTATTGCTAAAGTACTATTCCTTTTGAGCTATAATGAATAATTAATATTGAAGCAATGTATGATTTCAGTAATTGACCTGAACAAAATTATTAAACATAGAGACATTGGTTAATAGAGTGGATAATAATCATAGTTATTTATTCAAATTAAGATATAATTTTTAATTTGATAATTAGAATTATTTTATTACAGCACCAAGCCAACTTGGATTGATAGTTTTTAGAAAATTAATTCCTTACAACATGAGGAAATATACATTCTCTTTCTCTCAGCATAGTATTAATTCAGAAATGACCTCTTCAGTTCCTACCTTTTCTAGGAGGGATATTCTGAATTCAGAACTCCATTTACTTCATAAATAAACTTCACGTTTTTTATGCTGAAGTCAGTGTTTATATTTCTTATATGAAACCCAGAAAAGTACCACAAGGAATACCACAAAATTAACAAAACTTTTTCTTATTGTTGGGGACATTTAGATAGCTACAAAATGGGTAAAAAAGATGGAAACCTAAGCAATGTTATCAAAACTAAATGGTACTTGGTGCTATTTTTTAAATAACAAATGGAAGTGGAAGAATTACGAGACTGGGTTGTGTTTAAAAATGTGATTTTAATGTGTTAATTTACTGTGCAGCAAGTGCATGGGAAGGCCTTTTCTAGAAATACTCTCACCTCTGTTTCTTTAGGTACTCTCACTTAGATATATATGAGCTAAGCTCAGGATTTTCATTTATTTTCCTTTTTTCTTTTAACAATCAGGTAAATATCCCTAAGTTGTCACTGATTTCATTATCAAATTCCCTATAACTCTCTGTGTAGTAGGTAATGTGAGAAAGGTTGCTCAGAACTAGATCAATTTCAAGTTAAAGCCTTTAAAAATTACCTATATTATAAGATAATAGAATGTCTTCAATAAAAAGGTAGAAAAGTAGAAGGGTAGATGGACAAACTGATTTGATTACTTACCTATGGTACCTCTAAATCTTAGGAAAGTAACTAAAAATGTACTTAGTCTTTAATTCAGTGGTTTTTAACCGTTTTTTATCTCATGGCACATATAAACTAATTACTAAAATCCTGTGGCACACCAAAAAATATATTTTTGTCAGTCTGACAAAAAAAAAATAGGTATGATTTTGATTGATTTTTTAAAAAAAAAGAAAAACAGGAATAAAACAAAATAATAGTAATTATCTATTCCTTCTTGTTCCAAAGTGACTTTTTAAAAAATCAGGAGCCTATTCTTGTATATAAAGATTTCTGTTACCAAGAATTAACCAATCAATCAGAGACAACCTTATTATGCGATGTGACCAGTAAGGTGCAGCTTTTTTTTATATAATCTATATATTTATGGTTCAAGACAGGGCATTCACACCAGACAGCTATGTGTTGTTTGTTGTCATTTTTTTATTTGGCAATCTAGGGAGAAAGAAGTCAGTGCCCCTGACTAAATAGTTATTGCATGTTTTAAAGTTCTTGAGGCACACCAGTTGAAAATCACTGTTCTAATTTATTTTATAATGATCATTTAATAAAATGTTAAAAATAATTTATCTTGGAGGTTTATAAGATCTCTATAAATATGGGACATCAAAATAGATAATTTGACAGATTAATGAGTTGTGGATTATGTACTTCAAAGTACCTTTAAGTGATTTAAAAAATTTGTGCAGCTATAATAATAATGCATGCTCATTGTAGAAAATGAAAAATAAACATCAAAGAAAACATTAAAATCAACATTTGTTATATCATCCAACATTAACTCAAAACAAAAAAAATATTTTGTTTTCTTGCAATTTTTTTTCTGTACAGTTTTAACTCTTTGTTTTGAAATGATTTCCAACTTAGAGAAGAGTCATAAGAACAGTACAATTAAATTTCTTCCCTATGCTTTGAGCTCGCGCTCTCTCTCTCTCTCTCTTTCTCTTTTTTTCTCTCCTCCCCCTTCCTTCTTCCCTTCCTCCTTCCCTCCCATATATATACCTAACCATAGTACATATTCAAATTTTTCTAGTTCTCTCAAGAATGTCCTTTCTAGCCCAGGACAGTGTGGCTTAGTTGGTTGAGCATCGTCCCATCCACTGAGAGGTCACCGAGCGGTTCAATTCCTGATCTGGGCACATACATGCCAGGGTTGCACCTGGGTTTTGAGCTCGATTCCCAGTGGGAGGCATGCAGAAGGCAGCCAATCAATGTTTCTCTCTCTCTAAAAAATGATTAAAAAACATCTTTTAAAAAGAAAAAAAAAGAATGTCCTTCCTAACTATTTTGTTTTCCTACTCCAAGTTCCAATCCAGGATCATACATTGTCTTTTCTTGTCATAGTTCTGATTTCCTTTCATTTGCAACAGTTCCTTGGTCTTTCTCTTTCATGACAATGGCATTTTTAAAGAACATAGCTAACTGTTCTATATATGTAAAGTTTTAATTAATTGAAATTATTTCTATTATTATAATTTTATATCCTTTTTCCCCACTCACTATTATATTTTTAGCATTTTCTAGTGTCATTAATTGGTCTTCCAATTATCATTTTGGGTGGCTATATAACATTCATTTTCATTATTCTTCTATTGTTTAACATTTTTACTCTTTCTAATTTTTCCAGTATTACAATTGCAGTTGGGCAAAACATCTTTGTAAATAAATCTTCATTTTAATTTTAATTTCTGAATCCATATACCAAGTATTTGCTAAGTGCTTACAACATGGAGCAACAAAAATCCTGCTAAAGACAGCCTTGGCCGGGTAGCTAAATGGTTAGAGCTTCATCCCCATATGCCAAGGTTGTGGATTCAGTCCCCGGTCAAGGCACATACAAGAATCAACCAATGAATGCATAAATAAGTAGAAAACAAATCAATGTTTCTCTCTCTCTCTCTCTCTCTCTCTCTCTCTCTCTTTCTTCCTCCCTCTCTCTCTCTACCTTTCTCTCTCTCTAAAAAAAAAAAAATCAATAAATAAAAAATATTTAAATTCTACTGAAGACAATAATTAAGTGTTGATCTCTAATTCTGCATATAATTTAGAATGGAAATTTGGAAAATGGAAAATACCAGATAATGAGATTGACAATTTTATCAAATAGAAATACAGGATATCCATTTAAATTTGAATATCAGATGGGACATGTAGTATTCATATTCTAAAAATTATTCATTGCATATCTGAAATTCAAGTTTAACTGGGCATCTTATCTTGTATTTTATCTGGCAATCCTACCAGATTGAGTGTTGAGGATAACATGGGAAAGGTGATGGAAAGGAGTAAAAAAGATGTCTTACACAGAAGGAATGGCTTCATTATGCCATTGAAGCAAGAATGAGTCTAGTTTGTGTGAGTATGCTCCATAAGGATAAAGAATTTGTTTCTTATTTGCTGCTATGTCCCCAACCCCTTAAACATTGCCTATTACTACATATGTAGACACTCAGTAATTATATTCTAAATAAATAAATGAATTTGCACTATGAATAAAACCAGGCCTTTTGGAACAAATGTTACCTGTTATAACTAAGTAGATAAATATCAAATTTCCGTGAGCCTGGAAAACTTGGCAGAAGATTTGGACTTTCTGCCTTCCTTTATTCATTTATTTCATAATAATTCATTGTGTCTACTATGTGTCAGATGTTGAGGATACTTTAGTGAAAAAGAGCAGACATGGCCCCTACCCTCATGAATTTTAGTGTCTAGTGACAGACATTATTTAATTAAGACAGTCATTAATTTATCATAACAAACAGGTGAATAATACTATAAAGGGAAAGTACTTTGTCCTGAAATCATATAAAATCTATAATAATAAAAGTGTAATATGCTAATTAGACTGGACAGCCAAATGACCTTCCGGATGTCCTTCCGGACAAAGCCGCTGCGGCGGGGGCCAAGGCAGAGGGAGTTAGGGGCGATCAGGCAGACAGGTGAGCAGTTGGGGCCGATCAGACAGGCAGGCAGGCAGAGGTGGTTAGGGGCGATCAGGCAGGCAGGCGAGTGGTTAGGGGCAATCAGGCAGGCAGGCAGAGTGGTTAGGGGCAATCAGGTAGGCAGACAGGTGAGTACTTAGGAACCAGCGGTCCTGGATTGTGAGAGGGATGTCCGACTGCCAGTTTAGGCCCGATCCCTGCAGACAACCTCCAAGGGGTTCTGGATTGTGAGGGGGTGCAGGCTGGGCTGAGGGACCCCCCATATAGTGAGAGTATAATCTTCATAACCAGACTATATGAGGATGGGGTTATGTTGTGTCTTGAGGGATAGATCCAATTTCCTCTATGAAGTCTTCATTCATTCACCAATTTTCCTCTGTGTTTATAGAACACTTGTTTCTTATACGGCATTGGTTTTTTATTTTTTACTAGAGGCCTGGTGCACGAATTTGTGCATGGGTGGGGTCCAGCCGGCCCGCCACGATCGGGCCGGGCCAGCCAAAGGGAGGGGATATGGGAGGTTCCTGGCCAGCCCCGCCCCCAATCGGGGGGGCATTCATGGTCAGGGCTGGCCCGGGAGAGGGGCCGCAGGCAGTTGGTAGGCCAGCCCCACCCCCCGATCCGGATGCGGGGGCCAAACAAGGGTGGGGCCGGCCAGGATTAGGGGCCTCAGGCGGGGCCAGCGGGGGGGAGGGGTTGCAGGTGGTTGGCCAGCCAGCCCTGCCCCCTGGTCGAACTCCTGGTCAAGGCGACAATTTGCATATTAGCCTTTTATTATATAGGATGTGGGTTATTTTATGTAATAGATTATATATCGTTGGAGAAAGGAGAGATTAGGCTAGGGTGTTTATATTTACTTTTCTCCCCTGTAGTTTCATGGATATAATAGGTATAAATACTTTATATGTTGATTCATTGAGATTATAATGGAGCTTTTGATAGCTGTAAAAATGCCATGTACATTTAAGAGACTGTTTCTGGATTCTTTGAGCATCTTGAAGAAGTTTATGATGTGTAGTTGTCATTCTTAGTTTATAGACCTTGAGTGGCTATTTTAGGTCAAAGATAAATGTCCAGTGATTTGCAGTCAGCGAGCTTTGATAACCATTGTCACACATTAACTTCAGTCAGGAGTGGCTTTAGAATCTGCCCTCAATTATTGAAAATCTGACTACTACTTACACCTCACTGCCTTCCTTCTAGTTCATGATGCTGTTGCCACTTGCCTGGTTTATTGCAATAGCTTCATAATTGCTCTTCCCCCTGGCGTTGCCCCCTTGCAGCAACAAGATATTGGAGATACTAGAGGTAACATTACTAGATCCGTGGTAACATTACTAGATCCGTGCTTTGGTAGCTACCTTGTGTGTATTAGATTTGAATAGGGGCATAGTAAATGTGGGTTGACTTGTTGTAATAGCTAGTAGAGAATCAGGATAGTCCAGCAATCAGTTCTTAAAGACTCTAACTGCCCTTCCCTGAAGGCCCGATTGCCCCTAACTGCCTCTGCCTGCCTGATCACCCCTAACTGCCCTCCCCTGCCTGCCTGAACTCGCTCCCAACTGCCCTCCTCTGCTGGCCAATTTGGTTCTGATTGGTCAATTTCTATGCCAGTCAGCGTCAAAAGCTCCCTAGGCAGTCAGTGGTGGGTCGGAGTGCCCGCAGTGGACCCAGTTGGTCAGTTTCAATGCCAGTCAGCCTATCAATGGGGCCTGATCAGAAAGGCGGGGCTGATCAGCAGCCCTGGTGGAGGCCTTTATTATATAGATATAGATTATTGTTATTTTCTATGAAAGTTATTTTCAATCTTTTTTTATCTCATGGCACACACAAACTAGGATCAGACCCTGCCTCTCTCTCTGCAGACCTCTCTCTGGGCCTATTTGCAGCCCCCTAGGCAGTCAGTGGTGGGTCGGAGTGCCCGCAGTGGACCCAGTCAGTGCTGGGCCCCCACAGCAACCCAGCACTGACTTCCAGTTCGGTCGAGCCTGGTCGTAATGGTCGTTACGACCTTGGCTCTTTATTATATAGATATAGATTATTGTTATTTTCTATGAAAGTTATTTTCAATCTTTTTTTATCTCATGGCACACACAAACTAGTTGCTAAAATTCTGCGACACACCAGAACATGTATTTTTTGTCAATCTGACAAAAAGTAGGTACAATTTTTATTTATTCACACTGGACAGCAGTTGTTGTGTTGACTGTTGTCATTTTTTTTTATTTGACAACCTAAGGGAAAAGAGGTCAGTGCCCCTGATTAAATAGTCGGGTATTGCATGTTTTAAAAATTCTTAAGGCACACAGGTTGAAAATCGCTGCTCTATGAAGTAACTGAGACCCTGGGATGAAAGACACTATTCATTTGTTGTCTTGAATGGAGAAGGCATTATGCGGAGTGAAGATTTATTAACCTCATTTTTAAAAAATAGAAGGCATAGAATTTTATTCTACTAAGTCCAGGCAACAAGGAAATTTAAGTTTCTGCAGCTCCAGGACAGCAATTACTTACATATTGACAACTATACATGTTTTACATGCCCGTTTGCTCTCCTGTTCACTACTGAAATGTAGTTACCATAGCAATGAACACATCACATGGTTCCTGTGCTAGTTCTAAAATAGAGAACAGCAATATGCCATATGAGCTGTGCTTATTTTTTACATAAGGACTGCATATACATCTTGAGGCTATTCCATACCCTTCTCAGTGCAGATAGCTAATCATTGATTTAGAAAATCTTCAAAGTAAAAAGCAATTGGCAGGAGTATATTTCAAGTCCTGAGCCTCTCGTGTACTATATTGTGTGCATTCTTTGCCACTGAGCTAAAAGAACAGCTTCACTAGCTTTGACCAGCAGGGACTCTGCTATTGTATATTTAACCAGATATCTTCTATTGGAAAATCAGTACCACTCAGGAGATTTGGCAAGAGGGCATATATAGCATTCATTAAAACATTTTCTCAGTCTTATCGACTGATTCTTAACCAATCTTAGTTTTTCTCCTGTCTTCTACGTATCATCTTAAACATATATAGTAGTCTGCTTTAGAATTTGAGTAGAGAGGATGCCAGGCACAGCTGGAGGGATGCTATTAGTTCCTTTTAGAACCATTATTGCTCTGTAAGATTTAAGTGTAGGTTACACAGCAGTGTATCTATGGAAAAGGACTTCAAATTTCTGTGACTGGTGCTGTCAGGTCCCTACTTCTGCTTCATCTTGCATTCTTTAGAGTATGTCGTAGACTGTGAGACCACAAGAAATAAAATAGGAGCTCAGTCAGTCCACGTGCTATGACATATTAGAGAATGGTGCTACTCTATAACTACTAACATGTATAAAATAAGAAAAATAAACTTCAGTTTGAGCTGCCAGCTACACTACACCTATTGTCACTGGAGGTACAGATTAAAATATCTAAGTATTAACTATAGCATAGAAATAGCTATGCTATAGAACAGAGGTGGGGAACCGTTTTTTGCCAAGTGCCATTTAGATATTTATACCAACATTTGCTTAACATAATTCACTTAATATAAATTTATGTTGCTATGAAAAAAAACTCCTGGATTTATTGAGTTTCGAGTCCTGCCTGCGGTTGCCTTGGCTGGCAGGGTCAGACCAAATGATTTCCCACCCCTGCTATAGATAGTGGAGGGACCCTGTGCTTCATTTTCCTCATTACCTTCTGTTCTTAATTCAAGTTTGTAAGAGGTGAAGCATAAGTCTTCTAATACAGATTAGTAAATTTAAGACACTAAATAAGTATAGATAGATAGATAGGTATTTGACTGGCTACTAACTCATGGGCTTACATGTTGACTTACAATATTTGTGTTTGCCTTTTCATGCCCTTTATAATTTAAAAATCATATACGATAGTATTACAAAGTAGAACAAATGACTAGAGATGCTATTGCTATCTTGTACTTAAACCTAATTTCTTTTTTCTTGGTCATTGCTTAAAAACTGGACATTACAAAAATAGATAATGCAGGAAAAATCCTATATAATAAAAGCGTAATATGCAAATCGACCAAACGGCAAAATGACCGGTCGCTATGACACACACTGACCACCAGGGGGCAGACACTCAACGCAGGAACTGCCCCCTGATGGTCAGTATGCTCCCATGAGGGGAGCTCCGCTCAGCCAGAAACCCTGAGCCAGGCTCACGGCTGGCGAGCGTAGTGGCGGTGGCAGGAGCCTCTCCCGCCTCTGTGGCAGCGCTAAGGATGTCCGACTGCCAGTTTAGGCCCGCTCCCAGCTCGGGGAGCGGGTCTAAGCTGTCAGTCTGACATCCCCGAGGGCTCCTGGACTACAAGAGGGCACAGGCTGGGCTGAGGGACCCTCCCCCCAACTCCAAAGTGCACAATTTTCGTGTACCGGGCCTCTAGTTCTTCCATAATCCCACCATATCTCAGAGTGAGATTACCACTATTATTAGTTTTGGGTATGTCCTTCTAGATTATTTTTTATTGTAAGAAATATTTTAAATATAAATGTTAATAAGGTCATATTGTAATTCTATTTTGCAGCTTTTTACCTAACAAAATACCTAGATCATTTTTCCTGTTAGTACAGATTCGTTTTCCTTTTGTTTTATAATAGTTGTGTTATTGTATATTTACACCATAGTTCATTCTCCTACTGAGGGCTATTGTGTCTTCTTCTTTTGTTCTTGTTGTAATAAATAGTGCTATAGTCAATATATGTCTGTGTACTTCTGTGCACATTTTCTATAAACTCAATCTCTAGAAGTAGAGCTGCTGATTCTTAGGAAATGAATATTTTAAGTTTTGATAAATTTTGCCAGTTGTTCTCCCAGGCATTTCTATCAAGTCTTATTCCCAATGTAAATGTTTTTATTCTTTGCCGAAATGATACATTTTAAATATCTCATTGTTTTAATTTGCATTTCTAGATTTATTGTGGAAGTTCACATGTTTACAAACCATTTGTATTTTTATTTTCTGTTTTTTTTCCTTAATTTTTTGTCCATTTTTTCTTGCGGGGGGAGCGGGGGGGGGTGGTTCTGGTTTTTTTCTACTATGTCTTATGGGGTTTTTTATTTGTTTGTTTGTTTATAGGGAAATAAATCCTTTCGATTAAAGCCAAATCACAATTTTCCTCAGGGTGTCCCCAAAAAATGTATACATACACTTTGAATAATTATAAAGGCAGTGTTTATTAAAATACATTTCATTTTCAAAATTGAGCTATCAGCTGTTAAAGTGTGTATACACTTGGAGGATCACCCTGTATATACTATTCTACAAATTATCAAATCAACAACTACTCACTGGTTACTTGTTTTATTGCTAAGCTCTTACAAGAAAAAGAGAGAGTGCTAGAATGGTGTGTGTTTTTTTAAGGTACAAATTACTAGTATATCTTCAAAGAGCTTGAGATCTAGCTTGGAATGCATGGCATGAGTACATAAACAATTGAAAAATAAAATTAATGATAGTTACCTAATGATGTATAAAGACTCCCTCCCAAAACCAAAACAAAACAGAACAAAAAAGTGTCAGTCGCTTCTGTAGCGGTATCATCTGCTAAGGAAATGTTACTGGTAGGGAAGCTTTGGCTGTAATCATTTCTAAAGTGTTAAATGAAGAAATCATTTATAAAAAAAACTGAATGTGGCCAGTTTACAAGAAGGCAGAATAACTGGTCACCTGAGAGTTTGTGAATTTGTCTGCCGGAATATACTTATTTTCTTATTTATTTATTCCACTGTTTTTGCTAGTTATTTCTTTTTGTTGAAGCTTATTAAAGTAGAATCACCTTCTGGAAATTTTAGCATACTAAATGTTGTCAAATATTAATACACGGTGTGAATAAGCTCCAGATCCTTTCCTCACCTCAGTTTTGGATGGGGAAGGAAAGAGAATTCGAGGACAGAGTCTGAGGTCAAGGGAGAAGGTGAATAGTATGAATGTGGGGATAGGGCATCAAAGGTAACCTTTGTACACCACAAAGTTTCATCTGAATATAGACTTTATCTGCCTAATACACATGTGCCTACTCCTCACACCCACTCATTTCATTGAAATTGATGGAAACAGTTAACATATTTTAAGATGTTCACTGTTTATAACTTATATAACATCATATAAAGTTAAACAGAGAAGCAAAACCAAGGAATTGGCTTATATGGTTCAGTCAGGAGGAGATGATCATGAGCAGGCTAAATTCTAGAGGAATAAGCTGTAGAGTCTCTCAGCTCAGAGAAAGCCTAAGCTCTCTTTCCGAGGGCTCACCTAATTAAATCAGGCCCACCCTGGATAATATCCCTTTCGATTACTTTAGAGTCAACTGGTCAGGGACTCTAATTACATCTGCAAATTTCCATCGCTGCAGCAACTAGGTTAGTACATGATTGAATAACTGGGGAAAAGAGTTCATCCACACAATCACTAGGGTAAACAACCAATAGTCCACAGCGTAGGCATTGTGTTAGATGATTTCCCCAGCTGTAGGCTACTGTAAGTGTTCTGAACATGTTTAAGGTAGGCTAAGCTGTGATGTCATGTATATTTTACTTACAATATTTTCAATTTACATTGGGTTTATCTGGACAAGGTTTATCTAACAAATTTTTCTGGATAACTAGCCAAGTTGACATAAAATAAATAAATAAATAAAAGCCATCACGGAGGATTGGGGGACTGGGTGAAAAAGGCGAAGGGATTAAGAAGTACAAATTGGTAGTTACAGAATAGTCACAGAGATACAAATTACAGCATATGGAATATACTCAGTAATATCATAATGTATGGGGTAAGGTGGGTACTTGAAATATTGGGGGACCACTCTATAAAGTATATGGTTATCTAAGCACTATGCTGTACATCTGAAACTGATACAGAATAATATTGAATGTAAATTGAAAAACTAAAAAAAAAAAAATCACAGCCATTTAGAAATAATTTAAAGTTATTCTTTTCTTAACTCTAATTCACAAAAAAATACTTTCCCCTACAAGTGGTAAACCCACAAATCATTTTCAGTTAATATAATCATATTCCAGTAACCTAGTCACACTCAGAAAATAAGGTTTGTCACTGGTCATAAAATAGGGTTTAGAACTAGAAGGGTCTCCTAAAGAGGCCATCTGAATCTGTCCCTTCATTTTATAGGTCCAAAATCTGAAGCCCAGAAGGTTGTGAAGTTTATTTTTGTTTGTTTTTTATATAGTAAAAGGAAAGCTCTCAATTAGGAATGCATTTTTATTGACTTAGTCTGAGGCCCTATAAGTTTTATCTAAGAAAGTAGGAAGAAAGCTAAAAGTACTCCATTTTTAGTTCAATTAAACTAGTTGCCACTTTATACTGCTATTATATATGAGAGATCCAGCTATGTAGAAATGTTTCTATATCCAAAAAATACTTAAGATATAAAACTAAAAATCTGGATATTTAATGAACTTTGAAGAGCTGGCTTTATGAGAATGAATTTTGTCCTCCTTGGGGGGTTCAAAACATGTTCTAAGAGGTCTCATAAGGATTAGTGACACAGTTTTACTATTTCTCCATTGCCTTGCCTCCCAACTTTACCTTGTAATTTTTTCATAATGGATCCCTAGAGTTTACCCTCTGGTATGGGGTAGAGTTAGATTTAAGTGAAATTTGGTTGTGAGGTTTTTGTGCTTAATTATTTATACTTGGTGCTTGTGAGAATTTGCACAACCTTCTCTCCAGTAAAGGTCCCTAAAAACTGTTTATTATTTAAATGCCAAACACTTCTCTTGATACAATGGTGAGCAAAATTGTCTAGTAGGAAAGTGAGAGAGGGAAACACTATCCTTAATTGTGGGAAGTGTAAGGATATTATTCATATTTTTTTTCTTTATGGCCCCTTGCCTGGCACATAGTAGATGCTAGTAAGTGCTTTTTGAATAAAGAAGGCAGATCTGTTACTTTTAAAGAAATGTGGGCTTTTAAAAATATATGTCAGTAGGACACTTGGTACAGAACTAGGTTAACTGGGACATGCAGAAAAGGTTCTGATTTGGGGATGTATTCGGGGACTTGAGTATATTAGAATGGGTGTAAATACACTTTCACTGATTAGCGTTTGTTTTTTGTTGTTTTTTTTTTGTTGTTTATAGATAACCTTATTTTCCTTGTTCCTCACCTTTAACCTCTGTTTGAAATTAGTGCATCGGTTTGGAATTGCCAGTGACCTAGTGAATATGGCAGATCTATAAAAGAATAGAGAAAATGAGGTCCTTATTATGTTGTTGCATCACTAATTCAAACTTTCAGCTACATGCCAGAATATAAATTAGACCCCTTATCAAATGTGGCACATAAAGTTTTAGGATCCTTTTTAGTATAGTGCATGTGTTTTCAATAAATGCCTGCTTTGGCAAGAAATTAAGTCAGAGTTCTTTGTGTCAAGTACACTTGCATTATATTTTATGCTTTCTAACTTTAAAACTGTCTTTGTGAACCAGGTCAAGGGAAAATTAAATTTGGTTTCTGGGTATGGTTTTACATTTAAGAAATATCTTTTTTTGTTGTTGCTGTTATGTTGTAGGTATTTGTTTTATTTTGTTTTTTCCCTAACACAATTCAGAATCCATACTGTCCTATTTTCCATCTTTAAAACCATTGAACTCTTTTTCCTACCCACTTAGGCTCTTTGCACATGGTCTTTCTTCTGCCTTGACCTATATTTACCCTATTATTTATATTGTTCACTCAGTTAACTCTTAATCATTAAGTCTCAACTTAATATCATTGTCTCGGAGGTTCCTTCTTTATCCACATCACGAAATTTCAGTAAGATCCTTCTTAGTCTTTTCTGTATTACCAATATCTAACATAGTCCCTGGAACATAGTAGGTGCTTGGTAAGAGAAAGGATAGTTTAATATATTGAGCACTTACTATGTTCTAGTCACTATAAAATGCCCTCAGAGAACTTTTTTAAGTCTAATTTTCAAATGGCCATGTTATTTTGTAAATGGTTTCATAGTTTCACTTTAAGGGAGAAATTAGCAATTTTGAATTAAATAAGCATGAAAGATATAAGAATATACATTTATTTATATAAATGTATGTATACATATATCTGTGTGTGGCAAGTTGCAAAGTGAAGTGAATATTTTACTGTGGTTGCTTTCAAGAAATCTTGAAAGCCACTATAACAGCATAATAATTTCCTAACAAGTATGTCTAGAAAACAACCTGTTTCACTTATTGACTTCTCCCAGCATCTCTCTGCTGTCTACATCTTTGACTTTTAACAGTTCTTTGCTTAGAGTCAAAAGCCAGAATCTCAGAAATCTCCCAGAAAGACCATTTAAATTTAATGAGCCCATCAAGATTCAGAGGAAAGCCACTTGAAAAAAGAAAACATTGTACAGATGGTCCCTGACTTATGGTGATTTGACTTATGATTTTTTGACTTTATGATGGTACAAAAGTAGTATGCATTCAGTAGAAACCATACTTTGAATTTTGATTTTTTTTTTCTGGGTTAGTGATATGCTGTGCGATATATTCTCTTGGGGTGTTGGGCAGCAGCAGCAAGTCACAGCTCACAGGCAGCCATGCGATTACAAGGCTAAACAACCAATACTCTACAGCAAGCATGTCAAACTCAAAGGCTAACATGGGCCACATAAACAAGGTTTAAGTTTATGTGGGCTGCAAAAAAACACAAGCTTCAATTTTCATAGAAACGTAGGTTTATTTCGAAAAGTATAATATAAAATAGAACAAGAGCAATGATAAAATTAATGTTTTCTTACGTATTGTTATATTAGCTGGGCCGCAAAAATATTCGTGTGGGCCACATGCGGCCCATGGGCCGTGAGTTTGACATGCTTGCTCTACAGTGTAGTTATTGTGTTAGATGATTTTGCCCAACTGTAGGCTAATGTAAGTATTCTGAGCACGTTTAAGGTAGGCTAGGCTAAGCTATGATGTTCGGTAGTATAGGTTGATTAAATTTACTTTCTTTAAAAAAATGTCTCCATGGGTGACATTTGGGTAATAAATTTATATAGGTTTCAAGTGTACAATTCCATAATACATCATTTGTATACCGCATTGTGTGCCCACCGCCCAAAGTCTCACATCTCTCTCTCTGTCACCATATATTTAACACCCTTTACCCTTTGCTACCTTCTCTACTCGCCTTTCTCTCTGGTAACACCCATACTGCTGTCTGTGTCTATGAGTGTTTGTTTGTTTGTCTTGTTTGTTCATTTGTTCCTTTCAGTTTTATATCCCACATATGAATGAAATCATATAGTTCTTGACTTTTTACATCTGACTTATTTCACTTCGCATGATATTCTCAAGAGCCATCCATGTTGTCACAAATGGCAGTATTTCATCTTTTCTTATAGCTACGGTAAGTACTATTCTATTGCATGTATGTATATCACATTTTCTTATCCAATCATCTACCAAAGACATTTCAGTTGTTTCCTTGTCTTGGCCACTGTGAATAACGCTGCAATTAACATAGAGATACAAATATCTTTACAAATAAACGTTTTCAGTTTTGGGGGGTAGATACCCAGAAGTAAAAGTCCAGGACCAGATGGCTTCACTAGTGAATTCTATCAAACATTCAAAGAAGATTTAATGCCTTTCCTTCTCAAACTCTTCCAGTAAATTGAAGAAGAAGCAATACTTTTAACATTTTATGAGATCACATTACCCTAATACCAAAACCTGATAAGGATAGCACAAAAAAAGAAAACTCTGATGAATACAAATGCAAAAATCCTAAACAAAATGCATTTTCAACACTTAAATATCTTCAACTAATGATGGCTTTATCTGGATGTTACCCCATCATAAGTTGAGGAGCATCTGTATTATATCCTACCCTTAATTTTCAAAACCTGAAAACCTTCTCAAACCCAGGAAAACTAGTGGTATTTCGTCTATTCTCTTTGATAGCCCTGGTGCCCCAGTCCTGTGATTTTCTTAGCACCCTGTAATACATTTTGCTTTTATGCTTTCACTCTGTTTTTCTTCCTAGGATGCTCTTTCAAGGTCCAACATACAAATCCTTTTTCTCTAACAAACTTCTCCTGACTGACCTAATCACATTTTTAAAACTCTGAATTTTCTCACCATTTTGGAATATATTTCTCAACTTTTAAATACTGTCTTATCATGTACTTGGTCATATGTACATGTATTGGAAGTAGGCTTGTGTGTGTTTGTTATGTTCTTATTCCTTAATTTCATATGTGCCCCACCCATAAAAATCACTTTACTCTTATTTTCCTTAAATTAGATGAAATACACTTTTAAACCTCTTTCCTACAAAATTAAATATGTCATTATTAGGGTACTTTTCTTTACCTCACCAGGGTTCTTATGCAAAGTAATACGTTCAGGGAATTTCTTCTTCCCAAGACTTTATGTCCACAGTGGCTCTGCTGCTTCCTGTGGCATGAGAATCTTGGCCAAGGCTGATAGCTTCAATCTAACTTCCTGTGTCGGATATTTTTCTGTTGTCACTTCAAGATTGACTTTTTACTCTTTTCCTTCTCCATTCTGTGCCCAAGTATCCTAAGAAAATTGCTAAGTATTAGTAGCATGGAGAGAAAAAGTATATAGACCTTGGGAGGCCCCATATTATTTTTAAAATCCGGTTTTAAAGCCCTGGGAGCCAGAAGGTTGGGTGAAAGTTAGAATGGGAGAGTTAGAGCCTAGAAAGTCAAATCACAGGTCTTAGAATTCAGCCTAGCGACAGTGCTCCAGAAATATTACTGTGTCCTTAACATGTGCTTGTTGAGTTGATGCAACAATGTTGGCATAACTATTACCTAACAACTAAATGAAAAATTATAACAATTCAATATTTCTGCCTACAATACTGGCAATTTTTAAACAAGTGTATTATCAAGAAAAAGCATAAACCTTGATTTAGCAAGAACAATGTAATTAGACCCTACTTACAATTCTGTTTTTCAGATTAATGAATATGATTAAAATTAAGATGGAATAAAAATTTTAGAAGACAGTTAAGTAAAATCCAAGTTGGATATGGAATAAAGGCCAATTTGTTATTTTAAGTCATGTGGTGCATATTTCCATATGTTCTAAAAATCCTTAAGAACTTGGCACAAAGTTCTGCTGAAATAATTTCTGCCTTTTAAATGATAGGTGCCTTATCTCTTATTGTACTATTCAGAATCCATCGAGTAAGAAAATGCATAATATAAAAGATAAATTCATAAGCATTTGTCTCCTAGCTTTAGCCATAGAATCATTACTGCAGTACCTTCACTTTCAGCCTAGTTCTATATCCTTCCTCTCTTTCACCTTCTGGCCTCCTTCTGTCTTTATTTTCTCCTTTTCATTTTAACCACAATCACTTCTCTATCAGATGGTTCTTGTTTCTACTTCTGAATACATTTAAATGCCATTTATAAAATCATAAATTCTTATTGAATTTATGTTTAAACCTAATGGGATTCAGCAGTAGTTTGAAACTGCAACATATTTATTAAAAGTGGGTTTTAATACCAGTGATGATTCACATTTTCCAACCTCCATATTTTATAATTTGTTTTTCTTGGCAAAGGTTTGTTTTAAGTATCCATGAATAAGGCAAAAGGTTTCTTGAATTTTGGCTTCTAGAAAGAAGGAATGAATCTTTTCCTGTCTCTAAAAAGTTACTTTACCTTTTACAGAAAGATATAGCAGTAGAAAATAATATGCTTAAATCTACTCACTGATTTTAGGCCAGTCATTTTTTTATAAAATCTTTGCATTTTTTTTCTTAAGGGGCCCTCCTTAATAAATAGGCTGTCTGTGGTTGTTAAGGACCTTCCAAAAAATCTTTTTTATGGTCACTGAATTTTAGAGTAGAAAGACTTATGAAAGTGAAATAAGCCTCTCATTTTCGAGTTTAGGAATCTGAGAGAGTTTGTGTCTTGCCCAAAATCACACTAAGACTGAAATCTGAGTTTCTTGATTCAAAGTCCAGGACTCCATCTTTTTATTTTATTATTTTATGGAACATGGAAAGCAAGCTGATTGTTTGCCTAAAGTTTATTATATTTTGTTTCTATCTTAGGACTTATCATTTGTATAGTACTTTGTTCTTTGAATGAAAATATTTTGTGTTTATCACCTTTTTCTGATCTGCTATCTAAGAATCTTCACCTGTCTTCCTTTTTAAATCCAGTCTGCATACTACTGATAGATAAATTAATATTTCTAAAGCGTATCCTGATTATGATGCTTCCTTGCTCAAAAAACCTTAATATCTTTAAGGTTTAGTTAAATGAGTTAAAATCAGTCTCCTAACTCATTGCAGACTAAATCTACCTTTCAGATCTTAGTGATTTTCACTCCTCTGTATAAGATATAAACCTTATGATCCAGCCAAATTGGACCAATTGTTCTCAGGACACACTTCCCATTTTTCATATCTCTGTGTCCTTCTTTATGTACACCTTCACCTAAAATTTTACCTATCTTTTTCGATGTATGACAAATTCCACTTCCACCATAAAATATTTTTTGTTGTTGTTTTCTTTTACTTTCAATTGCAACATCCTGTACCCTGACTTTAATTTTGTTTTCATTTAATTCTTTTCTTATTTTTTGATTAATCAGATGAGTCTAGCAGAGTGCCATATAACTGTGGAAATAGATGGTATCTAATATGTTAATTGGTTGTTAAAATTCTTGAAGAAGATAGAAGGCAACTATTGGTACTTCCTTTAATCGATTTTTAAAAATCTGCCCACATCATCACAACCAAGAGAAATCCTGCAACTATCATGCCTGTCCAGCACTCAATAGTATCTGACTAATATTATCACAGTGGTTACACAATTTAGGCAGTCCCTATAGAGTACTATGTATATTGCTTTGGGATACTAATAAGAGTGCATATTTTGCCGTGGCCGTTTTGGCTTAGTGGATAGAGCATCGGCCTGCGGACTGAAGGGTCACAGGTTCGATTCTAGTCAAGGGCATGTACCTTGGTTGCGGGCACATCTCCAGTGGGGGGTGTGCAGGAGGCACCTGATCGATGTTTCTCTCTCATCGATGTTTCTAGCTCTCTATCCCTCTCCCTTCCTCTCTGTAAAAATCAATAAAATACATTTTTTTTAAAAAGAGTGTATATTTTTCTTACACAATTACACAGAAAATTATGCCATTTTCTATGGCAGTTGTGTTTTCAGATGTTGTGCCTGATAACACTCTCAGTAGTTTAGGGTACACCTGAAAAACTTTAGATAGACTTGAGACAATTGGCATTGTCTTATATATGTATTCTATATCATTTTCTTCTCCAGGATATACCATTGCTTTCTTGAGACTCTTGACTTTCTTTGCCATCCTTTCAAAATAAAAGTAGATTACCATCACCTATTGATTAGCTGGGGATAATGTGAAGGTAGCAAAGCAAAGAGAAGTTACTGATCACTGAAAAATCTCTATAACAACAAAACCACTATGAAGTGTTTGTTGTCCAGATGAAGGTTGTTGACCATGGTAATGTTATAGGGAGTTATTTTGTTTAGAAGTGGAGATGGGAAGCATAGTACACTCCCCTACAGCAACCCACTCCTGTATCCAGGCTCCTCGCTTCTGCCCTACTACCGGGTTCTACTGGATTGGTGAACGCATCTCATGCCCCCATTGTGTCTAAACCATCTCTACTCTGACTAATCAAGTGGCTTTTCTTGTTTGTGAGGTGCAGTGCATGTTAATTAGAGATGTAACTCATTCCTTTTATAACAGGTTCTCAGAAGTGTTACCACTGTTCCTGACTTCTGTTTCCATGGGGTTCCCTAGAGATTAACCTATTGTATATAATCTCTCTCTCTCTCTCTCTCTCTCTCTCTCTCTCTCTCTCTCTCTCTTTCTCTCTCTCTCTTTCTCTCTCTCTCTCTCTCTCTCTCTCTCTCTCTCTCTTTTGTAATAAGAAAATTTAGTAGTGGGTCTTGAGTTACCCATGTGATGGTGTCTACAGTGTTGTGTACTGCCAGTGAAAAAAATGCACATGGAGTACATTGGATATATATTAGCATTCATTTGCTAGAGGCAAAAAAAGTTGTTGTCATTTTAAAGTTGTGAAAGGGCTATACTGGTTATTGCTGGTTATAAGCTCATTTAGACTTATGTTTCTATCCCACATTCAGTAAATTTTCTACTTATCTTACATGTTAGCAGAGTAAAATAGTAGTACTGGTATGTCATAAAATTGCTCTTCGTTGATAACTTACCAAATCCTCAGAGTCAGGATTTCCTGTTTACCCTGTTATTTCATCGATCTGTAGGGTGTTGTTTTATGGTATTTGTTTAGGTATTTTTTGTTTGTTTTCGCTATTCTTGCTACTTCTATTGAAAATCTTTTGGCACTTACCCTTGTTATTGTGCTATATTCTATTGTTTGGTATCCAGTTTTGCCAGTCATGTCTGAACTGTATGTATCTTTGAAAATATAATTTAAAAATTTGGAGTAAAATTCTTCCAGGAAAACGATTTCCATGATTATTTGTGTGATACTTGGAAATGAAACAAATGCCAAAATTCTTTATGGTAACTTCCCAAAGCATAAATATTCTCACAGAATACATCAGGCCAGCAGCTTACTAAGTTTTTATCCAAATGTTAGATCTCATTCTTGAAAAACCTCAATACATGTAGGTATAAAGATCTTTTACCTTTTTAAATAAAATTCTTTTCAATTAATTATTTTAACGAATTCATAAGAACGTTTATTTAATTCATACTATTGTGAGACACAGTTCTAGATATGATAGAAAACTTAGTTTTCAAGAAGCTCAGAATCTTGGGGAGAAAGTAAACCAGGCAAATAAATTATAATGCATTGTAAGAAATAGCATAGTAGAGCACTAAGTTAGTTGACTCTAATCCCAAAATTAAAGTATGAACCACAAGAAATCAAGTCATTGTTAATCTAATGCAGCAGTATTTATTCTTTGCTTAATGAGAGTGTTTTGTCCTTATCATTTGGTAGATCAGCCAGGATTTATCATCTTCTGTGCAGAAAATATGTTGGATGCTTTGAGGATACAATGTGAAAAATGTGTTTCTGCACTAAGAATTTATCATCTATTAGTAGTAGTAGGGATAAGCTGTCTATACAAGTAACTATATGTTCATAATTGTGATAAGAGAAACCTTTACAAATTGAACAAAACTCTTCTGTAATGCAGAAAGCCACTTCTGGAGGTAGGGAAAGGAGAGATCATGAACAATTCAAGAAGGCTTTCGTTAAGCAGAAGATGGCTGAACAAACCCTGGAGGGATTGGTAGGATTTTGATAAGGGTAGTTGAAGGATATTGTAATTCACTTAGTGCCTACCATGTGCAAGGCAGCAGGAAGGCAAAAAGCCTGGGGCATGTTTAGAGAATAGTAAATATTCTAGCTTGAGTGGTATCTCATACATGTATGTATAAATATAAAAGCCTAGCCCGGCCAGCATGGTTCAGTGGTTGAGCATCAACCTATGAACCAGGAGGTCACGGGTTCAATTCCCAGTCAGGACACATGCCCGGGTTGCAGGCTCGATCCCCAGTGTGCAGTGTGCAAGGGGCAGCATATCAATGATTCTCTCTCATCATTGATGTTTCCATCTCTCTCTCCCTCTCCCTTCCTCTCTGAAATCAATCAAAACATATTTTTTTTAAAAAGCCTAAGCAACCATTCGACCATCTGACCAGTAGCTATGATGCGCAATGACCACCAGGGGGAAGATGCTTCGACCGGTAGCTATGACACACATTGACCAGCAGGGGGCAAACGCTCAACGCAGGAGCTACCAAGCTGCAGCGACTTGGCAGCTGCGGTTCTTGTGTGACTCACCCAGAACCAGAGAGGAGGGAGCCTGATTCCAGGGTGCATCACCTGAGAACCACCCTCTCTCAATCTGGGACCCCTCGGGGGATGTCAGAGAGCCAGTTTTGGTCTGATCCCTGCAGGCCAGCCCAAGGGACCCCACCGGGCACGAATCTGTGCACCGGGCCTCTAGTAAGGAAATAATAAAAGATCAGCCTACAAAGGAAAAGTAGGGGTACATTATGGTGGACCTTTGAAAGTCAGGCTATGGAACTGGAACTTTTATCAAGAAGCAATAGGTAGCTTTTTGAGCAGAGGCTAATCAGAGTTGATATTTAGGAAGATGAATCTAATGGTCATATACAAGGCTGCGTTCAAACTGAGTGTGACTGGTATCAGAGACTGGTTAAGAGACTAGAGCAGTAATGGAGGCAACAGGTAGTACAGGACTGACTTAGGTTTGTGTTGGTAAGAATGGAAATAGGCTATCAATGTTATAGGCCTTCTGCTTATAAAATGTCCTTGGCAAAACTTGTAAGCTGTCTAATGCATTAAAAAAAAAAAAAAGAAAAAAAGTGTCAAGGTGACTCTGGAAGTGAGGCCAAATATCTGATGAGGACATCAAATGAAAGGAGTAAAGGAAATTATCCCAAAAAATGTAAAGGGAAAAGATTGGAAAGTTGATAGCTGAATTTCTAGGGAAACACTGTTTAGGGAACTTAACAAACGAGAAGATAAACAACTGGGAGGTGAAAGAGAAAGGGAAAGAAGATATGCAATTAAAAAGTAGGGAGGAAAGTTTCAAAGAGAGTGGAAAAAATTTGAACTCTGGAACATCAATGAAGTCTAATTTCTCACTTATTAAATTATCTGTTGGAATTGGAAGTTCCAAACGAGCGAGCTTGCTGTACAGGAGTTAGTAAAATTGACCAAAGAACTGAAGGAGGAAAAATATTTACAATGGAGAATGATTGGCAATGCAAAGAAATTGGGAGAGGGATTGAAATTGAACCTCTGAAAGAATAGAAGGAAATGAAAACTCATTTTTATATTTTAAAATAATTATTTTTAAATTTAACACTATGCAGAAATCCTTCTCTCCAAAAAGAGATCAAGTCCTATTTAAAAAGGTCAAGAAGAAAGGCTGAGATTGGTAACCAATGAAATAACAATTTCTGATTTGGATTTAAGTATAAGCTAACTTATGATGCTATGTATACAGTAAGTCAAAATTGTTAACAAAATCCCATTTGTTAGCCCAATCACTTTATAATGTTCAGTACAATAAAAATACCAGTATTGATTACTCCTTCTGTGCTTCATTACCTTCAGTTCCCAAAATGTTGATAACCAAACTTATCTTTTATCATGGAGACTATAAAACACCTATGGGCAAGCACTATGACTGACTGGATAATGTGTTATCTTAGATTCTAACAAGAGGTTTAAGAGATAGAAAGACATTCTTGGTTTTAGCTTATAGACTAAGATGATTGGCTCCATTATCAAATGCAGTATGAGCTTTTCAGAAGTATTCAGTATCTTTTCAAATTTATCTCTCTTTCATGCAGCAAGGGGAGGTGAATGATGCTTTCAATTTAACATTTATTGAGTACCTACCTGTTGGGTGTTTTCTGTCATTCTCTATGATTATTTTTTTAATAGTCTGACTTGTACATTTGGCTGATTTCTTTTTCATGGTCATTAGGTTGTTTTTTGTTTGTTTTTTACTTCTTTGTAGTTTCATTGTTTTTGTTTGTTTCTTAAGACACCTGTGTTGATTGTGACTTCCATAGTTGTTCTTGCCACTTCCTTTCCTCTGGATATTGTGAAATTTTAAGTTTGTCTGTATTGGACTTGTTTCTAAATCAGCAGCATTACAACACTGTTCATAATTATTGTGAGTCAACTGACAAGAAGGAAGAAAATAACACTGGTTACTGGTGATGTTTGGGTGAGACGTGTTATATACATATCCACAGGCTAAAATTCTGACCTGGGAGAAAGTACCCTTTTTTTTCCACTAGAGGTAGGAGACTAGATGCTTCTGTTTTTACTATATTTTGTTATATTAATAAATCACAATAGAGACCTGTAAGTTCCTTTTCTAATTTTATTTAGTAACTACTGGCCCAGTGCACAAAATTTGTGCACTCAGGGGGGCGTCCCTCAGCCCAGCCTGCACCCTCTCACAGTCCAGGAGCCCTTAGGGGATGTCTGACTGACAGCTTAGGCCACGTCAGTCGGACATCCTTAGCACTGCTGCGGAGACGGGAGAGGCTCCTGCCACCGCTGCTGTGCTCACCAGCCATGAGCCCGGCTCAGAGCTTCTGGCTGAGCGGCGCTCCCCCTGTGGGAGCACACTGACCACCAGGGGGCAACTCCTGTGTTAAGCATCTGCCCCCTGGTGGTCAGTGCGCGTCATAGTGACCAGTCGTTCCGCCATTTGATTGATTTGCATATTTGCCTTTTATTATATAGGATATTTTGGACTATAAATGGTACTGGGATTTCCAATTATATTTCCTGTTGTACCTCAAAAGAAGCAGAGACTCAAGAAATAGGGGAGCTTTTGTGAATAGGTTCTGAAGTTAGAGTCAAAACAGCTAGAAACTAGTGCTTTCTTTTTAGCATCTGTATTACTCTGCCATATTTCACACCTTATTACCCGTGCCACTTTGCTCACAGCAAAGTTTTTTTTAAAGCAACAACTGTACCGTATGTTTGACCATTTCTGTATTTTACATATTGTCTTCATTTTGTTTTCACCTTATTTTTTTTTAAGAGTTAATTTTGCAAAACTTCCAGAACTAGAATAAGTTAGGGTCATGAGAGTGGCCCCGGAAAATAGGATTTATAGTGTTAGTGATTAGCACACCCTAACAAATTGGGAAGCACTACACATGAAATATCGAAAATATAAAGGATATTGCTGCACATTTGAACTGAGAAAGGAATTATTAAAAAGGCACTTAACAAGAATGCTGATCTCTCTCACCTACCTGAAGTCGTCTCTTCCTCTTTTTGTCTTATGTTTGGCACTGATCAGTAATGCTGTTCTCATTGTCCCACATAAACATCTACCTAAACTAATACAAATTCGTTCTTTATCTTGTCTTTTATTAATATAAATGATTTGGGTGGGGTTTTTTTTTTGTCTTGGGGTTGTTGTTTTTTTGCCAGTGAATGAAGGAAGTATGACCCATCAAATGATACACATTTTACTTATCTTAAGACTAGCAGGTTGGAAGGAGCCTGCTCTCCATAGCACCTTTAGTTCTTCATTGGTAACTCCATACAAAAGGAAAAAGTTTGTTTTGAAACTTATGAACGTCCTACTAATACATAACACAGAAGTTGACATCCTTCCATTAGTTTTAAACTTCCTCTATAAAAGTCCAGTAGTATGATCTCTGTTGAACTATTCAGCTCAAAATAGACAACATATAAATGAATGAGCCTTGCTATGTCCCAGTAGAATTTTATTTATAAAACCAGGCAGTGAGCTGAATGTGTCCTGCAGGCTGCTGACCCTAGGCATAATGTATTGATCATATTGTAGTAGAGCTTTCTGTTGGTGAAAGTAAGGACAAAAAAAAAAGGTAAGATTTTATTAGATATCTGGAGCTTTCTAGTTGGTAAGACAAAAGACAAGAAAATGTCAATAATATAGGATATGTAGAGTAAAAGAGGGTTTAGAACTGAGCAGAGTTATTCTTCAGAGGGTTTCAAATATAGATTCCTGGTAAAGTAGAATGTTTATGATTTAGTGCAGCAGCTATGAATAAAGGAACTATATCCTTTATACAATAAGAAATAAAAAGCAGTGTATAGGATGCTTAAGATAAATTGTCAATATTTCTTATTTTTGGCCTGCTGCTAAGCTTTTTTAAGCTTTAGAGATTGGTTAAATGTGCCAGGATACTTTTGGATCTCTACTTTCAGACAGACTCACACTGAACTTCTGCTAGAAGTAATGTAAGACGGGCCAGATTTATCCTACTTCCTTAAAGAGTGTAAACCAAGACAAAATATATAAAATAGCAGTTTTCTGACATTAGACAACAGGTAGCACAGGACAGTGATCCCTGAGTTTAGGGAATCCCTACAATTTTCATAGTATTCTGTTTAAACAGGGTTTCCAGTCTGCAGTGCAGGAAGGGGGATCCTAAACTCAGTGGTCCAACTGAATTGAAACAAAGTTAAAAAATGAAGGAGGCCCAGTAAAGAATTACTTTTTTTTTTAAATGAAGAAGGCCAAGATGGCTATAATTTGCAAGAGAGAGTACCAGAGAAGAGACAGAGCACACACACTAGATAATCTGCAGAGGATTCCCTAGCCTCTTCAGCTGAATACTGATCAGCACATGTATGTGAGGAAACTATTGATGGCCAAGGTTAAAACCACAGGAAAAAGCAGGTAGAACATCCCCCAAACTCACACAAGGCTGATAATAGTTTGTATCCCCAATAACTAGAGTGGAGAAACCGCTAATAAATGGGACATTTTATTTAGTGCTCAAAAGATATTATATCAGGAGGAGCACCAGAATAGCGCTCTCATCTCACCCAACAAAGCTTAAAAATAGCCTGGAAAGGATCAAACTTTCAGGTAAACTAACTGAATTTCAGAATAAACCTCAAAAATATAAGAAATACAAAAAGGAAATTTAAAAAATCTAGTACCCCAAAACATAAGATTTATAAAGCATCCAGTCAAAAGTTATCAGGCATGCAAGGAATCAGAAAATTCAACCCATATGAGAAAAAACCAATCAATAGAAATATATTTTAAAATGACACAGGTGTTAGAATTATTTGACAAGGATTAGCATTTCTAAACATATTCTGTGTTTCAAGAAAGTAAAAGAATGCATAAGCTGGTTAAGGAGAGATATGAAAAATACCAAAAAAAATCCTTCAACTTCTAGAGATCAAAAATGTGCTGGATGAGATTAGACACTGAAGAAGAAAAAATAGTAATAAGTGATCTTGACAACATAGCAGTAAAAGCGATTCAAAAAGCATTGAGGGGGGAAACCAGCAAACAATAGGACAGCTTCAAGTGACCTAATATACATATTTGGAGTTTAGGGAAGGGGAAGGGAGAACAGAAAAATATTTAAAGTTGATATCGGCTGCAACTGTTCCAAATTTGATAAAATCTATAAACCCACAAATTCAGATGCTCAATGAACACAAGCAGAAGAAACAAGGATAAAACTATATCAAGGAACATCATCAAATTGCATGAAATCAATGATAAAGAAAAAAGTCTTTAAAGCAGCCAGTTTTTTAAAGACACATTATATATAGGGAAACAAAGAAAAGAATGACAGCAGTTTTCTCATCTAAAACAATGCAAGGTAGAGCACTGAAAGAAAAAAACTGTCAACCTATGATGCTACATCCACACAAAAATACCTTTCAAAACTGAAAATGATATGAAGACTTTTTTAGACATATAAAAGCTGAAAGAGTTCATCAGTAGCTGACCAGCATAGACCATTCAAAAACACCTCTTTTCCAAATACTAGCTATAATAATTACCTGCTCTGTGGTCTTGGACATACTTTAATTTCTCTGAACCTTTAGATTTTCATCTGTGAAATTAGAAAAGTACTTATTTTATGGGATTTTTATGATCAATAAAATCAAATGAGTTAAAGAAAATAATTGACATTTGTTGAGTGCCTCATGTGTGCCAAGCACATTATTTCATTATAAATTGAAATAAAATACCTAACAAGAGCCCTGCTACCCTGAGAATGTTCTTATGCTGTCATCTCTCTTCTCTTTCTTCAATAACTGAAAAACTTGGGTTGTTCTAGAAGTAGTCCAAATAGCTAATCAATCAAATTTTGATAGAGCACTTTTCCTAACTTTGTTTTTCTTCCGTAACCACCATTAAATATGGTTAAAGGTGGGAATGAACAACTCTTCTTGTGAGGATAGACACATCAGCTAATAAATCACTTTATGAAAGGGTTAAGTATATTCTAAACTAAACCAATTTTTTTGGCTTGTGTTTTGGCTGCTAATGTTTTTTTCCAGTCACGTTTATTGAGGTGTAATTTATATACTGTCTATCTTATTGTTATAGTAAACCTATTGGATACGGTCCATGAGTGTCTTTATAGCTTATACATTGCTCCACAGATTTTTTTGGCACTCAATAAATGCTAAATAATATTTCTATTCAGCATTCTGCAGACGGGAAGCATATGGTAATAAATGTCACAGCCCAAGTTGAAAATCTCCAAAAACTTATGTTATATTCCTTGGAAAAGCCAGTATAGATATTTTTGTGAATGAAATTTATTTTTAAAAGTAGTCTTCATTTACTTTATTTACAAGTTAAAACTTTTCTCATCAAAATAGTACAATATTAAAAATAGTATAATACTAATACAGTCTCCTGAGAAAGTATATAAATAATTTTGTAGATAGCATAAAGAAAAGGTAATTCGTAGTCTGAAGGACAGCATGAGGACATATTTAGAGGTTTAAGCAACATGTCTTCTATGATATATTGTATGAAAAGAAATAAACAGCAGGTAGTTCTTTATGATTAAATATCAGCATGACTTAGAGGTATATCACAGCTACAGCTGTTGCAGACCTTATAATGGTATTAGATTTTGACTCAATAATATATTTCTCACCCAGGGATTCTAGCACTACTCAAATATCTTATTCTAATCTCAGTAAGGTAACCATTGCTTTGGCATAACGAAACACATTGTAAATTGAAACTAAACTTGATGCCAACAAAGGAATTTCATGCAAAAGATAACATATCCAAGTTTATTTGTGTTGATGAAATAAATGGTTATCCAAAACCATTTTTCCAAAACGCTTTAGATAATATATATCTAAATAATTTTTTCATATTTTGCTCACCCTGTGATTGATCTACTAACCATGCTTGCTTTGATTTGATTTTTATTAAGTGTTGTTGTTTTTAAGAATTAACATCTGGATGAGAAACTATCTGAATTTGGCCATGTTACTTAGGCTCCTCATATATAAAATGTGGATAGCGAATCCAGGCACAGCTTAGCTTGGTGCCTCTGACTCGGAGTCTCTCATAACCATGAGGTCAGCCAGGTCTGTAGTAGTATTGTTGCCGGGAGAGGATTCACTTCCAAACCCACTCATAAAGCTATATTTTCAGAGTTGTTAGCCATGGGCCTCTCCAGAGGGGTACTCACCGCATGGCAGCTTATTTCCCTTAGCGTGAGCTGAGAGAGTGCGGAAGCAAGAGGATGGTTGAACAAAACATTCCGTCACTTTTGCCATATATTTGTTAGAAGCAAGTTACTAGGTCCAGCCTACACTCAAGGCGCAGGAATTGTACAAGGATCTGAATACAGTAGTCAGGGGCCATTGGGAGCTGATTTGGAGGCTGCCTACTATACCTATGATCTACAGATAGGACAAATCAGTGAATGTACTCTGGATGCTCTGGAACTCATTTGTTTAAACTACCCAGAGATCTTACCAAGAACTTGAATTCAGTAGGCAAAATGATTTTACAGTTTCACATTAAATATTTTAATTATTCCTAGCAACAATCCACTGAAATAGGTATTGTTGGCCTTGATTTCATTGATATCCTGAGTGACTTGCTCAAGATTACTTAACAGATGAACTGTAAAATTCATTGTAGTCTTTATTGTAGGTCTTCTGATTCTAAACCATTCTGTACCCTTTCCATCTGCCTGTAACTACCTCCTGACCAGTACTATCTGGTATTTAAAGCCGTTCAAAAAGAGCATTATACATCTCAATGTGTACACAAACATATAAATTTTATATTACAGAGATATTTTTATACATAGATTTATATGGAGAGAGACAGATAACATTCTTAAACTCTCATATACATCACGCCAATTAGGATTTACAGTGTTGCTTCAAATTCTTTGAAATTATTCAGTCAAAGTCTAATACCATTATAAGGTCTGCAGTTGTAGCAGAGGTATAACTCTAAGATAATAGTAACTGTTGGACAAAACTATATTTAGTGGGTTAAAAACTTGTTAGGAGGAGAGATGAACAAAGTAAAACAGCAGAACTGTTTTGGTGGCTCCATTATCCATTGGGTTTTCCCAAAGCTCTGGACTTGTACGACTTGAGTGAGGACCATGGGGACTCCCAGTGAATTTTCTGCTTCTTCTTGTGTTGGAGAAAAAGTAGCTTATTTTGGATGAATATGTTGCTTTCTGCAGATAGAAGTTACCTTTCTTTGGTCCTGAGTGAGACCCTTTTCCCTTTTTATTTCAGTCCATGAAGTTTTAGCCTACTCTCAAGACTCCTGATGTCTAAGATTAAAAAGTAGAGTGGTGCCCTAGACAGTGTGGCTCAATTGGTTGAGCATAATCCCATGCACCAGGAGGTCGCCAGTTCAATTCCTGGTCAGAGCGCAAGCCTGAGTTAGGGCCTCAATCCTCAGTAGGGGGCATGCAGGAGGCAGCCAATCTATGTTTCTCCCTCATCAATGTTTCTATCTCTCCCTCTCCCTTCCTCTCTCTGAAATCAATAAAAACATATTTTTAAAAAATAACTAGTAACCAATAATTGGAATTGAAATAAGAATATGGATATTATAGTTATAGTTTAATATTGATTACAAATAATTCTACTTTATATATTATAACTGGGATATAATCGGACAAAATGCAGAGAAAATAGTTTTCAATCAAATGCAGTAGCTCCCGAAGAAGCAGAAGCAGGTTCAGAGGAAGCCAGAACTGGACCCAGCTGGGCCGGCAACATGGAACCGCTGTACCAGCAAACGCACAAACAGGTCCACCAGATCCAGTCTCACATGGGACACCGGGAGACAGCAGACAAGCAGTCTGTGCACTTAGTAGAAAACGAAATCCAAGCAAGCATACCAGATATTCAGCCAGCAAGAACGCCTGGAGATTTTGTCCAGCAAGGAGCTGCCCAACAAAAGACAGAATACCAAACTTTGTGTTGACCAATTAAAGTATGATGTTCAGCACCTGCAGACGGCTCTCAGAAACTTCCAACATCGGCGATACGCAAGGGAGCAGCAGGAGAGACAGCGAGAGGAGCTTCTGTCTCGCACCTTCACCCCCAACATGGGATGCGGTGCCCCCTGCGAGGCTGCGCCGGCCCCTGCGAGGCTGAGACGGCCCCTGGGAGGCTGAGACAGTCGCTGTGAGGTTGCGACGGCCCCTGTGAGGCTGAGATGGTCCCTGTGTGGCCGAACACAGGGACACGTTGCTGATGGAAATAGCTAGTATGACCCGGCAACAAAAAGCATACACCTATGGATGAGGACAATGGGGGGGGGGGTAAGGGCAGAGGGTGGGGTGGGAACTGGGTGGAGGGGAGCTATGGGGGGGAAAAAGGGGAACAACTGTAATAATCTGAACAATAAAGATTTATTTTGGAAAAAAACACAAATGCAGTAGCTCCCTCTTATCGGAGGGGAATATGTTCCAAGACCCCCAGTTGATGCCTGAAACCATGGATAGTACCAAACATGCTTTTCTTTCTCTCTCTCTCTCTCTCTCTCTCTCTCTCTCTCCCCATATATATATAACGTACAAATGTACTATGTACATATTTTATGTACATATATACTGTTTATGTACTTATATACTATGTATATATATTCTATGTTTATATATTTATATTTTTATATATATACACACACACACACACACACACACACACTGTTTTTCCCTATACATACATACTGTGATTAATTTATAAACTAGTCACAGTAAGATATTAACAAGAACTGATAATAAAATAGAACTGTTAAAATAATATTACTATAATGAAAGTTATATGAATGTAGCATTATTACATAAAATAAGGGTAACTTGAATATAAGTACCATGATAATGAGGCAGTCGATCTGATAACCAAGAAGGCTGTCAAGCCCCAGCCGGGTGGCTCAGTTGGTTGGAGTGTCATCCCGTACACCAAAAAAAAGGTTGCAGGTTCAATTCCCCGTCAGAGCACATACCTAGGTTGGGGGTTCAATCCTGGCAGGAGTGAATACGGGAAGCAGCTGATTGGTGTTTCTCTCTCTTCCTCTCTCTCTAAAAAAAAAAAAAATCAATAAACATATCCTCGGGTGAGGATTGAAAAAAAAGAAGGCTACCAAGTAACTAATGGTCAGATAGGGTGTACACTGTGATAAGCTGGGCAAAGAGATGATTCTAGTCTGGGCGAGATGGAGCAGGACAGTGCAAGATAGCGTCATGCTACTCAGAACGTCACTCAGTTTAAAATGAATGCATTGTTTAGTTCTGGAATTTTCCATTTAATATTTTCAGACCATATGTAACTGAAACTGCAAAAAGCTACACCATGGATAAGGAGGAACTACTATAAAAGAGATAGTTGTCTTTCATACATACACACAAACAAGCACTTGAGTTTCTCCTTTCTTTCCTGCATAATCTGAGGATTATGCTATTTAATAGTGGCTTGCTAATCCCTTTAAATAGCTCTTAACGTAAGTATTCCATAGTTTTCATTAACCATGAATTTTAGGGTTTTTTTAAACCTCCATTCAAAAACTGTATTTGGTTGTTGTTTCACTGGAACCCTTTTAGCCTGGTCAGTGAAGCAGCAAGCCTACTGCAAATCCTAAATAGCATGGTGTAGATGAGCGTCTAAGACTTTAATTATATGTCATTTTATTCACAACACTCAATTCCAGGAAGGAAAAAATGACTTTGTTGTTGTAAAAGACGTATGATGTGAGTATCATTCATTGTAAACCAAAAATGATACTGTATTATAGCATAGACAACAATGGGAACTGATTCTGAAAATGTAACCTGTCTGAGAAGCTGAATAATAGTGAAAGTTATCAAAATGGAAAGAAGTGTTAATGTGAAATGCAGCCTTCTCAGAAATACTCTTTCCTGGCCTGTTTGATTTTGCTTTTGTTGCTTGTCATGCATGAATGAAAGTGCTACACTCTCAGGGGAGCAGGAAAGCCTCTGTGTCGGTTGTTTATTTCCTTAATCCCTCCTCCTTTGTGATTTCTGATGTCAGATCTAAAATGGAAAGCCTGTAAATATAATGATTATCACATGGATAATCACCTGCATTAGGAACCGCCCTGCTTCTCTATTCTAACCTTCCCTGTTCTCCACATGACACATCCACTCTGCGGTTGGATTTTAACCTGACTGCTTCATTAGGTTTGTGAAACTCAGTACGTGGCGCCCTGGGGCAGCACAGATGGGGACTTGCTTGTTTTCTTTTCTCACTCTTACTGCAAAGGCACACTACAAAGTCCTTTTCAATTTAGTGTGATCAGTTCACTTGGAATTACTTTTGATATTTGGAATGGGCCTTACTCTTTGCCCACTTCTCCCTCTTCTAACCACTTACTCTTCCATGTCCCTTTTTCTTCCCTACTTTCTGACCTAATGCCTTTTCTTTCTGTCCCTCCATGCAGTGAATCTGAACACTAAAATTCTGCTTAAAATTCTTGCTGGGTCAAACTGTTCCCTATGTTGTTTTATTTGTTTTGCTGAGAGGAAAATAATAAATGTTGTTCCATCAATGTATCTGCAGACACCTTTAGATCAGAGGTTAGCTGTGGTGGGAAAGTCGGGGGTGAGGTGAGCCATCTGCTTTCTCTAATGGAGTGACTGGGGCACCCGTCCAAGATCAAAGGAAGGTGAGAGGAAGTCAGGAGATAAGATCTTTTTAAGTCATAGAACAAGTGCTTTAGCTTTTCAGTGATAGGGCACAGTTCTGCAAATCTGTGTGAGGGGGACGTTAAGATAGAAAACTGAGTTGACTTTTCTTCAGCATGTCCTTCCTCAGTCAGAAATATGTTAGCACTTGCAATAGTTTACAGATGGACAAGTGTCCTAGTGCCTGGCTCCCTTAAAGAATAATGATCTGACATTTATATGTGTGTCTTGCAATTAGTCAGTTCTACTATACCATAACAGGTCACAGTTAATTACTTCTTAGGTTTGTATGAGTAAATTTGGACATTAAAAGAGCAATTTAACTACCATATGTGAACTTTGAGTTTTTGTGTCTTAGTGCAATTTTAGTCATACAGATTCTTCATATTTGTCTTATAGGTCTTTGGGGTTCTTTCATGCCTCTGAAAGTTGCATATAAATAAGTATTTCTAACAGAGCTTTTCGGATATCTTTTTCTAAATTTTTTTATTTATTGAATTTAGAGAGAGAGATATCTATTTGTTGTTCCACTTACCATGAATTCATTGGTTGCTTTTAGTATGTGCCCTGACTGGGGATGGAGGCATATTGGGATGACACTCTAACCAACTGAGCTACCCAGCTAGGGCTCAGTTATCGTTTTCATATAAGAATTAGCTTGGTGCTCTGGCTGGTGTGGCTCAATGCTTAGAGTGTCAGCCTGCTCACTGAATGGTCACGGGTTTGATTCCCAGTGAGGGCATGTACCTGGGTTGCGGTTCGCTCCCCACCCCCAGCTGGGACACGTGCGGGAGGAAACTAGTTGATATGTCTCTCTCACATTTGATGTTTCCCTTCCTCCCTCCCTCTCTCTGTGAAAAGCAATGGAGAAAGTATCCTCAGATGAGGATTAAAAAAAAAAAAGAATTAGCTTGGTTAATTCTTGGATTGGACAACTTGGAAAAATACTACATTGATATCTTTTGAACTTTATCCTTTTCCTTGATATCTAGGTCAGCAAATACTATTGACTATGTTGTCTACAAAATTCTATTGTATCATCTACATTACTGAGGCTAAGTCGATCACCCTATGCTTCTCTAGTGAACAGCCTGAGGAGTTATACTTTCAGCTTATCACTTCCTATCAACTTCGGTGTTCAGCTGTAATCGTCCATTTCAAACTTTTTAAACCCTCAAAATGGTTCTTTAGATTTATATTTTATTAGTATATGGGACCATCCGTGCATACATACTTTTCCCCCAGTGTTTTCCTTAACATGTAGATAGGACCCAAATCTGTGCTGGAGACATTGGCTGTACTTTCTGCCTTACATGGTTTGGTGCAGCGTTGTTTCAGTTGAGTTGGATCTGCTCACTACTTGGACTCAAATCCCATCCTTCTATTAATATCTCTTGGCAGAGATAATTTTGGAGGAATGTAAGTTAAGATGTAGAGGCTCTTGACAGTTGTCTGCAGTTTTTTTCATTTTCAAGAGGGAAGTAGAGTTGAAAAGTGATATTGCCTCCATTTTCTGTACTAGTCCTAACATTAAAATACATGCACAAAGCAGAGTAGAGAAAGGGAGAGGATTTGGTTGCATAGAAGTGTTTTTGTCATTTGATACCCTGTTGCAACAGCATTATGGTGTATAATAATTGTTCATCAGATTGTACCCTAACGATGTTTAATTCTAGAAAAACATTGCGTATTTTAATTATATATTTTTAATGTTCAACTTTTGTTACCCTGTCATCTTACATCAAAGTAAAATAGGGATTTATTTGGACTGTTTCTTTTAATTTTCAAACAGTCAAAAAAGTAGAAATACTTAATACATCTAGATATAATTAATATGTTGCCATTTTGCTTCACTCTAATTTTTTTAAGAATTCTAAAGTAAATTATAAGTATCATGCCATTTCATCCCTAAATACTTCAGGACTAACTGCTAAAAATTAAGGATATTTTTCTTATCAATTTGATAATTCTTAATATTATCTAATTCTTAAAATATTTAAATTTCTTCAGTTGTCCCCAAAATGTCTTTTATACCTGGTTTATTCAAAACAGAATCCAGTTAAGGTCTGTATAGTATTCTTGGTCATTTTCCCCCTCCCACTTTATCATGAAATTGACTTATTGAAGAGACCAAGCTACTTATCCTGTAAAATGTCCCATCTATGGATTTGTCTGTTTGCTTTCTCAGTATATCATTGAATTTGTTCTCCTATTCTCTGCATTTCCTATAGACAGCAAGTTATATAATTAAAGTTTTGATTAATTCATTAAAAAAATTTTCCATCAGAAAACTGTATAGGTGATGCTGGATACTTCATACTGTCTCATAATAGAATATTAGTGACCCCACTATTAATGATAAGTGATATGATCAATCACTGGGTTAAGGTTATGACAGCTCGTTCCTTCCATTATAAATTTATAGTTTGCTCCCCGTGATCAACACATAATCTGTGACATTTTAATTCCATGGAATACCCAGTTCCCCATCATCCTTTCACCTAATGAATTTAGCATCCATTGATGATCCTTGCCTGAATAAATTTCATTAGAGATTGCAAAATGGTGATTTCTCTTAATCAATACATTTACTAGCAGACATTCTTCTACAGAAGAGCTTTCTGAAAGATACTGTTTTAATTAAAAACATAAGCACCAGGCGTGTTCCATAGGTTTCAAATAATTGTCTTTCTTTGTTGGGGTCAAAACACCTGAACTCACTGTGACAGCTACAGTAAAAACATTCACTACATCTTCTTTATTCCAACTTGTGAAGTATGTTGACATAATGTTGCCCTTTTTTTTTTATGCCAAGGGAAAAAGAAATCTTTTTTGGTGTAAGAATAAAAATTGAACTATGTGGGTATATTGAGATAATTGTGTAAAAAGAAGACTGTGAATGAGTTTCAAAATGGATTATTTCTTCATTACCTCGCACTTTATAATTAACTGTTCTTTTTTTTTTTTATTTCAGGAAGCTGCCACTTTTGCTAGAGAGCAAGGCTTTGAGGTGAGTTAACCCACAATTGCACACTAAACAGATCCTAAAGGTTTTTTCTAGCTGATAATGAAGTTCTTTTGGACAGTGATTGATGTGCTATTATACTCTCAGAGCCTCTCAGCAGTTGCCATGGAAACTTGGCAGTCGTCATGGTTTCTTTGTTCTGCCAGCACAGTGTTATGACGCACTCTGCTAGGTCTGCACCCAACATCGCCTACAGATGTTATTTATTGAATTTTGAAAAGCCTCTTGGGAAGCCAAGAGGTTGGGCACGGTTTCAAGCTGCCTCTGCAGATATGGGGCCTGTCAGTTTGTTCAGTTAAAAAGCTACCTCATTAGCTGCATTACATTTCATAAGGATTCACTGCTAAAGTAGTGGTGGAGCAAGACTAAATAGTGAAATGTAATGTCGTTTAAATAATTTCAGCCCTACCCTATGTAGATGATCATTATGCAAATTAATTTCCAAAAGATTGTACTTAGTTGTTAAGAACTGATTAAGTCCTGCTCATATAAACTTCCTCTTTAAATCTTTTTTCTCCTTCTATCTTTTTTTGGGGGGAAGGGGGGGCGGGCGCTGGGGATAGCTTTAAAACAATTGTCTTTAATTTTCAAGTCCTGACTCTGTTATCTTGACATAAGTATTATTCTGTCAAGGTTCAAAATTCCATGTGTTTTTTGTTGGCAAAATTAAGATAACAGACAAGACCATGTTTTTACCTATAGACTATCCATTTTCCAATCGATGGCTAGAAAAAACTGAACCCAGGTTAATTAACAGAATTTACTGAGTTTATGAGTTTTATGGTTATCATATTTATTGAGCCAGAACTATGTAGAATGCTGTGTTCTGTACCACAGCTTGGAATGTTGCACAGTAGTGTAATTTTCAAAAATCTAATCTGACTAGAGCTGGAATATAGAAACTCTTTATTTACATACTCAGTGTTGATTGCTATATTAGTAAGTTCACTTTGAACTCTTTAGAGAAAGGTGTGTGAATTTATGAAGAGACTATTATTTAAATGTACTAAAGGCAGATTCATTACTGAGCAACAAAGTAATACATGAGCATGTTATCTATATCATAGGACTTGGCAACCATCCTGCTTTCTCTTCTTGGAGGAAGACAGTGAGCATGTGGTATCAGTAGTCTATTCTCAAGATTCTGTGAAAAAACTACATCAGAGTAGGAAACTTCACCTTATGATACCTGATTGTTGGGAACTCCGATAGTTTATTGCGAATTTGCTTTTTTTGTTTTACTATATGTATTCTCGTGAATATAGGGGTTGAATCACATGTAGAAGAAAGAATAACGATTTCCAAGTATTTATTTATCTCATTTAATTTGTAATTTTCCAAACTGCAATTTATATAAAATACTAAATGTAATCAGGAATATTCAATTTAAAAGTCAAATGTTTTAATCATGAGAATATAAGTCAGTGTTTTCAGTCATGTTTTAAAGTTTCACTGATGTTAAATTTTAATAGTAATTAATATTAATTCTCTGTTGTTACATCAAAATTCTCCACTAATGAAAGCTTGTGGAACATAAATTTATATCTTACTTTCTGTACTAACATAAAAAAATGTATTTTGATTCTAGAAAATAAACAATTTTGTAGTTGCTTACAAAGATAACATGTTACATAACAAATGATCGTGATTCTTTAGTGCCTAGATAATAATTTTTTAAAATAGGTTACTAAGGCTAACTAATTCATACTTTTATTGCCCCCTTGAACTATATGCTTTGAATATGCCTGGTTTAAATTCAATCCTAGCAACAAACTATTTTTTCTATTTTCTACTAACCAGCACTATATTAACCTTTCCATTAGTTTTTACTTTGATTCTATAATTTTCTTTACCATAAATGTGCCATAATTGATTACAACAAATAAACCAAGTGATGATGGTTATAATAATATAACCATCTTGACATAGTAAAACCGCTCCGTTGTTGATGCTGACAGTGACATGTTAGATAAAGCACACAGTCTTGATGTGTCCCTTCATGGGTTCTCTAAACTATTATAAGCTTTGCAGAATATAGTAGAGCCATGAGTAGAAAAACCTCAAGTAAGTATTATCAATAAAATATAATCCAAGTACTGGATGCTATCTAGAGAAATTCAATTATTTTTAAATGCCATTATTTTTTTATTTTTTTAGTTCATTACACAGTAATATGAAAACATGGGTTAAAACTTGGTATTTTTAGAGTCAAAAATAAATCACTTTATCTTAGCAGTTTAATGTCTATGGGAGTATGTCAGTGCTCTCAGAAGTCGTGTGACACTAGACAAAGTCTGTATTTTATCACTCCCAGCTTAAATTTTACCTCTAAATTTGGGGCATGAATGAGATGAGAGAACTGAAAAGATTAAAAAGAAAGGAAAGGTGACCATTTTTTTCTTCCCACCAGCTCTGCTGCCTACCCTCATTTTCTATTATAAATCCTAATCAGTTCCCAATGCCATTGAGTATTGCCACTGTGATCTGTCTGCCAACTGACCAATCCAAACGCCTCTAAAAATAACCAGTGTTTATTCATAAGGAAGTATCATTGGCGGCACTGTTTATGGTATTCTGGTTAGCTTCTCTACAAATTTTAGATAATCTTTCTTTTAAAAAAAATCTTTAATCTTTAAAATGAGTTAGGCATTTTTCAGTAAGAAGAGCCAGCCTAGGAGGGCACTGGAGAATGAGATAAAAAACTGAAGCTGGGCAGAGCACAAAGCAGAAGAGAGCGGAATGAATATATATATATGATAGAAAAATTGCACAGTGCCTGATTTAAATGACAGACCTGCTAAGAATTTAAATTGACAATTCTTAAGGTAAAAAGTTTCATGAGGCTTTTATTACTCTGAAAAATCAGTTCAGACTGCAGTGTGTTTTTAAATCTACCTTATCTTGAGCTAAACTGATTAAAGGTTTGTATTTTTAGAACCTACATAAAAATAAGGTACTTAAAAGCACGTTTTATTATGAAGCCTTTTAAAAGCTGTATTGAAAATTGGGATTTAAATAAAGTGGAAAAAACAACTCCAAAACCTAAATACAAATATTTTTTGTATTTTCATTCTCTGTACAACAGAGTATGTGCCAAATGATAAACAGAATTCATACCTTCTCTACTGGATCACTCATTTATTTTTACTCTAGGCAACAAATTTTAATTTCCTTGTTTTACATTTCTAAGATATAATACTTCTGATTGTTGAAGAAACAAAGCAATTATTTTCCCTTTTCCAACTTTCCCCACAGCCCCTGACTCTACCTGGAGGTCCCAGCCAGACTTGCAGGCTTTCTCTGACCAGTAGTGACTGTCGTCTTATACCACTGGGAGAGAAAAGTATTGAACTGTGCTATCCAATACAGCATCCGCTAGCCACATGTGGCTATTTAAATTAAAATTAAGTAAAATTTAAAATTCAGTTCCTTAGTCTCACTGCACACATTTTGAGTGAGACTTCCATATTGGACAGTGTAGATATAAACCATATATATCATCACAGAGAGTTCCATTGATCAGCGCTGGATAGATAAGTCCACACAGAGGATTCAGGAGACCTTGATTCCCAAATAATTCTTAAAGATTTTTCTCAGGTTTCTGTGTTTCTCACAAATATGAAGAACACAGTGAATATTACCCAGAGTTTCTGGAAATAAGACTCTAGGTCAAGCGCTGCTGAATAAAAAGTATAGTGCTTCTTTCCTAGGTAACTGAATCCTATAAGAGGACAGTTTGAAAACAGATTAAGGAAAAGAGATAAGATGATCTTCTAATTCTCTTTAGTTAGTAATTTACTCATTCATCGAATATTTACTGAGCACTAGATACATGCCTAACACTTCGATAAACCCTGAAGGACAAGATAGAAATGACCAGAGAGAGTATTGTGAAGGAGAATGTGGGAGGGGTTTCTATTTTGAATGAGATGGTCATAGAAAGTAAAACTTGAAAAATACAATTATCTAGCCATGACATAAAAAAGCAAAACAAACAGGGAAACAAATTTCAGACAGAGGGAAGAAGAGTACAAAAGTTCTCAAACAAGAAAGAGCAGAATGTACTACGTATTGCATTCCAAGAACTGACAGAAGGTCAGTGTCACTGAACAGAGTGAGTGAGAAGGAGGAGAGTCTGAGATAGACTGGAGAGTGGCAATCATGTGAACACCATAGTTATTATAGGAGTTTCTCTTTGGGAAACAAAACAGAATATGACATGGTTAAGTGAGGCAATCTGAGGGGTTACCACAATTGGTATTCTGTAGGAATAGGTAGATCGTGATAGTATTGTTTAATGTTTGCATTACCAGCTTGTTAAAAATAGAATGAAGATAGTATATTCTTTCACTTGAAAGGCAATGCTAAATTTTTTAAATATATTTTTATTGATTTCAGAGAGGAAAGGAGAGGGACATAAAGATAGAAACATTAATGATGAGAATCATTGTTCGGCTGCCTCCTGCACGCCCCACACTGGGGATGGAGTTCGCAACCTGGACATATGCCCTGACCAGGAATCGAACCGTGATCTCCTGGTTCATAGGTCGATGCTTAACCACTGAGCCATACCAGCTGGGCAATGCTAAATTTAAACTGTTAACATAATCGCTAGTGAAAATGGAAGCATAATTTAACCAGTTAACTGCCACGCGACCAAAACGGAAACCATCTCCACACGCCATGATCTTTTGAAATAATTTAAAAAATCATTTTGCAATGAATATTATAAAAATAAATATATTACTCACAATTTGGGTGTTCTTGAATATTTTCAGCTGAAAATTCTCACGAAAAATTATTTTAAAGTTGGTCAGGGCTGCCACTTAGAGAAAACATTTTTTTTTTATATAGACGCGCATGGCATGTGGGGAAAGTGCAGCTTGCATATACAAATGCTTATGGCATACAATGGATTAACATTTATAAAATGCTTCAGCCCTAGCTGGTTTGGCTCAGAGAATAGAGCATCGGCCTGCAGACTGAAGGGTTCCGGGTTCGATTCCGGTCAAGGGCACATACCTGGGTTGTGGGCTCAATCCTAGTAGGGAGCATGCAGGAGTCAGCCGATCAATGATTCCCTCTCATCATTAATGTTTCTCTCCCTCTCTGAAATCAATAAAAAAATATTTTTTAAAAATGCTTCATAGTTTATAAAACCTTTTCCAACATTTCATTAATACATTTAACATTCACACACACCTTTGAAAGTAGGTAGGGCATGTATTGCCATATCAATTTAACAGATAAAAAATGGGCTACATGAATTATATAAGGTGACATAGCTAATACATAATGGGGCCGGAACCAGAGCTCAGCTCTCCAAGTTCCGTACTCTTTACCATATAAACTATACATCTTTCTCACATTCTAATGATTTGGAAGAGGACATTAGATTTCCAAATGACCTTGGAAAATAAGAAATATATTGAAATTCAAAAGGGAGGGTAGTAGAGGGAACTGGATGAAAGAAGGTGAAGAGATTAGCCAAAGAACATATATGCATAACCCATAGACACAGACAACAGTGTGGTGATGGCCAGAGGGAAGTGGAGATGGAGGCTGGGTGGAAGTAGACAAAAGGAGGGTAGGAATAGGTATGTCTGTTTCAACAATAAAAAAATAAAAGAAAAGGAAAAGTTATTTGCAAACCAATAAAAAAGGAAATTTACTAGGGTAAAATACAAGCCAGAATAACTAAGAAAGAAATACCAAACTTAAATACAAGATCAGTGATAATTTGTGAATGTGGCAGAAAAATGATTTGGGATGAACCTGCTATATAGTTTTGTGATAACAGAAAGCACATTGCTTAAATTCATAGAAGTAGTATAATCTGTGGATAGCTTGGAGTGGTGATTAGGACTGTAATCCCTGGAGTCTCACTTTGTAAATGCTCAACCTAGCTTCACCACTTAGTACCATTATGACCTTAGGAAATTACTTAACCTCTCTGTGACTCAGTTTCTTCATCTGTAGTAATAGTATCTACTGCCCAAAGTAGTTGAGATTTAATGAGTACTTGAGAGCTATATACATGGCTCTTGGTTTCAGCATCTGTAAAATGAGGACACAGTAATACCACTGCCTAGAGAAGTTAAGATTTAATAAGCTCTTTTGGAACTATAAACATGGCTCATAGTTAAATTGTATGAGCTTTCTTCTACCTCTCGTCCCCCCTTTCCTTTTTCTCCTTCCTTATTAGAGAACATAATTGAATTCTCACTACTCAAATCTTGAGGCCCTTTTTGGAGATTTGGAGGGCAACCTCAGGATGTGACAGTTGGGGAGAGTATTAAAATGATTGTTATTAGAAGAAAGAAATTAATATTTATTAAGTACTTAGCATGTGCTAAATGTTGCATTAACCTCTTTCACCTTATCCTCTTTCATCCTCACAATAGTTATTTTTAACTTTTTATTTTGAAATAATTTTAGGCTTAGAAAAATTACAAAAATAGTAGTTCCCAGATACCTTTTATTCAGCTTCCCCTAATCTTAATATCTTACATAAGCAAGGCATAATGATCAAATCCAGAAAATTAACATTGATATAATACCAATAACCGAATTTCAGTCTTTATTCTGATTTCACCAATTTCCTCTAATTTCCTCTTTCTGTTCCAGAATCTAATCCAGGATTGCACAATGCATTTATTGTCATGTCTCCTTAGTCTCTTTTTTTCTGTGACAATTTCTAAGTCTTTCCTTGTTCATGATTTTGATACTTGTGAAGAGTACTTCTCACTCATTTTGTAGAATGTCCCCCAATTTGGGTTGTCTGACATTTTTACATAATTAAGTAGATGTTATGAATGTTTTCCAGAAATATCACAGAAGTGATGGGCCCTTCTCAGTGCAAAGTATCAGGGACGTACATGATGTCCCGATGTCTTATTGTTGGTGATGTTTACCTTGATCACTGTGTTAAGGCGGTATTTGCAGTTTATCCTCTGTAAAGTTACTATTATCCCATTGTAGTTCATAAATATCTTGAGGGCAATATTTTGGGACTATGCAAATATCCTATTTTGCCCCCTAACTTTAGCATTGCTAAATTTGATCACCAGGGTAAACTTATGTCTGTCATTTTCTTTCACTGTAACATAACTATTTTTCCTTTTGTAATGAATAAATATCTTAAGGGGAGAAATTATGAGAATATGCAAATATCCTGATTGTCTCCAAATTTTTACCCACCAATTATAGCATACTTCTCTCCCAACATCTCCTACCATAAATATTTTCTTAGTATGTACATGAGGAAATGGAGCGTCAGAGGGGTTTATTTACCTGCTCAAGATGCACAAGTCCAGGTGTGTCATACTCTAAATCCCTTGTAATTTCATCATTCTGTTAAGATATGTTAGCCCACATATAAGGGAAAATAATCTTCTGGCTGTGACAGCAAAATTAGAAATATGTAGCTTTGGAAAGACAAAATTAAGGTTTTAAGAAAAGTTTTTATAGTAGATGGGGAGCAACTCCTGAGGGCAAAGCAGTGGCTCCTCAAGGCCTAGAGAGAAGTTCAGTTTTGGTGCTCACTGCCAGTTATCCCAGAGCGACAAAGGAGTTTTGTATGAACTGTGGATGTGGATAGAAATAAAGTGTAACCATCTGTAAAGATTTATGTTCTTTATTTGGAAAGTTTACTTCAATCTCGAATTGCCAGTTTTATAGGATTTAATTTGAGACATAAGAAAGGTTTCTTTAAAACTCATGGACACAAACAACAGTATGGGGAGTGCCAGAGGGAAGCGGGGAGGAGGTGGGGGAGGGTAAAGGGGGATAAATGATGATAGAAGGAGACTCGACTTGGGGTGGTAAGCACGCCATACAGTACACAGATGACGTATTGTAGAAGTATATATCTGAACCCTATATAATTTTATTAACCAATAAATTCAATTTTAAAAATAATAAATAAAAGGTTTCTTTACGTTAACAAAGCTCCATAAAAAAAATTTTTTTCCCACATAGTTGGGTAGAAGACAATCATAGAATATCATTCTTAATTTATTCCTTATACCACCTTGAAGAAAAACCTCTATATAAAAAACATCCAGAACATGCATAAGATGCTGCTCCCAAGATGATAAAGTGAATCTATTCCTGGAGTTTGCCTCTTATCTTTATTAAATATGAACTGTATTCAATCATAAGCAAAAAACCCTATAGTAGTAAAATATATGTGTGGCAAGACAATTGGGAGAATATATGTGAGTCATTTTAATTAAATGTATACATTTATTTGAGAGAGTGAAGACATTGTTATATGGCATTTTTGGTCCTTTCAGCTGTTACTAGTCATTTATAATAGTCTTTTTATAATAGTCTTTCCCCAAAACTGAGGGAATTTCTTTTCTCATCTGAGTTCAAGCTTAGTTCTGTTCTAAAATAAGCAACCAGAAGTGAAATAGTCAGCATGTTTGAAAGGTCAGCAGCATTGTTATACCTCAAGTGGCTCTTCTTTTCAGAAACAGCCGTCCTCTGGTATTATCATGTTAGGTATAGTAGAAGCCTAACTTCATGTATCATCTGGAATTTCTTAAGTACTTAGTGAACAAACAGCATACAGCTATTTTACTAAAGACTGTCATACCTTTAAAAATTCTATGGTTTCTAATGTTGTTTGTAACTATTATGACTTGTCTGCCTTGCTTACCTAAATGTTTCCATCCTGTATATCCTAATTAACTTCCTTTATGCCAAGCAGATATCGTTTCCCTCTGATTGTGTTTCTCTCTCCATACTGTTTGAAATTTTGCACAGTGATGGAGTATAAACCAACAAATGCAAACCATGGGCTGTTTTAGAGGCTCACTGAATTCAGACATGGATTTTGAAATTATCTGAAATTGTTGAAAGCATGATTCTAAAAATTCTACCTATAGCTTAAGAGTTAGATTTCAGGTCAAGAACATTTAAGTTATAAAACTTCCCCTGGCCAGTGTTGCTCAGTGGTAGAGCGTCAGCCTACCAAGGCTCATGGGTTTGATTCCCAGTCAAGAACACATACCTGGGTTGCAGGTTTAATCCCACCCCAGTCATAGTGTGTGCAGGAAGCAACATATCTCTCTCTCTCTCTGCCCTCCGCCCCAATCCCTCCCTTCCACTCCATCTAAAAAAATCAATTGGAAAAATATCCTCAGGTGAAGATTAACACACACACAAAAAGGTAAAAATGTTATGCATGTCTTGTGTGATACGAAAAATAGCATCAGGGTTTCTAGAATTAATTTGTAATTTTTTTAACTTTATCTTTTAAAAAAATTTAAGTCTGTAGGAAACGGTTAGCACCTCTTTCTCATTTTAATTCTTTGAAAAATTTGGAATTATAGTAACTGTATCATTTCCATAGTCAGCATAATCATGCTCTGTAGACCCCTAAAATAGTTTAATATTCTCTCTACAAATTTTTATTAGAAATTTGAAAATTGACTGGATATTTGCTGATACTAAGGGATTGGTGTTTATTTTTTAAATATGATAATAGTTATGTGATTATGGTTAAGTTGTTATCTTTCAGAGATACATACTAAAACAGTTACAGATGACATTATATAGTCTCTGGAATTTGCTTCAGAATAATATGAAAGGCAGGTAGATGAAAGTATAAATGAATAAATTTTAACACTTGGAGTGCGGGTGAATTTCCCGCCAAAATATAAGATGGCTCTGTCTTTTGGTTTTGTTCCATCCACCAAAAGGGTGGATTACAAACAAATATTTGGTAATACGCAGTTACAATCGGCCCGAGTTTACACGTTTCCCGCACTCCACCGCAAATCTATATGAACCGAGTTAAAGACGGCTCCCGTGGAGTACGCGCAATTCACGCGAGCCGACTTAACTCGTTTCCCGCACTCCAAGTGTTAAATGTTTACAATTTGATGGTGGGCTCCTTGGAGGTTATTATACTATTACTAGAGGCCTGGTGCACGAAAATCATGCACGGGGGGTGTCCCTCAGCCTGACCTGCACCCTCTCCAATCTGGGAGCTCTCAGGGAATGTCCTACTGATGGCTTAGGCCTGCTCCCCGTGGTTCTCTGCTCTCTGCAGGGCCTGCCTGCTCCACACCTCAGCGACTGCCAAGCAGGCCATGCTGGGTGCTGCCTGTGGGCCATACTTGCCTGCTCCCGGGTCGCTGCAGCAACGGCCAAGCAGGCCATGCTGGGAGCTGCCTCCTACCTGCTGTCAGTCTCCAGGGAGGCGATGAGGTTAATTTGCATACTCATTCCTGATTGGCTGGTGAGCATAGTAGAGGGACGGTCAATTTACATGTTTCTCTTTTATTATATAGGAGGATGTTTACTTTTGTATGTGGTTAAAATTTTTAAATGATAACTCATAATAGATGTTTAAGTATCTCATTTTTTAAACTTGAGAGTCTAAATCCTTAATCTTCTAAGAAAGCTTTGTCTGATTGTACTGGTTATGAGAAATTTTTCCTCTTCCTTTCAATTAACAGACTGAAGACATTAAAGAGATAGCCAAAAAGACCCAAGCTCTGCCAAAGGTGAACTCGAAGAGGCAGCGAGTCGTGATTTTCACCCAAGGGAGTGATGACACTATAATGGCTACAGGTACATGTGCAAACTGTGTGAGAAAACCATTATTATGGAGGGTAATCATTTATAACAAAAGTCTATATCCTTTCTAACATATTTAATTCAAAACATGCAAACTGTGTGAGAAAACCAGTATTATGGAGCTTAATCATGTATAACAAAATTTACATTCTTCCTATTATATTTAATTTAAAACACCGTACTTTTTTTTTACCACCTTAACTCATTTTGCTTACACACACACACACTTCTGGCAATCATCAATATGTTCTCTGTATCTATGAGTTCGGTTGTTTTTAGGTTCCACATGCAAGTGAGATCATACCTTATTTGTCTTTCTCTGTCTGACTGATTTCACTTAGCATATAATGCCTTCAAGGTTCATCCATATTGTTGCAAATGGAAGGATTTCCTTCTCTTTTATGGCTGAATGTAATTTTAATGTATAAATGTATAAAGAAAATGTAGAAGTCTATATACATTTTCTTTATCCCTACATCCATCAAACGGACCACTTAGGTTGTTTCCATGTCTTGGCTATTGTAAAAAATGCTGCAATGAACACGAGGGTACAGATATCATTCCAAATTAGTGTTTTCATTTTCTTCAAATAAATGCCCAGAAGTGTAATTGCTGGATCATATGGTAGTTCTATTTTTAATTTTTTGAGGAAACTCCACACTGTTTTTCATAGTTGCTACACCAATTTATATTTCCAGCAACAGTGCACAAAGGTTCCTTTTTCTCCATTTCCGTCCTTGCCAACACGTATTTCTTGTCTTTTTGATAACAACCACTCTAGCAGGTGTGAGGTGATCTCATTTTGGTTTTGATTTAAATTTCCCTGATGATTAATGATGTTGATCACCTTTCCATGTACCTGTTGGCCATGTGTATGAATGTCTTTTATGGGAAAATATTCAGCTCTTTCAGATTGTGTTTGTTTGATTTTTTTTGTTTGGTTTTGTGTTTGTTTTTTGTTGAGGTGTATAAGGTATATATATTGGATATTAGCTTCTTACCAGATAAGTGATTTGCAAATATTTTCTCCCATTTCATAGGTTGCCTTTTCATTTTGTTCATGGTTTCTTTTGTTGTGTAGAAGTGTTCTTTGTTTGCTTGTTTGCTTGATTGTGATTTTAGTTTGATGTAATCCCACTTGCTTATTTTGCTTTTGTGGCCTTTGCTTTTGGTGTCAAATCCAAAAAAATTGTCACCAAACCAGTGTCAAGGAACTTATCCCCTTTTCTTCTAAGAGTTTTAAGGTTTCAGGTCTTACTTTTAAGTCTTTAATCTTTTGAGGTGATTTTTGTGTAAGTTGTAAGGGAATGCTGCATTTTCATTCTTTTGCATGTGGCTGTCCAATTTTTCAAACACCATTTATTGAAGAGACTATTGTCTCCCCGTTGTATGTTCATGGTTCCTTTGTCATAAATTAATTGACCACATATATCCGGGTTTATTTCTGGGCTTTCTATTCTGTTCCATTGACCTATGTGTCTCTGTTTTTATACTAGTATCATACTGTTTTGATTACTGTATCTTTGTAATATAGTTTGAAATCAAGAAATGTGATGCCTCCAGCCTTGTTCTTCTTTCTCAAGGTTGCTTTGGCTGTTCTTGGTCTTTTGTGGTTCCATATGAAATTTAGGATTTTTTGTTCTATTTCTGTGAAAATGTACCTTGTATAGTTTTTTTTATAATTTTAATAAATATATATGTACCTTCTATCGCATTAGAAAATAGTTTCAAGAAGATAATTTAAGAAAAATCAGTTGAGTAAATCTACCTTGATTTTTTTACTGTGATATTTTGGAGATATTGTCAATCTAGAAATGTCTTTCCTGAAAAACATACATTTTAATTACCAAATACCTGTGCTACAATAACATAAATGTATCCAACTATGAACAAATATAACCCAAATATAAGTTACTTCATCAGCTTTAAAGAAGAAAACTTCACTTCTGTTTTTACACAGCCATCTATTTTCATAGAAATAAAATAGGAATTTTATCTAGTTAACACATTTTATCAAATAAAATGATTAATATTGTCCTGGCTAGTATGGATCAGTGGGTAGAGCATCAGCCTGTGGACTGAAGGGTCCCGGGTTCAATTCTGGTTAAGGTCACATGCCCGGGTTGTGGGCTTGATCCCCAGTAGGGAACGTGCAGAAGGCAGCCAATCAGTGGTTCTATCTCATCATTGATGTTTCTATCTCTCTCTCCCTCTCCCTTCCTCTCTGAAATCAATAAAAATATTTTTTTTTAAAAAAAGAGTTGTGGTAGCTTAAACAATTAAAAAAAATGATTAATATTGTCAATAAGATACTACCTACTACTGAAGCCAAAATACAGACCTTTTCCATTTTGTCTGAACCATTAAGATTAAAATAAATCAGTTAATTAATACTTATAAACAGAAGCAATTTTTACCTTAGTGTTTATTCAGTACTCTGCTGAACACTAAAACTTAAGATATGAGATCTAACTCAGAAATAAAATTAATATACATTGATATATGAATACAAGAAACTGTAATTACACTTGTTAATTATTGGTAAAAATTATATGGGCTTTTATTGACTCAGAGAAGGAAATCAATAAAGCCTCAATAAAGATTTTATAGTGGCTATGAAGTAAACTTTTGTTGAACTAAATAAATATGCCTGAAAAGGTAAAAGAATAAATTATTGTCAAATTTTGGGGAATAGAGACCCCAGAATTAATTCATTTCAACTTTCTTATTTTAGAATTGTCAAAAGCAAGATTCAGATATTTATTTCAAAATAATGCAATACATAGTAAATAATGAAATGGAGTTATAGATGAAGTGAGATTCGCCATGAGTCAATAATTGTAATATATGGGGATGGTCATTGTGCAATTACATCCACTTGTATATACACTTAAAATTTTTCATAATTAAAAGTATAAAAAACAGAAGGACAGAAAATTTTTCAAACAAAATTCAGATATATAGTATTAAGTGATTTATTTTTCCCAGATACATTGATATCCTTGCTAAGCCTTGAATTTTAGGAAATATTTAAGAAAGGAGGGCAATCTAGTCAAAGAGGATCATGTGAGCAAAGACACCACGTACTGTATAATCTTTTATTGTTGTGACAGGAAAAGCCATGTTGTTAATTTGTACAAGAAAGAAAATAAATAAGTCATGAAAAGATACCCCTGCATTAATAACAACTGAATTGCTGTCTTTTTATAGTAGTGGCCTATTCCTGTCTTAGCAGTGAACACCGTTTGGAAAAGTGAAAAGCATACCGACTTTCTTACCTCATAAGAATTGTCATACTGCCTTCAGATTCATAAAATGCTATTTGGTTGCTCTTTATAGAGACATTTATTTTAAGGCTTTATTCCAGAGATACATATTGTACAAGTGTCTTGTGAATTAGCACAAATTTCCAAAAATTGAAACCTTTAAAATTAGCATCCTCTTCCTGTGACTGAATTTGTCAACTCAATTTGGTCTTATTAAATATATTAAACCCTCTTAGGAATGCTTACCAGCAGGAATTTATTTGAGGACAGACACTGGTAATCTTTGCTGCTTCTACTATATGAAAATGAACTTAAATTAGAGGGTGTACTATATCTGCAATGCATGATAAATACAAGATGGATAGAGAATCTGTTCAGTGGTGTCAGCTACAAAAGCAAACATGATAAATGTTAATGCAGTTTTGAGCCCTGGGATAAGCTATTCAGTGCACAAGCATAGCTGAATCTCTTTGCTATGTTGTTATTCATGGCAGCCAAATAAATGTCAATAATAAAAGAGAATTAAAGATTTTCATTTCCCAGAGGCAATCCTCTAATACGGCTTGATCTTTCATTTCATTTGTAATTCGTTCTCATGTCAGGATGCAATCATTCGCCAGGCTCTGGGTGTCATGTTAAGTCATTTAATAATGATTAAGAACATAAAAATGCTTGGCCTGTGGGGCAATCTACAGAAGAGATGCCAATTTGTTATTGTTTTTCTTTCTTTCCTCTTGAATATGGATCAGCTTTTCCCACCTCCTAGCATTAAAATACTAATGGAAGATGGGGAGGGACAGTAGTTCCTTAATTTACCATAAATGACATTCCAGAATGGTGAACACACTTATTATAACACTAATTAGGAGTCATTGTTCCTTAAACCTCACACTGTAGACTATTTTTAAATGATCACTGCTAAGTTCGTGGCATCTAGCAATAATATAACAAAATTAGGTTCCTTAGTATTTAATTCCAGAGACCTTTCTCCTTTTGCGACATGGTGGCTATAAACCACTTTCTATTATTTTATAAAGGTAATTCTCTGAATTCCTCTACTCTAAGTTGCCTGTGAATGTAGTATTTTTTTGGCCACCTCTATTACAGTCGGGTATCCATCCTCTATATCCATCCAGCCCAGTGGTTTTGTCACATAGCAGTGAGTTCCAAGTTTTGGAAAAGGGGGTAAGGGGAGGGCGAGGTGAAGGGGACACTGAAAAGTAATAAGAAGGGGACACTGAAAAGTAATAAGAGTAAGAAGTTGGGGGTGAAAAACAGGAAAGAAAAGATGATTCTGTTCATTTTTATCCTTTAATAAATGTTGAATGAACTTGTTAGGTATGGTGGAAGTCAGGTCAAGGAAATCATTTCTGTATCTATAAAACTTTAGAAAAATTAAGACTACAGATTTTCATTGCCTACTGGACAGCAGATACTAATAAGGTCTTTGTATATTAACATCTTACTATAGTAAGGATTGTACTGAAAAAAATGAATATATATATGTGTGTATATATATATATATATATATATATATATATATATGCACACACACACACACACACATACATATGTGTATATAGAAAGTATAGATTTCTTCAAGTTCCTGTACCATACTAAATATATCACTAAAAATTGGGAAAAACAGTAAGACTTTTATTCTAAATTGAAAATAATGCATTTTATACATTGGCCTTTATGCAGCCATGAAATGGGTCCACTGAAGAATAAATTGTAGGCTTTTCTAAATACTTTCAGAATTCTTTCTAGGTTGTTTGAGTTGTAATATTGCTCAAAGGGAGAAAATAGATTAGGTCAGAGGTTTTCAACTGGAAGACTTGGTGCTACCATATCAGAATCACAGAGTGGGCTTTTGGTAAATACAGTCCTGCCTTCTTAAAAACACCTTCCCCTCAACCTGATATGTCCCTGTGAGAAGTATTTGAATACACATCCTCATTGCCCTAACCAGTTTGGCTCAGTGGATAGAGCGTCGGCCTGCAGACTCAAGGGTCCCAGGTTCAATTCCGGTCAAGGGCATGTACCTTGGTTGTGGGCACATCCCCAGTAGGGGGTGTGCAGGAGGCAGCTGATCGATGTTTCTCTCTCATCGATGTTTCTAACTCTCTATCTCTCTCCCTTCCTCTCGGTAAAAAATCAATAAAATATATTTTTTAAAAAAATACACATCCTCAAGAAAGGGGTATGAGAAAGGGGGTGGGGAGGGATGGAGTCTAGGGGAAGGGGAGTGGAGTGTAGGGTTGTTTATTTGTTGAGAAAACTCACTTATGTGATGTAGCAATGCTGCCTATCCTTCATCTCTCACTTTGAAAAACAATTGTATTAGGTGATCTGATAATGTTGACTCAAGTTCTGTAATCCTGTGGTATGATGGAAACAGAACATTTTAGCAGCTAAGCATCTATTACTTCAATAAGTCAGTCTTTGCTGGAGGGTGTTAATGGGGGGGAAAGGAGGACATATATAATATTTTCAACAATAAAGACTTATTTAAAAAAAATAAATAAGTCAGGCCTTGGCGAATGCTCCTCTTTCTGGATCAGTCACAAAGTACCAAGGACCCATTCCCCAAAGACAGGTAATCTACATATTGCTTTACATAGTCTCCTGCCCTTGAGGAGCTTATAATGTAAGATAATCACCTCATCGTGCCCTTAGTGATTTCATTATAAGTAAGTGGGATTTTGGAAGTTACTTGTCTTCATGTTATTACATCCTTAAAGAAACTTGTCATCCCATTTGCTAGTTAAGTTTTCATGTTCTTTGAAAACACTCAGTTCTCTGTAAGGTAAGGTCAATTGTGATTTGCAGTTCTGGTAGCACAGAAAGTGGAATAGGAAAATGCCAGCTCTAAAGGAAAACAACCTCAGCAGCTGGAAGAATAATGTCAGCACATCATCACAGTTCCTACTGCTACAAACACTATTATAAATCATTTTGAAAATGTTTTCTCTACTATAGCCAAAGCAGCTTTAAATGATGATCTTGTTGGCATAGGCTGGTGATGGTGTGGATAGAACACATTAAGTAGCAATCTTTCAGAATGCCCATGTATGGCATTCATAGAAAAGAGTTCTTACCAGCTGAGATTTTAAAGAATATAGATTTCTTAACTATGAATATAAACAGCTAAGTTATTAACTCCTATTCCCTTTTTAGATTGTTATAACTGCAAAAGATAAAGTTCTTTCATTAGCCAAGAGGTCGAAAATAATTTAGAACAACATACACAGGACTGTCACATTCCTAACAAAATATTTGTGAGCCATGATTTGTATGGTTTAGTAATCTCAGGCCTGTCAAGAAATGAGACTTCTTTCAACTCCCACCTTTCATGTTGCTAGAAAGCAAAATGGAAGACAGCCTACACTAGGCAAATGTTAGCTCTATCATAGCATTTATTTCTGAAAGGACATTTAATTCAGATATTAATTATAGATTACATATAGTAAAATTCACATATATTTTACTAAATAACAATGAACAACCACCATAATCAAAATGTAGAACATTTTGTATAATATGTCTTTTGGATTTCCTATGTATATAATAATATCTGTGAACAATAGCGGTTTCGTTGCTTCTTTCCCAGTCCTTTACTTTTTTTGCTTTTTTTTTTACTACTCTTAAGTAGCACAATAAGGCTCATTGAATACGAGCACAGTTGAAATGGCTATAGTTTGTAATTTTTTTTCTGCCTAATAACTTCCTTTAGTATTACATGTAGTGTGGGAATTCTCTTGGTTTTTATTTGTTTAAAAAATGTCTTTATTTTGCCTTTCAGTGAGTATAGAACTCTACATTGAGAGCTATATTCTTAAAGATGATCTTTCATTATGTTTTGGATTCTCTTATTTTTATTAAGAAGTCCACTGTTAGTCTTATTTTTGCCCTTTTGAATATATTATTTTCATTTTCTCTGGCTGGTTTTGAGAATTTTTCTTTGACTTTCACCTTGTACTTGGTTCTTGTTTTTCTTGTGTTTATCCTGCTAGGGTTAATTTTAGTGCTTCTCAAGTTTACGGTTGATGCTCTTATCAGTTTTAGAAAACGTCTCAGCTGTTAATCTCTTTAGAATTGCTCTCTTTCCAATTGAGGTACCAATTACATAGGTTTTATGCCTTTTGTGTGTGTGTGTCCCAAATATCTTTTATACTCTTTCTTGTACTTTTCATCCTCTCAAACTTCAGCTTGTATATTTTGCACTCACCTACCAGTTAGTTGACTACTTCTTTCTACTTTGTCCAATCTGCATTTCAACACATCTATGAGGTTTTTTTTTCAGTAATCAAGTTTTTTATTTTCTAAATTATTTGATTCTTTTTTATTGATCCCAGTTCTGTAGTATAATTCTCTACCTTGTCATTTATTTTCTTTAAACACAGTGATAATAAATTGCATATCCAAAAATTAAAAGCTTCAGTCATCTGTGGGTCCATTTCTTTCTTTTTCTTTCTTTCTTTTTTTTTTTTTAATATAGGTCCATTTCTTTTGTCTTTTCTTTTGGGTTTATTTCTAGGTCTGCCTGATAATTTTCATTAAATGCTAAACATTGTTCATAATAAATTATAGTGTTTCTGCTGGTGATATTGTCTTCCTGTAGAAGGCAGCTATTGTGGCCAGTGTAGCTTAGTTGATTGAGCATCATTGCATGTACCAGAAAGTCTCCAGTTTGATTTCTAGTCAGGGCACATGCCCAAGTTCAGATTTAATCCCCACTGTGGGGGGTGGGGGATAGGGGAGTGTAGGAGGCAGCCAATCGATATTTCTCTCTCACATTGATGTTTCTCTATCTCTCCCTCTTCCTTCCCCCTCTCTAAAATCAATAAAAACATTTTCACTAAAAAGAAGGCAGCTAGTATAAAGACAGATCAAGGACTGGGCCAACTCAAGCTTGGATTGCACTTTTGAAAGGCTCAATCTACTTCTAATTTATCCCCACTCCTATGCTCTAGCTCTCCTGAAATCTCACCTGAAATCCTAGTGTATGGTTTAGCATCCCTACTCTTTGGTGGGTTCTGTTTGGTACCATCGAACTGCCAAAAATACTACTCTGCCTATTAGAGGTCTTCTGTTTTATGTCTTGTCTTCTTATCCTGCTACTTTACAAATCTGGCAAATAGCTCAAAAGAGAAAATCGCTGAGTGTCAGGTTTATTCTAGTGTGTTAAGAGAACTTCAGGATCATGACATCTCAATTCTGACTGCCTTGGCTGCTCCAAATTCCAATTTTTGTCTCTGGAAATTGCCAAAAGTTCTGATGGCTTCTCTGTGTCTTAGTAAGTGCCCATTGTCTATTCTAAATCCTCAACCTTTCACCCAGCACCAAGAATTTACAAATGCCCTGAGGGAATAACTTTTACAATGTCAGCCTAACTCTTTAAGATTTTCTTTCCTCTCAGGGATCTTGTCCCATCAAGTCTTAGCTACCTTGACAGCTCTCTCATACCTTCAATTAATTTTTAAAATATTTTTCATTTTGCATATTTTCTAGTTTATGGTGTAGGAGTTGGTTTGTTACAAGCTATGGCATTATTACCTAAATTAAAATTGTTATTTATTATAAAATAAAAAATATGTGGCCCAAGAAAGTTAAGTGGGCTCATCTCTTCATTATATTATATATAGCTGATTTAGCAATACTACCCTCTACCTAATTTGAGAACTGCTGGGTTAGATATTTTCTCCAATAACCCAAAGTTAAAGACAAAACAGCTGGGTTAGAACCCAACTTCTTGAATCCCAATTTAATTTGTTCTATAACATGCTGCCTTATTTACTTACAATAGAGAGTTAGAAACATCGATGAGAGAGAAACATCGATTAGCTGCCTCCTGCACACCTCCCACTGGGGATGTGCCCGCAACCAAGGTACATGCCCTTGACTGGAATCGAACCTGGGACCTTTCAGTCCGCAGGCCGACGCTCTATCCACTGAGACAAAACAGCTGGGTTAGAACCCAACTTCTTGAATCCCAATTTAATTTGTTCTATAACATGCTGCCTTATTTACTTACAACAGTGGTTCTCAATGTCGTAAGGAGCAATTTTCCCCCTCGCTTTTGGTTGTCACATTGGGTAGAGGTGGGGGAATTCCACTGGCTTCTAGTGGACAGAAGCCAGAGATGCCAGTACACATCTGATAATGCACAAGACAGCCACCCACAATGAAGAATTTTATGATTCAAACTAGATGCCTGGTGCACAAATTCATGCATGGGTGGGGTCCCTCACCCTGGCTGGCAATCGGGGTCATCCGGGCTATCTCGCCCAGTCCGGGGGGGAGGGACTGCGGGAAGTTCGCTGTGGGAGTGCACTGACCACCAGGGGACAGCTCCTGCATTGAGCATCTGCCCCCTGGTGGTCAGTGTGCAACATAGTGACCGGTCAACCAGTCATTTGGTCAAACAGTTATAACGGTTGCTTAGGCTTTTATATATATAGACTAGAGGCCCGGTGCACAAAAATTTGTGCACTCGGGGGGGAGGGGGGCCCTTCAGCCCGGCCTGTGCCCTCTTGCAGTCTGGGACCTCTCAGGGGATGACCACCTGCTGGCTTAGGCCCGCTCCCCGGGGGATTGGGCCTAAGATGGCAATCAGACATCCCTCTGGCAGCCCAGCAGCCCTCGGGGGATGTCCACTTGCCAGCGGGGAGCAGGCCTAAACTGCAGTCGGACATCCTTAGCACTGCTGAGGAGGCAGGAGAGGCTCCCACCACCACTGCTGTACTGGCAGCCATCAGCCTGGCTTGTGGCTGAGCAGAGCTCCTCCCATGTGAGAGTGCCCTGACCACCAGAGGGCAGCTCCTGCATTGAGCGTCTGCCCCCTGGTGGTCAGTGTGTGTCATAGTGACCAGTCATTCCCAGTCCTTCTGCTGTTAGGGTCAGTTTGCATATTACCCTTTTACTATATAGGATAGAGGCCTGGTGCATGGGTGGGGGCCAGCTGGTTTGCCCTGAAGGGTGTCCCGGATCAGGGTGGGGGTCCTGCTTGGGTGCCTGGCCAGCCTGGATGAGGGGATGATGGCTGTTTGCAGCTGGTCACACCCCCTTCAGGGTGGGGGTCCCCACTGGGGTTCCTGGCCAGTCTGGGTGAGGGGCTGAGGGCCGTTTTCAGGCTGGCGGGTGACTGAAGCTCCCAACCTCTCCTTTTTTTCTTTTTTTTCTTTTTATTCTGGGATTTATTTACCTTCTATGGCTGTCACTGGAACTGAGAGCCGGCTTTAGCTCTGAGGCTCGGCTCCAGCTCTGAGACCTCGGCTGCTGAAAGCAGGTATCTGGGTTTGTTTGGCTTCTATAATTTAAACACTGTTGCAGCTCCAGCTCTGAGGCCCGGCTGGCTGAAAGCAGGTTTCTGGGGTTTGTTTAGCTTCTATAATTGCAACATTGTTTCTTAGAGTGCAGCTCAGAGGCCGGCAGCGGCAGGCGGGGAACCTTAGCTTCCTCTATCACTGGAGCAAGCAAGCCTCCTGTTCGCTTCAGCTGCCTGGCTGCCGGCCGCCATCTTGGTTGGCAGTTAATTTGCATATCACCCAGATTAGCCAATGGGGAGCATGTGGGAGGAACGGTTAATTACCATGTTTGTCTATTATTATATAGGATATCAGTTGTGCCAATATTGGAAAAACCAGTGTACCTCAGAATGTATATATTTTTTAAATGTTTTTATTGATTTTAAAGAAAGAGGAAGGAAAAGAGAAAGAGAGAGAGAGAGAAACATTGATCGGCTGCCTCCCGCACACACCATGACTAGGGATCAAATCGAAAAACTGGGCACGTGCCCTGATCGAGGATTGCAAGGGCGACCTTTTGGTGCATGGGTTGACACTTAACCAACTGAACCACACCAGCTAGGGCTCAGAATGTATATTTAAAAGATCACTATCTGCTTTCTCATTACACTTAACCATAAGATCAATACCAGTAGACTTTAGTAGGATAAATCTTGTAGGACTACAACCAGAGGCTACATGACCCAGAGAATGTACATATATGAGCTAGGCCATACTTATTTAACTTTCTCAGAGCTTCTGCCAAATAATCTCCAATTCTAACACTTCTCTTTTGTTAGAATTTGTTCAAGCTGAAAAACATTCTGATGTGGAGGTGTATATACATACCTTATAAATGCATTTGTATATGTGCTTGGATATTTAGATGATAGTTACATTTACCCATACATTTATATAAGTACACTAGAGGCCCAATGCATGAAATTCGTGCAAGGGGCTCAGCCCTCGCAGCCCCAACCTCTTCTGGAAGGACGTGTGGAAGGTCATTCGGCTGTTCAGTCTAATTAGCATATTACTCTTATTATTATAGATAACACACACATTTTCTTAAGTGGTTCTTAGAGAATGTATTCATCTTTTAAAACTCTAATTAATCTCTGTAATTAAAAGCTCTTGAAAATATAAGGGGGTATCCAAAATAGTGACGGGGTAGGAGAAGTTACAGTCACTTCCTCCCAGGATGAAATCAGAATTACAGCTAAATTATAGAATAATCAACCTGAATAACCAACATAAGACTAGCTGAACAGAAGTCTTATAACACAGATATACAGAAGAAACTACACCAAGACTGGTAGGAAGGGCAAAGACATGAAAAGAGCTGACCCTACACACACATGTGGTGGCTGAGAATCTGGAGGAATAGCTCAGCTGCAAAGGTGCCCCCTGAGGAGCAAGGAGTCTCAGCGACACACTGGGTCTCCTAGCCCAAAGCACCAGTGCCAAGAAGAGGGGCCCATATAACATATGCCTGTGAAAATCAGTGGGGATTCTGTCTGCCAGGGTGGAACCATAGATTGTTAGAAACCCAGGTGCCCTCTTAAAGGGCAAACACATAAAACCTCATTTGTGAGCACTCACCCTTGGGCTCTGGCAGAGGGATTGCACCTCAGAGTGGACTGGAGTCATACAGGGTGAGATTGGATTGTGTGGCTTCTGCAAGAGGGCTGAAGGGGCAGCCACCAATGACCCTGTGCTGCCTGCCTCTCCCACGCTGCCTCCAGACACCATCTTTCCTGCATCAATCACTCCACTCCATACAACATCAGCCTGGGGGAATGTACTAGCACCACCCTGAGAAGCGCCCACCATATGGAGGAGTCAGCTATCTGCAATCAGCCTGGGCCCACATTGCAGAGTTCTTGGAAGTCTCTCGAGGAATTCAAGGCAGATTCAGGGAGTGTCAAACAAGAGAGAATGACTAGAGTGGCTTTAGGGCAAGAACCATTTTTCCTGAGCACCTGACCAGTGCGGTTCCCTCATAGCATCGCCTGAGGAGATGCACTAGTCCCACACTCCCGACTCACTGTGATCCTACCCTAATAAGGGGAGTCTTCTGGCTGTAGCCACCCTGGGCCTGTATTGTGGTCTTTCTCAGAAAGCTCTCAAGGAGGTCCAGACAGATAAGGTGATGTCAGAGATACACATGAGAGACTCAGTGGTGTGTCTTTGGGGCAAAGGCCATTTTCCCCGTGTGCCCTAACTGATGCCACTGGTTGTGTGCAGAGCCCTCCTTCCACAAGGCCAAATCTTAATCTGTTTTAGACTGATGAACTCTACTTCCCCCACTCTGAGGACTCCCTGAGACCCTGGCCTTGGTATAACCTGAGACTTTTGCTGAATGGCCTCAAACCCAGAACTGGTGCCAAGTTTGAATCTGTATCAACCTGGTGAACACCAATCCCACCTACTAGGTGACTCAGAATCTGCCTCACATAACTTGTATTTCACCAGAGCTCTTTAAGTGGCTGAGCTTAACAGGCTACCAGCAGATCTCATGTTGTCTTGGGCCTTTTGTTGACCTGCCCTAGGCTCATCAGGTACTGGTGGAAGACAGCTTCAGTAGGCATCTTGGCCCTTCCCACATGCACCAAGGTCCAGCAGAGGCAGCCACCTACCATGGATCATTTTGTAGCTTCTAACTAGTAGCCCAGGGCCAGTCACAAGGAGCATCTGACATTGACCTGCATCAGAGTCCCTCCCAAGAAGCCCAGAACCAGCACATCTAGTAGTTGGCTTCAGACCTCATCAGAGCATACTCAAAGTAAGATCGCTGCAGGGAACAGTTTTCTGCTGAGTTGAATTTCACATTGTGGGGTCAGCCCTCATTCAACAGCTCATGCACTATGGTCAAGGTAAATCTTCACAGTCAAACAGCCTGAGGACCAACCCCACCCCTGGACAAACCAATAGCAATCAAGACTAAACTATAACAAAAGGGCTCACATAACTATGCACACAAGGGACATTCCTGGAGCACCTAGTTCAGGTGATCAAGGAGACTGCACCACTAATCCCACAGGACACCTACAAGGTAAGGTCACACTATGAATACTCAGAAACATAGCAGATCTACCTAAAACATAGAAATAAATACAGAGAGGCAGCCAAAATGGGGAGACAAAGAAACATCTCCAAATGAAAGAACAGGAGGAATCCCCAGAAAAAAGAACTAAATGAAATGGAGTCAAGGAAACCACCAGATACATAGTTCAAAATAATGGTTATAAGAGTGCCCAAGAAACTTAGGAGATAGTAAACATTAAAAAAGGACATAGAAACAATAAAAAAGCCAGTTGGAAATGAAGAATATAATATCTGAAATGAAGAATGCACTAGAAGAAATCAATAGCAGATTAGATGAAGCAGAGAATCAAATCAGTGATTTGGAAGTCAAGGAAGCAGAAAACACCCAGTCAGAGCAGCAAAAAGAAAAAACAATTTTTTAAAAAATGACGATAGTTTCTGGGACAATATCAAATATAACAACATTCACATCAGAGGGATACGAGGAGAAGAGAGAGCAAGGGATTGAGAAACTATTTGAAAAAATAATGACTGAAAACTTTCCTAACTTGTTGAAGAAAAGAGGTACACAAGTTCAGGAAGTACTGACAGCCCCAAACAAGAGGAACCCAAAAAGGCCCACAGCAAAACACATCATAATTAAAATGGCAAAGGTTAAAGACAAAGACAAAGCAGCAAGAAAAAGGCAGATAGTTACCTAGAAAGGAACTCCCATAAGACTGTCAACAGAAACATACTGTCAACAGAAACATTTCAGGCCAAAAGGATTGGCACAAAATATTCAAAGTGATGAAAAGAAAGGACCTACACACAAGGTAACTTTACCCAGCAAAGGTATCATGTGGAATCGAATGAAAGATAAAAGAGTATCCCAGACAAGAAAAGAAAAGGGTTCATCACCACCAAACCAGTATTACAAGACATTTAAAGGAATTTCTTAAAAAGAAGAAGAAAGAGGGAAATTCATGGTAATACAGGCCTACTTCAAGAAACAAGAAAAATCTCGAATAAATGTTCTCACCTTACATCTATAGGAACTAGGAAAAGAAAAGCATACAAAGCACAAGTGAGTAGGAGGAAGGAAATAATAAAGATTAGAAAGAAAATTAAAAAAATAGAATTTAAAAAATATAAAAGATCAATAAAATCAAAAGCTGGTTTTTGAAACAGTAAAGATGATTGTTAAAGCATTACCACACTCATCTAAAAAAAGGGGGGACAAATAAATAAAATCAGAAATTAAAGGGGAGAAATAACAACTGACACCACAGAAATACAAAGGATTATAAGAAAATATTACCAATAAGTTTTGCCAGCAATTTGGACAATCTTGAAGAAATGGAAAAATTCCTAGAAACATACAATCTTCCAAGACTGCATCAAGAAGATACAGGAAATTTGAACAGATTTTAACCAACGAAATTGAAGCAGTAATCAAAAAGCTCCCAACAAACAAAAGTCCTGGACCACATGGCTACATGGGTGAATTTTACCAAACATTCAAAGCAGAACTAACACCTATCCTTCTCATACTATTCCAAAAATTTCAAGAAGAGGGAAGACTCCCAAGTTCATTTCACGAGGCCAACATTATCCTAATTCCAAAACCAGATAAAGACACTACAAAAAGTCCAGCCCTGTGACTCAATGGTTGAGCATCAACCAAGAAACCAAGAGATCACGGTTTGATTCCTTTCAGGGCACATGCCCAGGTTTCAGGCTTGATCCCCAGTAGGGGGCATGCAAGAGACAGCCAGTCAATGATGTTTCTCTCTCATCGCTTTTTGTCTCTCTATTCCTCTCCCTCTTGCTCTAAAAATCAATTAAAAGTAAAAGACACTACTAGAGGTGTTGGTTCTGGGCTTCTTGGGAGGGACTCTGGTGCAGGTCAATACAAATGGATATTTATCTAAGTGATATATTACCAAATGTTTGTCAGAATAATTATTGTTTGTATATAGTGAGTATTTCTTCTGAAATTTAATCAGGACTCCAAAATTTTCTTTTCAGAGCATTACAACTTGGTGGCAACATTTTATTTTGGCTGAAATACTGCATGCAATTTTTCAGCTCGGATAAAATGTTTGCAAGTGTAGCAGAAAAGTCTGGTTCAGATAATTGAACAGCAAAAATTTTCTTGGTTAAAAGGAATAAAGGATTGCACTTTTGAATATTAAAATCTATACTTAAATGAGGACATATCTGCTTTGCCTTATTTCTTTTAAGCCTTAGAAAAGATGGTTTATCCTAATTAAACTTTTTTAAAAGCTCACAGCATTTTTGATTCATTGATTTTTAAATTAGCCCAATAGAAGCCAGAATTCCTGAGGATTCCCCCAACCCACCCCTTTGTTTAATCTTGGCCCATAAACTTTATCCAGCTTTTCTCAGCTTCTATTAACCTATTTTAATATGTTTAGAACTTTTCTGGTTTAATAATGTTGCCCTTTGCCATCTAGTTATCTATTTGTCTATATAAATTTTTCCTTTACTCATAATTACTTCATTTAGTTCTAGAACTCTACCTCCTCCCCATATATAACAGAAGGCAAATTTTTAAAAAATGTTTTGTGAATAGAATTCAAAAGATACAATAATTAGGCTGTTGAGCTATCTGGTACTTGTGAGGAAGGAAGCAATTTTTTGTTATTAGGATGATCATAAAAGTTTTTATCAAAATCCAAATACTTTTGAGAGTGAAAGGGGTGCCATTAATTACACTAGACTCTCCTGGGCAAACCGATCTAATATGGTCATGCTAATCATTAAACATATTTAAACAAGCATATTTGGTAAAATGCATTCTTGCATTGGTTGAGGTTTTGGACTATGTTATTTCTAATATTTCTTCCATCTCAAGGAATCTTGATCACTTTCTAAGAATATGCCAGGTAATATTGAAGTTGCAGAAATCTAAGAATCTCTACTCTCAAGCAGGACAAGTTGGAGAGCAAGACACTGATAAATAAAACAGTTAACAGTACAAATGAATTCAAAACAGTATGGTTTTATTGAGTGCCATGTGTCAGGAATTGTGGTTATAAAGAGAAATAAGACAAAAACTCCTTTTCTTGAAATGTAGGAGAGATATAATCCACTAATACAATATGAGAGGTGGTATACAACTTTTATGAACTAATTTTTATAGGAGAACAGAGGGAACAAGAAGTTGGGGAAAGTTTCACAGGGAAGTGATGTTTGAACTAGGCTTTGAAGAATACTACAATTTTGGCAAGTTAAGATTACAAAGGAATGTAAGTTAATGGAATAAGATCAAAAGGTAAAGAGGCCTTAAACGGTATGATCTATCACAGAGAATGTCAAATATCAGGAGAGAAGTGTGGGTAGGCATGAAATAGTAAGTTGTGATAGCCTGTGCTGGGCAGTACATGATTAAGTGCTTAAAGTACCATAAAGAGAAAGGAGAGAACATTGGGGCTACAAAACATTTTGTGGTCAGTTTATCATAATGCCATAAAAGAAAGGAACTACACCTCTATTTGTATATAAAGCTTCATTTCAGAGGGATCAACAAATACTAAAGATGGAGATCTTTTTTTAAATTAAATACCAAAGAATTAAAGCTGCAATAACCCCTCCAAAAAATATTAGCAATGAACAATCCCATGGCATTAGAGTGAAACAAATTTGATAAGATTAGAAAAAATTATAGACAAAAAGCTATATATAAAATGTGGTAAAGAACTAGAGAAAATTAATTAAGATTGACTTGGTTTAAAGATGATAAGTACTAATGCAAAAGGCTAATGAATTCAGCCATGGAGAAAGTTTGTACTAAAGTGTTTTCTAAAAGAATTGCTGCTGGACTGGCTCTAAGTAAGCCTTTCTTCCCCGCACCCCCACCCCCTTAAATTTAGGGAAAAGATTAGTAACCTATTAACAAAATTTGCAGTTAAGCCCTAACCGGTTTGGCTCAGTGGATAGAGCGTCAGCCTGCGGACTCAAGGGTCCCAGGTTCGATTCCGGTCAAGGGCACATACCCAGTGGGGAGTGTGCAGGAGGTAGCTGATCGATGTTTCTCTCTCATCGATGTTTCTAACTCTCCTTTCCCTCTCCCTTCTTCTCTGTAAAAAATCAATAAAATAGATTTTTTTAAAAATTTGCAGTTAATACTAAATTAAGAAATACTATAGTGTTAATAAAATTATAAAAATTCTGGAAGTGTACTGGGTAATACTGGAAGTTAGAAATGGAAGTTTAAAATAGTGTTAAAATAATCTATATTCATCCCATTTTTAAATCCACATAGAAGTAGCAAATAACATTAGAGAAATGTCTCCATTTCCAGAAGTTATTCTTGGTTTAGGGTTTAAGAGCAGAATGGTAGAGTAACCTAAAGTTTAGAGCAATAGGAATGTCTTCACTAAAGAGTCTACATTTATATTATCTATAATGTGATTAAATTCTGAGTTTCAAAGTGGATTTTTTGTGAAAAAATTCACATAAATCATTATTATTGAATTTTTTATAGAATACTGTTCCTTCTGAGACACATTTTACTAAAGGAACTATTTGTAAATTATCTTATTCCCTGTAGATATTTAAATAATATCTAGGTCTTAAAGAAGTATGGATGAGGAGCAATGGGTCTAGTTTCCTGGAATGATTATTTGGATTCCTAGCAAGGTTTATATTTCTGTCTCTGCTGGTTAATATGACTATGCCCATGAGTCCTAAAAAGTAAACCATAGCCTTGACTTTCTGAGTCTTGCAGTAGAACTTACCATTTTATTTCTACTATAAATTAGAGATTTTAGCATGATTACTAGGAAAGATTAACAGTGCTATTTGTTATGATCAAATTAAATAGTAGTTTTGCAATCAGCTATTCTGGGATCTGTTAAAGCATTTAGACCTTAAGCCCTCAGAGTAAATCCATATAGTTTTAAGTTTTTTAGAGCCTTGGCTCTAGCTACTTTGAGAGTAACTACAAAGAATAGTCAAAAAAGCTTTCTTTGAAATGCCCTCAGGTTTATCAATTTCTATCTTTATGTTACATTATAAAAGATATCTATGCATATTTCTTTTATTGGGTGTTTTCCAAAGACCAGTGGAAAAAGAGTGAGAAATTCATATATATATATATATATGATAAAACCTTACTGAACATTTGGCTGCCATAAGCTTTTAGAAACCTACTTGTTGGTATGTCAGCATAAACAGTAGATCATAATGAGGGTCGTTAGGTTTCTTTGACACGTGATAGGAAGAACCCAACCCAGCATGCTACTTGTAAGCTTATCTACAAAGCATAGAGGTATTTGTCACCATTGACAGTATTGACATTTAATCTGGGATCTGTTTGTAACTCAGCTTTCCATGTGTGTGTTAGTATGTGTTTGGTGTTCTTAATTCAGCTCCAAAGCATAGCTAGTTTTTTCCTTCGTATTATTCTGAATTTTACCTAACAGCAAATAGAAATATTAAATAGGTATTTTTGGGATGATAATTTCTCTCCAGCTGAGTTATGCCAACCAAAAGGTTTCTGGGTATTGACCTCTTATGCTGTTTCTATAGTTCACAAGCCAAAGCTGTGATAAATTAGATTATAGTAAATTAGATTAATGGTCTAGGACAGTGGTTGGCAAACTGCGGCTCACTAGCCACATGCGGCTCTTTAACCACTTGAGTGTGGCTCTTCCACAAAATACCGACTTCTGCGCATGGGCCACGAAGTTTCAATCGCACTGTACATGCGCGCCCACACATGTACATGGGACACAGGCAAAGTCTCTTCAAATTCAAGAAGATAGAAATCATATCAAGCACCTTCTCAGATCACAATGGCCTAAAATTAGAAATCAACTACAATAAAAACAATGAAAAAAAAATCAAACACTTGGAGGCTAAATAGCATGCTATTAAATAATGACTGGGTTACCAGAGAGATCAAAGAAGAAAAAAAAGCATCCTGGCAACAAACGACAATGAAAACACAACAATCCAAAATCTATGGGACACAGTGAAAGCAGTCTTGAGAGGGAAGTTCATAGCTCTACAGGCCTACCTCAAAAAACAAGGAAAAATGGTAATAAATTAGCTAACCCTACAACTTAAAGAATTAGAAAGAGAGCAACAAGAAAAACCCACAGTAAGCAGAAGGAAGGAAATAATAAAGACCAGAAAAGAAATAAATGACATAGAGACCAAAAAAAAAATACAAAAGATCAATAGAATCAAAAAACCTGAATAGGCTGGTAACTACCAATGAAATTGAAGCAATCATCCAAAATCTTCCAGCAAACAATAGCCCTGGTCTGGATGGTTTTACAGGGCAGTTCTACCAAACATTCAAAGAAGAACTAAAACCTATCTTATTCAGACTACTCCAAAAAATTCAAGAGGAAGGCACACTTCCCAGCTCTTTCTGGCATTACCCTAATTCCAAAGCCAGATAAAGATACCACAAAGAAAGAGAACTACAGCCCAATATCCCTCCCTGATGAACATAGATGCTAAAATCTTTAACAAAATTCTAGCAAATCGGATCCAGCATTACATTAGAAAGATCATACACCATGACCAAGTGGGATTTATTCCGGGGATGCAAGGATGGTACCATATCCACAAATCAATAAACGTGATACATCACATAAACAAATTGAGAGACAAAAATCACATAATCATATCAATTGATGCAGAAAAAGCATTTACAAAATCCAACACCCTTTCCTAATAAAAACTCTCAGCAAAGTGGGAATAGAGGAATCATACCTCAACATAACAAAAACTAAAACCATTTCCCCTAAGAACAGGAACAAGACAGGGATGCCCACTGTCACCACTCCTGTTTGACATAGTACTGGAAGTGCTAGCCATAGCGATCAGACAAGAAGAAGAAATAAAAGGCATCCAAATTGGGAAGGAAAAAGTAAACTCATTATTCACAGATGACATAGAAAACCCTAAAGATTCTATCAAAAAACTACTAAATTTATAATAGCTAAGATTTGGAAATAGCCTAAGTACCCATCTGCAGATGAATGGATTAAAAAACTGTGGTACATCTACACAATGGAATACTATGCTGCTATAAAAAAGAAGGAACTTTTACCATTTGTAACAGCATGGATGGACCTGGAGAGCATTATGCTAAGCAAAATAAGCCAGTTGGAGAAAGATAAATATCACATGATATCACTCATATGTGGGATATAATGAACAACATAAACTGATGAAGAAAAATAGATCCAGAGACTAAGAAACACCCGTCAGACCACCCAACCTCAGAGAGAAGGCGGGGGTGGGGAGGGGTGTTAAAGATCAACCAAAGGATTTGTATGCCTGCATATTAGCATAACCAATGTACACGGACATTGGGGTGGTAGGGGCTTGTCCTGGGAGGTGTGAATGGCGGGGGTGGGAGGAGGGGGGGAGTGTCAATCAGGGAAAAAGGAGACATATGTAATACAATAAATAATAATAACAAAATAAAATAAAAAGAAAGTTTAATAGGATTTAGTGATTATTAAGGAGACAAATATGACCCTAAGATTTTGAATTGAAGTGACTAGAATAATACAAAGAAATGGAAACTCAGTGTTAAGAATTATATATCAACTATAATTGAAAAATAAAAATTATTATAAAAAAAGAATTATATACTCTATAAATATGTTTCATCTGAGTGCATATAAAATACCTAGGAGGTCTTTTTGTGTATTTGTGAAGAATAGCATTAAATGTGTTTCATTGAAATTCTAAATGTCAAATGTTTATTATAGGCTCTTAAAGCCAGCCAGCAACTTAAAATGGCCATTGACAGTTTTTTCAAAATTACAAACTGTAAAAGAAAAAAATATCACCTGAATGAATTTTTTTCTTAACGCAAAAGAAAAAAAAATCTTTAGATACATACAGTGGGGCCTTGACTTACGAGTTTAATTCGTTCTGTGACAGAGCTCATAACTCAAATTACTCGTATGTCAAATCAAAAGTGAACGAGTGAGACACGTGATGCTAGGCTGATGTTGTGGCGTTCACTGTGACGTTCGCTGCGCCAACTAGCGGTGGGGTATCTGAAGCTGGCTCGTAACCCGAATTTTAGCTCGCAACTCAAAGCAAAAAATCGGCCGAGAGACGGCTCGTCTCTCGAAAAACTCGTTAGTCGGGACACTCGTAAGTCAAGGCCCCACTGTATAAGATAACTGAAGAAGAATCAGAATTGCTATGAATGTTCCAAATATTTGGTTCTAAATAACCACATTAATTCCTCTTTTATTTGTTTTAAAATACTGTTGTTTCAAGAACTACCAATTATCAGCTAGTCCTGGAAGTCTGTAATTATGTGTTAATATATGACAAGGCTAGCAATCTCCACAGAAGACTGGCATGTAGCAAAATGCTTGAAACTACTGTTGGTCCAATGCATCTAGCTCAGAAATGTTCCTAGAAACTAACCTTCTGTTTTTCAAATTACATGTCCATTTATGGAGACAAATCCCACTGAGTATAGGCAGTGTTACCTGAATCATTATAGAGTAATTGGTTAGAATTCCAAGTCAAACTTTGATACTGTGGGTGCAGATGAGCGGTTGCCTGGGCACTGGGAGGCAAGAAAAGGTGGGAGTTTATGAAGAAGCACAGGAAATATTTAGAAGTGGTGGATATCTTCATTATCTTTATTGTGGTGATAGCTTCATGGGTGTATAAACATTCAAACTTATCAAATTGTACACTTTAAATACATGCAGGTGATTGTGTGCCAATCATGCCTCAATAGAGCTAGCAATAAAATAAATGAATTTAATCTTAGAATGGTCAGATATGATATCTTGAGTCCTGCACTGTTACCCATATTAAAGAGTTAGCCATTTAAAAATGAATATACAACAACTTGAAGTAATCTAGGCTACCTGAGCTATGATGAATTGAGTGTAATGTTTTTAAACTATAGTCTTAAAGTAATACACTTTATTAAGATACAGATTTGTGTATGTGTGTTTGTGATTCTGGATGATTATTTTTCTTGAGAGTTGATATCTATGGACTGGACATTAAACTGGTTTTAAGCAGCTTATAGAATATCAATACCACATTAGTTTGAATATTTTTTCCTTGTGAGAGATGCAGAAAGATCAATGTCTCAACTCCCCCAGGTCATAATAAATGCTTTTAATAAAATTATTTTAACCTTTGTACACTTTTGCTTTTATTAATGAACTTTTCTTTTAAAATCAGACTATTAATGGCTTTCTGACAGTGTCGTCTTGCCTCTGGTTGAGACCGTGTGAACTCTAATTATTAAAGAGTAATTCTATAGGTAGAACCTAGAAAGATTAGAAGACATCAGAACTTTTATTTAAAAATTCATATTGGGATATGTGATATAGGAGAATCTTTTTTAAAAATTGCTATTTGATGCTTGGGTGTGGTCAGTCAGATGCCCTTATGGTATTGTTAGAGTATAAATAGGTGATGGTCTTTATACCCTTTTATATACTAACTGAGGCCTGATGCACAAAATTCATGCAAGGGGCTCAGCCCTCGCAGCCACGGTTTCGTACAGAAGGTTGTCTGGAAGGATGTCCAGAAGGTTGTTCGGCTGTCTGGTCTAATTAGCATATTATGCTTTTATTATAGATTTCTCTTCATGGAATTTAATCTAAATAATTAATCAAAATATGGGAGCAACTACATTTGAAGATACTCATGTCATGTTTGTGTATAAAAATAAAAATTTAAAGCAACCATAATATAATGAGTAAAGTATGTTACTTATCATTACAAATAATGCAGCAGTTTGAGACTATATTTATGTATTATGTTAGATGAAAAATAAACCAACATAATGAGTTTATTCATTTTGTGAAATTTCAATACTTAAAATTTGAAAATGTTTCTATAAGTATTAAAAATCAGAATATAAAGATGCCTATCATTACAATCAAAATAGCAAGAGTGAGTTAGGGGATAAAATGATAAATACTATGTTTTCCATATCTTAACTTTCATATTTTAATTATCAATTTTAAAATAACATACTCCTTTTAATTAAGGGTACAAATTTAGCTGCCCTAAAGTAGCATAGACTACTAGTGGCTGAAGCTCTGGGGTTTCATTAATACAGTGATGACTTAATTAACAAATCCTCTAAACAAAACCACTTTCCCTAAGACTGGCTTGGTGCAGCAAGCGTGAGGGAAGGATCAGTTTTCTCTGAGCTAGATTGGTGGCAGCAAGGACTAATGAGGCAGGGCCTTGAAAGTGGCTCTCTCTCAGATCTAACTCCTCAGGGGTTGGCTAGAGCTGATGCTGAGGGCACTGCTGCACTCCTGGGACCTTCACAGCCTGGTTACCCAGGTGTTGAAAAAGCAATTTCTGTGCCAAGACCATATGTGGCTTTTAAGAGACTCAGCAGGACTCTTGCTTTAGGCAGAGCATTCCTAGTGTGGAATGAGCAGCTAGAAAATAGCAGAGGGAATCCCATGTGCTAGGAAGCTTCCACTTGTCTTCTGTGTGCTCAGTTTACTGCTTTTTCCGTTCTCTGGGCTTCATTTTATTCAACTGTAAAATGAAAGGACTGACTAGAAAATCTCTAATGTACCTTTCAGTTCTAATGGACTATATGTCCGGATCAAGAGTCAGCAGACTTTCCGTAAATGGCCAAACAGTAAATGGTTTCAGCTTTGCAAGACGTGCATTTCAGTCGTAACTGCTCAACTCTGCCTCTGTAGTGTGAAAGCATCCATATGTAACAATATGGAAATAAGTGGGCATGGCTGTGTTCCAATAAAACTTTATTTATAAAAATAGGCAGCCACCTAGATTTGGCCCACAGACCATAGTTGGACAAACCCTGGTCTAGATATTGATGTAATGCAAATATCAAAGAATTCTTTGGGGGATAGGATATAAACCTTATTTAAAAGGGATCATTCTCTTAGACTTTTTTTTAAAGATTAGTCAAATATAAAATTACTAGAGGCCCGATGCACGATATTTGTGCAAGGGGCTTGGCTCTCACAGCCCCTCACAGCCCCTCACAGCCTCAGCCAGCCCTCGCAGCCCAGGCTTTGTTGTTCTGCTGTTCATCTAATTAGCATATTAGCTCTTTATTATATAGGACATTTTAATGTCAGGGTTTATACCCAGCCACCATACCATTGTAGTAAATTCTCTTCAATAGACAAACCCTTTGCCTTTCAATTAAGAAGGAAAATGGTGTCTACAACACTTGTGACTTTTATGTCTTCAAAACTGAACCTAGTAAGAGTGAAGGTCGGTGGCTTGTTAATTTGTTTCTGATAAAATAGGCTAAATCATGCCATTTATGGTAGTGTGTGGGCTGCATTGTGTGTGTGTGTGTGTGTGTGTGTGTGTGTGTGTGTGTGTGTGTGTGTGTGTTCTCCAAAACGGGTTAACTACCATGCTAGGCAGGCTTCAGATTTCCATCTGTCTTGGGTTGGGCTTGTATCTTGGTCGTAAGTTACCAGGATTCTAATGTGGAAATCAGTCTGGCTTCATTCTGGAGACCCTTGTTAGTTCTCCCATGTCAGGTCTCAGCTGGTCTACTTTGTCTAGTGTGTTCATTCATTCATTCATTTTCTCTTTTGCTCAATCCCTCCACCACCCCCCTACCAGAGCTGTCTGCCTGCTCTCTAGGAGTCTGTCTCTATTTTGCTTGTTAGTTCAGTTTGTTTGTCTAATGCATTTATATCAGACTTTACTTTTGTTTGCCAAAACAACAAAGCAATCATAGATTGAGATAATTAATTTGGGCCTATTATTGCATAAAGGGATCAACACAGTGGCACTTTATCTGCCTGAAAAGGTCTAAAATATTCTTGTTGGCCAGCTTACTTTCATCTAAGCACTTTTGGTATCTTTATTTTCTAAGCTGCAGAGCATTAACTCTTTATTGGCTTATACCATTAAACACATCTGTGAGCATAGCAGAACTGACATATTCTTGCACTTACAGCTTGTCCAGAGTGAATATGTCAACCATCCCAGCACGGTGACAGCTACGGGGCCCTTTAATGCAGCAGTTTTCAAACTGTGGACCCATTGGAAGTCTCCAAGACTTTCAAGGTGTCTCTTCTGTGAAGTCAAAACTATTTCACAATAACACTAAGACATTATTTGCCCTTTAGATTCTCTATTTCAGGAGAGTTTCCAGAGACTTTATAATGTGTGATATAGCAACACATTGAATACTGAAGCAATTATGATACTCAGGCTGTCTTTTTAAACCAGACATTAAAGAGATCACTAAAAATGCCACTCTTCACTAATATTTTTGTTTAGAATATATCATTATTTTTCATAAAATATGTTAAAATGTAATGGATTTATTAATAAATATTTTTAAGTTCTCTTTTAATTTCTAATAAAGTAAATATTGGTAAATATAAGTCACATAAACAAAAGCTATTTGGGATCCTCACTTTTAAGAGTATTATAGGGGTCCAACACGTTTGAGAATCCATACTCTAATGTAATATCCTTAGTTGCAATGCTGTGATCACATGATTATAGCATCCTCAACATATTCCCATATATAAAATATCCATTGAAATTCTCCCACTCAGATATAACAAATGTTAACAATTTAGTGATTGTCTTCCAGACATCATTCTACTGAATGCTTGCTTGCATGCATACATTACATTATTTTATATATGTTGGATCTTACTATACTTTCCCAAACTTTTTCTCATGAGACACTTTAGTTTAACTTTTCTCCCTGTTAACTCTTAATTCTAATAAAACCCTAAGAATAGGGATCATTTTATCTCAGTCCCAACTCAATTCAATAATCCTTTCTAAAACATTCACTACAAGCTGATCTATTCATTTCAGTTTTATTAACCCTAAATTGTTAGAAAGTTTTTCCTTCGGTTGAACAGAAATTTTTCCTTCTTGTAACTTCTGTCCATTGGTCCTCATCCCACTTTAGGAACGATGTAGAATACATTTCCCATCTTTACTGTGCTTCATTGTGGATATTTTCTTCTGATCGATCTTCCAGTTCACTAATTCTTCTCTAAACTGTCTATGTTTTTGTTAAACTTATACATTGAATTCTTTTTAATTTCCACTTAAACCTATTGAGCTCTTAATTCCATTTTCTATAGTTTTCAGTTCTCTACTGTAATTCTCAGTTTTATTTTTAACTCTTGATCAGTAAACATACTTATTTGAAAGTTTCTGTTTGATAAGTTCAATATCTGGAACCACTTTGGGCTACTTTCTGTTGTATAATTTCTGCTGGTTTTAATTTCTTGCTTGCCTCCTTATGTTACTTTTTTTATTGTGAGCATACATTGTATTTGTAAAATTCCTTCTAAAAATAACTTGAAGCATAGGATGAATCGTGTTTTCTTTTGGGAGGCACAGGAATATTGCCAGACTAGTCATCTTGATCTGAGTTTAGGAATTCAGATGATTGGAAGCTAAGTTAAAGTCCGTTGCCTAGGCGTATATATAGATGTCCTGTTCACCCTTAAGTCTCGGTGCAGCTTTTGGTTCCCAGCCTAAGATGAGGAAGTTTTACCAGGGCCGTCTGTCTTGACAGGCTCTAGGTTCCCAGTGTTGTCCTCCCGGCAGCATCAAACACCAGGCTCACCCCTCTGGTTTTCATCATCTGTTATATCCTATACTGGTAATTCTTTAATCTTTTGTTAGGCCTCGAATGCCTCAAGCACATTTTTTAAAGCTACATTTTGTCCAGATGTTCTGATTGGTCTTAATGAGACAGTTGGTCTAAATTACCTACTCTGCCATTATCAAAAGCCCCTAGAACCTACTTAAAACTCATATTAATATTTCTCTGTCCTTCTAGGTTGCTTAGAAAGCTATTAAGGAACAGGGATAATCATGACCAGGGCATCCTCATTGGCACATTTTATCATGTATACCACATTTATCCAGAGGCTCTTTAAGGGCATTTCTTGAATGTTTAATCTAATATTATATTTTGGTTCAGACAAATTGAAGGCATTTTCAAATTTAAATAAGCAGTTATTCTATAGTCTTTATCTCATAATTTTGAATTCTGTTAGGATTAAAAATATGCCCCTTTTTATATTCATTAACCAGGTAAGGCTAAACCTTACAAATAACCCTCAAAATCTTAATGATTTTTTCTTTTTTTAATATTTTTATATTTTTATTGATTTCAGAGAGGAGGGAAGAGGGAGAGAGAGATAGAAAGATCCATGATGAGAGAGAATCATGGATTGGGTGCCTCCTGCAAGTTCCCCACTGGGGATCGAGCCCACAACCCGGGCATGTGCCCTTGACTGGAATCGAACCTGGAACCTTTCGGTTCACAGGCCGACGCTCTATCCACTGAGCCAAACCTGCCAGGGCTTAATGATTTTCAATAATAAATATTTATTCTTCACTTACAGGCCTGTTCTTCACTGTGTTCACTGAGGCACTACTCCATGTTTTCTTCATTTTAGGACCAACACTGAAGGCAGCCCCAATCAGGAGCATGCTCGTTGTATTAGAGGGGGAAAGACAAGATGAATGAACTACACAGTAGCTCTTACAGCTGTTGCATCACTTCCTGTGTCATTTCCTTAGCTGAAGTCAAGTCACATGGCCAAGCCTGATATTAATCAGATAGGGAGTACAGTCCTTATTAACAGGTTATAGTTTTCCCACAGGGATGAGCCCAGTAATGAGGGACAGTGAATACAGTGTACGAGGGGCTCTATTTTCCTTAAGTTTATTATTCTGTAATCTTCTTGAAATAAAACTAATGCTCAGAATGAAAGGTCTCATTGTAATTTAAGATTTAAACCAACTAAAAACAAAAAATCAGGACAAACTTTATTTAAACCTGAATCAAGCTTAGGAATAGGGTTTGTTTAAAAAGACTCTTGTTGCCCTTCTTTAAAGCATTAATTCTGTGAATGTGCAGTTTCTTTCATCTGTTCTTTTTTTTAAATTCCTTTATCCCATCTCTTATCCAGCCAGTCATATGGGAATTTGTTCTTTGGGGAGTTAAATCTTTAATATTGACCCTTAGGTATTACAGGGCAGCCCAATTGTGTTTCCTGTTTTATATTACACCTCCGTTAGCATTTCTGGGATTTTTACATGTGTTTTTTTTTTTTAACTTTAAGTTACATTCTTCCCATTTATTTGCAGTTCTTCTCCTCCTAATTTTTTAATTGTCCACTCACTAAAGATACATTTGTGATATCTTATCCTTTCATTCATTACATGCCCATAAATCCTATACTCAGACCTAGCCAGCGTGGCTCAGTGGTTGAGCATGGACCTATGAACCAGGAGGTCACAGTTCAATTCCCTGTCAGGGCACATGCCCAGGTTGCTTCTCCATCCCCTGTGTGGGGCGTGCAGGAGGCAGCTGATTGATGATTCTCTTTCATCGTTGATGTTTCTATCTCTCTCTCTCTCCCTTCCTCTCTGAAATCAATGAAAATATTTTTTAAAACAACAATAATTTTTTTAAATCTCTAAATTCAAAGATTCTTAGTTCTCCCTTATAGGTATGGTGTTTTTCTCCTATTACTGTTTAAAATGTTTATGGAATGAACTGGGATTTTCTTCAGTGTTTGAGGTTCTCTAGTGTGTTGTTTTATTTTCATACATCAGAGCTATTCCTACTATTCTTCTATAGGGTCTCTTATATGATAATTTTTCTCATGAGTAATGTATAATATTGAGCAATATTGAAGACTTTATTATTTCTAAATCTAAAGTATAATATTTTACAATAATGAGATGGAAATAAAGGTTTTCTAAAGGGAGAAAGGTGTTTCTCCAAACATAATTCCTGTGTTAAAAAAGCTCCAAGTGCCACCGTTTTGTGACCCCAAGAATGATGTCTGCTTTCTTTGTACTAAATCTAATAGTAATTGATCCTAGAGAGGATCACAGAATTCCCTATTGTTAGCTTTAGAAATGCATTGACGAATATCATGTTTGTTGGGACAAAAGCTTCAATAAGTGATGCCCCCACCTGAGTGTTTAATTTCAAAATATTGTTTGTCTAATACACTGTTGTAGGCACAACCGAACAAGAACTTTTAGAAGCAGTTGGCCATCCAATAATGGCAAATTTCAAAGCTATGGAAATTGTGCCAGTTCAGCCCAGCTCTTTTCTCTATTATCATATCAATTGAGTCAGTTCATAGTAGACAAAGCAAGGTTATGGGAACCACCTAGAGCATCATGCACCATTTAACATCAATGCAGCATACAGGAACATCTGCAACTTCAGTCTTATTTACAGAGGATAGAATGGAAGGCAGTAAACAGCTTTCTTCATCATTTAATTGCAAAATAGTATTTCCTAATGTTTGCATTGTTTATCAACAGGAACTTCATCAATAACTGTATAATTATGGTTGCCCTCGTGCATCGTGTCATTTATTACAGAGGTCTGAATTTAATCTGAATTTGAACACATGATGCAAAACTAATCATATTAAGTCCCCTGAAATGTAAGTTGCATAATTCAGATACTTTGTGTAGTAGGAGAGTGGCAGTTTATGATTCCTCAGTCACTGGGGATTAAGATAACAGGGAAAAGACTGAAAGGCAGTGAAAAATGAGAGGAAGCCACTAGTTAGAGTCAAACGTAGACCCATTGAACATGAGAGTCAGTTATGTTCTTTAAAATCAATCATGAGTAATTACATGTTTGCTTTAGGCCAAAATTGGGCTAAATTAAAACAGGATTACTATGCTGAGATCTTCCCCCTCAGTCTCTATATTTAAAGGGAGAAAATGGCAGAAAACTGTAAGGGGGGGCGGGGCGGGGCGGGGCTATGGTGGCCAAAGTTAGAAATTCCAAATGCAGAGGAGAAGCTTGACAGGCCTGCTCAGCTTTTACCTCTGTTGCTTTTGAAGTCTAATAGCGCCAGTGCTCCCAGCCACGTTAGCGTTTACAGTGCGCGGCCAAGCTCGTGCTCCGGGCTCTGGCAGCAGAGAGTTTGTTTTGGCACACAGCGAAAAATATCCAAGAAAAATGAAGGGAAATAACATAAGCTCAGTAAGAGATAGAGGTGTGGTCAGTGGGAATTGCTTCACAATAGAGCAGGAAAAAGAAAATGTGAAAAATGATGGGTGCATTTAAAGACAGTAGGAACCGGGCTGATCTGAAAAGTTCTTCTCTTTTAAACATGAAAATTACATATTGTGACTGAAATCCATTTTATATTTAAGGAAAATGTAAGGCCTATTCATGAAATTGCATTTGAAATATTTTTATTGGTGGTTAAGATTCCTCCCCCCTCCCACCCCCAACCAAAAATTAAAGGCACTAAATTGAACTGGGCTGTTTCTTCCCAGTTGATCAACATAGTCATTTCCTTTAAAAAAACAAAAAACAAAAAAAATTCTAGAGTTAGAATATTTTTTCCCATGATTACTCTGTATTTATGCTTTTTTCTTTTTGGCCAGTTCTTTTTCTTTTTTTAATTTAAATTCTTTATTGTTCAAAGTATTACATATGTCTCCCTTTCTCCCCATTGACCTCTCCCGGCCATTCCCCCACCCCTGTATTTATGCTTTTAATAATTCTCCATGGATTTTCTAGCAGCAAATTTTCTTACCTTCTCAGATTTTTTTGATTTTTTTATTTTATTGTTTAAAGTATTACAAATAGTAGTACATATGTCTCCTTTTTTCCCCATTGACTGACCTCCCCCCTGCCTCCCCTACCCCCCGGCACATGCCTTCACCTCCCCACCCCCAACCAATGTTTTGTGTCCATTGGTTAGGCTTATATGCATGCATACAAGTCCTTCGGTTGACCTCTTACTCCCCCGCCCCAACTCTCCCCTGCCTTCCCGCTGTAGTTTGACAGTCTGTTCGATGCTTCTTTGCCTCTGTATCTATTTTTGTTCATCAGTTTATAATGTTCTTTATATTCCACAAATGAGTGAGATCATGTGGCATTTATCTTTCTTTTTTTAAAAAATAAATCTTCATTGTTCAGATTATTACAGTTGTTCCGGTTCCCACCCCACCCTCTGCCCTTACCCCCCCCACCCCACTGTCCTCATCCATAGGTGTACGGTTTTTGTCCAGTCTCTTCCCGCCCCCCCCACACCCTTTTCCCTACTGAGAATAGTCAGTCCACTCCCTTTCTATGCCCCTGATTCTATTATATTCACCAGTTTATTCTGTTCATCAGATTATTTATTGACTTGATTTTTAGATTCACTTGTTGATAGATGTGTATTTGTTGTTCATAATTTTTATCTTTACCTTTTTCTTCTTCCTCTTCTTAAAGAATACCTTTCAGCATTTCATATAATACTAGTTTGGTGGTGATGAACTCCTTTAGCTTTTTCTTATCTGTGAAGCTCTTTATCTGACCTTCAATTCTACATGATAGCTTTGCTGGATAAAGTAATCTTGGTTGTAGGTTCTTGGTATTCATCACTTTGAATATTTCTTGCCACTCCCTTCTGGCCTGCATAGTTTCTGTTGAGAAATCAGCTGACAATCATATGGGTACTCCCTTGTAGGTAACTAACTGTTTTTCTCTTGCTGCTTTTAAGATTTTCTCTTTGTCTTTTGCCCTTGGCATTTTAATTATGATGTGTCTTGGTGTGGACCTCTTTGGATTCCTTTTGTTTGGGGTTCTCTGCACTTCCTGGACTTGTAAGTCTATTTCTTTCACCAGGTAGGGGAAGTTTTCTGTCATTATTTCTTCAAATAGGTTTTCAATATCTTGTTCTCTCTCTTCTTCTGGCACCCCTATAATTCGGATATTGGGATGCTTGAAGTTGTCCCAGAGGCTCCTTACACTATCTTCATATTTTTGGATTCTTTTTTCTTTTTGTGTTTCCGGTTGGGTGTTTTTTACTTCTTCGTATTTCAAATCTTTGACTTGATTCTTGGGATCCTCTTGTCTGCTGTTGGATCTCTGTATATTATTTTTTATTTCAGTCAGTGTATGCTTAATTTCTAGTTGGTCCTTTTTCATATCCTCGAGGGTCTCACTAAATTTATCGGCGGTTTCTAGAAAATTCTTGAAAAACCTTAAAAGTGTGGTTTTGAACTCTATATCCAGTAGTTTGCTTTCCTCCATTTCTGTCATTTGTGATCTGTTTCTTTGTCTCTGCATTTTTTATGCTTCCCTGTGTTGATAGAGTGGCTTTCTGTGCTAGGTGTCCTATAGGGCCCAGTGGTTCAGCCTCCCCAATTACCTGGGGTGGACACTCTTGGTGCACCCCTTTGTGGGCTTTGTGCACAGTCTTGTTGTAGTTAAGCCTTGATTGTTGTAGGTACCACTGGGAGGAATTGACCTCCAGGCCAATTGGCTGTGAGAACCAGCTGTGTCTACAGTGGGAGAACTTCTGTGCTGAAGAAACCCTTATGGGGCAAGACTTGCTTCAGTGGGGCTTTGGTGCTCACTGAGTCTGCCCCCCTGAGTGTGTCCCTTATGGATCTGAGGAGTTGTAATCTGGATGGTCCCAATCTGACCACTGGGTACACAGACTCTTGGATCTCTAAGGAGGTGCTAATTTAGCCTCTGCCTGAAGCTACCCAGCAGGAGCTATGGAGAGATCTGCAGATTCCTCTTCCTTGTGTGGGTTTTGGAGGTGCCCAGATGAGGCCCAGCTGTGAAGCAATGCAAGCTGCTGTGGGGCCTTGGGCCTTCTTTTGGATGTTCTGGGTCTTTCTGACCCAGCTGCAGTTAGGTAATTTTCAGATTGCAAAGGGCCAGGGCATTCATATGCAAAAGCCTCTGCACACAGCTTGGGTGGGGCTGGGTCTCAGGGAATCAACATGGCGGAGCAAACAGCTATGGCTGATCCTCAGTCCTGCCCTAAGAGGCCCCAGGTCTCAGTGTCCCACGGTAATCTCTGCAAGCACCTCTGAGAGAAAGCCGCCCTCGAGTTCCGCCCGCTGCCAGACAGTCCAGTTTCTCCCCATATGAGTCTGGGTCCCCAGAGACTCGCCAGGAACTGGAGTCAGGGCCGTTGGGAGCTTGTGCCTCCCTTCCGATTGCAAAAGACACTGGTGTCCTCTGTTGCCAGCCCCTTTCCGTGCGCACTCGAGCCTCTGTACCTCTGTACTTTACTTCCGCACCTCCTCTGAGTCTCAGTGTGCTTTTCTCTTTCCTTCTAGTTGTAGAATTTCCACTCAGGCAGCCTTCCTGTGGTTCTGGATGATGTCTGTTTTGTCTTTTAGCTGTATTTTTGAAGTGGTTGTGCGAGGCAGCAATTTCGGGTGTTTACCTATGCCACCATCTTGGTTTCTCCTCGGTATTTATCTTTCACTGACTGGCTTATTTCGCTTAGCATAATGCTCTTCAGTTCCATCCATGCTGTTGCAAATGGTAATAATTCCTTCTTTTTTACAGCAGCATAGTATTCCATCATGTAGATATACCACAGTTTTCTAATCCATTCATCTGCTGATGGGCATTTAGGCTGTTTCCAAATCTTAGCTATGGTAAATTGTGCTGCTATGAACATAGGGGTGCATATATCCTTTCTGATTGGTGTTTCTGCTTTCTTGGGATATATTCCTAGAAATGGTATTACTGGGTCAAATGGCAGTTCCATTTTTAATTTTTTAGGAAATGCCATACTGTTTTCCACAGTGGCTGCACCAGTCTGCATTCCCACCAGCAGTGAAGGAGGGTTCCTTTTTCTCTGCATCCTCTCCAGCACTTGTCATTTGTTGATGATAGCCATTCTGACAGGTGTGAGATGGTACCCCATTGTTGTTTTGATTTGCATCGCTCAGATGATTAGTGACTTTGAGCATGTTTTCATATGTCTCTTGGCTTTCTGTATGTCCTCTTTCGAAAAGTGTCTATTTAGGTGCATTTTTTTTATTGGATTGTTTATCTTCCTTTTGTCAGATTTTTAAAATATAAGGAAGAAAAAAAAAGCTGCTGTAGTAAACTATCCACATAATAGAGGAAGATAGTTTTTGCTCCCTTTTTAGTGATTCTTGGGTCTAATGAACATAGCAGAAAGTTTCTTAACATGCTAGTTAACCTGTCATTTCCTCTATCTGAGGGATGCTAAGAATTGGTTTGTTAAAGGTAATAGTTTGACCTGTAAATTATTCATTATGCTAAAGACTTTTTTTAAGAAGTAATTATAGCCTCTACTTAAAACTTGAAAAATTCCTAGCTCTGTGCAGAATGAGATATAAGCATATATATGCCTCTCACCTGAATCTCAGGGAGCACATTTTTCTAGGGTAGGGCTTTGCAATAAATGGGCAATACCAATTCTGATACTTGTACACCTTTCCGTTAAAGAATTTATTTGCAAACATTATTCAAGAACCTTTTCTAGGAACTATTTATCAAAACTGCTATGATAATAGCTTTGTCCTAATGAGTCTCAGTCTCTGTTTAGGGAGTAATCGATAAACTACAAATTAATGTTCCATAATTCACATTACAATGCACATGTAATTATTTTGAGATGAGGCAAACCTTATGCATTTAATTTACAGCTGTAATTAAGTAAACTCATTTGATGCTAATTAGGTGAGCCTTAAAGGATCATAGGTTTGTGTATTTAATTATCAAAGTACAATCAACAACCAATTTCTTAAAACTTTCCTGTTTTGAGTTCAACACTGGTCTGTGGCCACACTATAATTTTTTCTTCTTACATCTTCAATAAATTAAAATGCATTGTGAACTGTGGAGAATCTACTTCATGCGTTAGCCTTTTTTGGTAATTATAATTCTCCAGCTGAAAAGAAAAATGGGCCTAGGAATACAGAAGTTCTATATCTGACAAAACTGTCCATCAGAAAGGGAGAAAGTAAGACATTTCTGGCTAAACAAAGGCTAAAGGAATTCATTGCAAGTAGATGGACCTGCCCTCTGAGAAATGCTCAAGGGAATTCAGGCTGAAATGAAAGGACACTAGACAGTAACTCAGAACCATTTGAAGAAATAAAGAACTTCAGTAAAGGTAACTACATAGGTAAATATAATAGGCAGTATTAATGTATTTTTTGTTTGTAACTCCTCTTTTTGTCATACATGATTTAAAAGACAAATACATTAGAGAATAATTATAAGTATATGTTTAATGGGCACACATGTATTAAAATGTAATTTGTAACAACAACATAAGAGAGAAGGAGCTGTGGGAGCAGAGGTTTTGAATTCTATTAAGCTAAGTTGGTATCAATTCAAACTAGATTTTTATATACTTAGGATGTTAATTGTAATCCTCAGGGTAACCACTAAGAAAATATCTAAGGAATACAGAACTTCTCTCTATTTTGTTAAAATAGCATGTAAAAAATAGTTTACCAGAAAATATACTTGATTGCTAGCTTAGGAGTCTTTTAAATTCTACTGACAGCCAGTCACTAAGTATTTATTTAGTACTTAATATAATGGGCTTTCTGCTAGATTTCAATAATTATCCCCATCTCTTCCCACTAACTGTGTAAATGTATAATCAAGAAAATAAGAGTTATCTGATATCTAGTCCAAGACTTCCTAACCTTGGAATATGCTAGATAAAATGTTCACATTTTCATATTTCCCAGCCACATAACGCTCTAAAGAAAGTCAAAGTTTGTGCTCATCACCTTCCCTGAAAGTGTGAAAGATGTTTCTGTCTCCAGGCCTTTATAACCAAGACACCTGATGTAAGGATTAGAAGGCACCTATGTGGTCCAGTATATGCTCTCTTCACCCTCCAAGTATTTAGGGTATTGCTATCAATGTGAAAAAATGTGAACCTTACCCTCAGATGCTCAAAATATAGGCTTTAGGAATTAGCTAACCAGATTATGGGTTTTTTTTCTCTTTGCTTATCAGCAGCCACTATGGTAAAATAAAAAGTAATTGCTAATACTTATATATTATAGCTCACATAGAACATTTAGTTATATTATCTGAAATGAAATTTTTAAAATAGATTTTAATGGGGGTATTAGTACAGTTTGTCAGTACATTAAAAATAGAGACTTTTCTTCTTCTTTTTCATTACTTTGTGTTTTCAAAGAATTAACTAGCTCAGCACAAATTTTTTCTGTCCAGATGTAGCCATTGTCAAAACTTCACATACCTTACAATTAATGACACCAGCCTTGCTGCACTGACTTCAGTGGCCTGATCAGTTTGTATATTGCCTCTGGGTCATCTGAGGAAGTATACATAGTATTGTGGTCTATGAATAGGCCAAGTCTAGTAGGTGCCATTTACATAGACTTGAATGTATACTCTAAAGCTATACAATGTGATGTTGTTCCTAAGTTGAATTATCTCCCATCTTCTGGTCTCATAAACAAAGATACAGATTCTTGTATTGTTTGGTGGAAGAACTATTATTAGTTCAACATAACTGGCAAAGTGTAAGACTTGACCCCTAATGAGCTATTCTTTCTGAGGGTGGGAATTGGTTGGGGGTTTGAGAATTATTTAAAATGCTACTTTGGGGAGGGAAATGGAAGCACCACTTAGGAATCATTACTAGGACCAATTCTAAGAGGAATTACCAGTAATTGGCACAATATTGGATGACAAAGATGACCTGCTCTGGGACAAGTCTTTATCATTTCTTTATAATAGTGTGCCATTCTTCTTAATCTCTGGATAGGCATGAGTATGATCTTTAAATTATTCCTGCAACTTTGTAAAAACTTGATGCTGCAACTTCTATTCATAAAGAATGAGGAGGAGGAATATACCCAAGCTTTAAAAGCAATGCAAAATATTGTACGTGAGTTTTTTTAAGCAGGTAATTAACCATACATTTACACATTTTCATCTACTTTTTTTTTTTTACATTTTCATCTACTTTTAAGTGCAAAGAGATTAGCAAACGACTAAAGAAAAGTGTTCTGTTTAAATGGATAAAATGGTTACTCACTGGATTTTATCACTGTATTCCAAGTAGTCAAGTGATCTGTGAATCCAATTCAGTTTCTTGGACGATAATTAGTACTCACAACATTTATCTGTGTTTGTCAGGGCACCTATTGAAATTAACTCTATACTTTGGGAAAATTTAATTTTATTGTACAGTATAGAATGCTTAAAAAATCTTTTTCCTTCAGTATAAAACTTTGACATTACCTTGAGGCATTATCATCCCTCCAAACCACTAAACATCAGTGATATTTCAGCAGTGCTTTCTTGCTCTAAAAGTTTTTTCTAATCTGTAAAGAGAAAAAAGGAGACATTGATCCCCCTGATAGTTAATACAACTTTTCCTTTGTAAGCTTCGTAAATGTTTGCCACTGCCACCATCAACAATTCAAACAGAAATCTTACTGAAAGTCTACAGTTAGATGTAGTGGTGGCAATAGTTTCTTCTTTAATAACAAAAGCATCTTTGTATATCTATTATGAAAATCTTTACTGCTATACTCAGAAGGAAATACATGATTTTAAGAAGGGGTACACTTAGAATACCAATAATGTCTAGTATCCTACTGCTGCAGTGATTAGGACTAAACCATAAAAATGTCAAGAAACCTGTTGATCTTTGGTCTCCGTTTTTTCTATAATCATGATGCATTATCTAATAAATGCCTCTTTCTGTTCTTCCAGTCCTAAGAGCTCCTAGTCTCTTTATAAGGAAGGATCACACACCTATAAATATTAGTTGGGCTTAAATATAGTGTCCTCATGAGATGAACCCACCTTTGTCACTAGACCCATTTGATTGCCTTGGTTTGGTCCAGTCCGAGTGTTTACTCAAAGTCCCCATATCAGAAAGCAGGATCTGAACCTAGGTTCATTGAGTCATAAAAGTGTCTTCATTTCTGAATGATAGAAAGCAACTTGCTTGAAGGCAACAATCAAATCATATTTTCATTATTTCTACAGGATGTCTTCAGTAGAGTTAGATCTGGAAAGGTTTTTTTAGGGTAATTTGTGCAAGATTGAATTTATTCACTGGTGAAACGGCACACTACCCTCTGATTTTCAAGCAGGTGTATGATTTCCTTTCACACAAGCATTTATAAACTAGATTTAATCCTAATAACTCTAAAAAGCTAGATGAAAGAGGGTGGATGAATTAACCAAAAAACGTATATACATAATACAGAGACAGAGACAACAGAGTGGTGATAGCCAGAGGGAAAGGGTTTTTGGGGATAAGGTGGAGTGGAGGAGTGGGGACAGAAAGAGACTTTGCTTAGGGCAATGGGCACATGGTACAGTGTGCAGATGAGGTTTTATTGAGTTGTACATTTGAAATCTGTATGGTTTTGCAAACCAATGTAACCCCAATAAAAAGTTTTTTTTAAAAAGTGGGATTATTGACAATTAGAATCTTTAGTTTACCTGGTTTACTAAACTAACCTAGAGAAGTATATTATAGTTATACAACAGTTATTCAAGATTATTTTGAAAATATATAGTGAGTTATACTCTGCTAGATGAAAGAGACCAGTCTTAAGGAATTTAAAATCCAATAGGAATATTCAGTAATAATAAATGTTTATTGAGCACCTACTATGTAGTAGGTACAGAGCTAAGAGATTGGAATAAAATTAAGTCATGATTCCTACCCACAAGGAGTTTGTTGTTTAGTAGAGAAAATCCTTGCACATAAATAATTATAAGTATGATAAGTAGTTTCTTAGAGGTGTGTGAAGGTTATAAATGATGGCACAGAAGAGGAACTAATCAGTTATGCTTCTATCAGAACCCCGAGAGGTCAGGAACTACATCCAAGAAGACAAGACTAACCTGGGACTTGGTAACTTAATAGTGAAAAACAATCTGAGCAGTAAACTTGGTATGTACACAGGCATAAAAAACCTTGAAAAATTATTAGTATGACAAGAGAACAGTTACAGGTCAGGAAATGGCAAAAGATGAGGTTTGAACAGCAGACTGGATTCATGCCCTGGAGTTAAAACTTCAATAGAGAACCATCCAAGGATTTTAACAGAATAACATAATTAGATTTGTATTCATGAAAATCACTCTATTCATTCAATAAATATTTACTGAGCACCTATAATGAGCCAAGCATTTTGTCTGGGTGGTAGAGATCATCAGACAAATTGCCTTTCCCATAGCCCCTTACCTAAGTAGCCATGTTTTGTGCCATGAGCCCTAGCTCTTTTCCTTGCATAACCAATTGGATCAAAGATAGGAACTCAACAGGGTTAGATAGTCCATGGATGGCCAGTGACCTATGAGTTAAGCCAGCAGAGGAAACCAGTTTTCATAGATATGAGAATGGAGCAAATGCATAGAAAGAAACAGAGAACAGGTTGAAATGAACTGCTTTGTATAAGATTAAAGTGATATGCTTCATTTAGTGAACCTATTAAAGATATCAGGTGCCTCTTAAAGAATAAATATATACCAAACAAAGGGGAAATAAGGTTTTAGAGCAGTAATGACATCTATCATTGTTTTCTTGGTCACTTTTCTATGAAAAAATATTTTCATATTAAAAGCAAACACTCATTTATTCTCTTACCTGTATACATTCAACACTGAAGACTTTAACTGACATTTACTTGAAACATTTGTGGAAAATTAGAAGAAAACATGAACAAACTAAAAGACATTATTGCAAATGAGAATAGTGCTCAAGGTCAAAACCATGCCTTCAGAAGCAGCAGTTTTAAGTGAGACATGAATTCCTGTTCCCAAAAGTTTCATTTTAAGGTTAATAATACTCATGTGCATGTATTCATTAAATGCTTACTCTGTGCCAATTTTGCTCTAAGTGCTTTAAGTGCATTAACTGATTTAATGCTCACAAAAAACCCTGTGAGATAATTACTATTATTGTCCCTTTTTTACACATAAGAAAATTAAGGCACAGAAGGTTTAACTTGGTTACGAGCAAGTAAATGGAAATTGACTAGTAATTGGAACTATGAACCGAAGCAGTCTGGTCCATATTCTTAACGACAATGTTATACTGCCTCTGTTCTCTGTGGGGCATTTATCTACTCAATTTAGTCAAATTTAGTTATCAGTACAGGGCTTGGGAGGGGAATTTAAATGTCAGTTAACTGCTGTATACTGCTTAATCAAAATCTGTTTTTTTCATGATCACCTTTTTTCAGAAAAACAGTCGCTGGAAATTCCAACATTGCTGGAATGGCAGCTTTGGAATCACATTTACTTCTTTTCTCATTCTTTTTGTTCCAAAGTCCTACTTTGCCACGGGACTCTGGGCAGTTGACAGCCTCTGTGAGCTTTGATGTCTTCATTCATAAAATCAGGTCAATAATACCTAATTCATGGGATTGCAGTGAGAATGCATGAGATGAAGTATATAAAACACTTGGTGCAGTACCTGGGTGCACAGTAAGCATTTGAATTTTACTCAAAAATTGTAGTTGCATCCCATTGCCTGCCATAGCAAATCCAAACTTTTGTCTGGCTTTCAAAGTCTCCCTAGAGATGGCTGGACCCAACACAAATTGTGTTATTTTTTGCCTTACCTGAAATAATAAACTTTCCTCTTTTTCCATGCCTCCTGGGATATACATCCCTTTCTTTTCCTAGCCTCTTCACTAGCCACAGCTTCAATACCTGGCTTAAGTTCAGTTTTCTCCATGAAACCATTTTCAGTTCATTAAATTCACATTGTTCTTTTCCTTCTTTGAACTTCTGCTGCAACTATAAGGAGTATTACTTTGTATGATACTTCACACATTCTTTCACACATGCTAGATTTCTCTTTCTAGCTAGATTCTAAGTTCATTGAGAAGAAGGATCATGCCTTCATATTTCTCCTGTATATTCCCTAAAGGACCTAACAGACTATAAAGAGCTCATGGCGATTATTCAATGATATTATTATCATTGCCTGATTGAAGAAAATAAGCTCTTAAAAACACCTTATAAATTTTATAGGGCTTTATGTTTGACAGAGTGCTTTCATAACGTTGTTAATACTTAATCCAAATAAAAGTCACAGAAAATAGCTAAAGCAAGTGTAATGCTCATTTTCTAAATAGTAAACCTGAGTTTAAGTTAAGAGTGTGACTTACAGAAGGTCTCCTGGTAATTAGCATCATTCACTGCACTCGCCATCACCATTCAGTTCATTTTCTTCTTTTTTTTTATTTCTTAAAGTATTACAAAGAGTATTACACATGTCTCCTTTTTTCTCCCCCTTGACATTCCCCCGGCTTCCCCCACCCCCCAGTGTCTTGTGTCCATTAGTTATTCTCATATGCATGCATATAAGTCTTTCGGTTGATCTCCTACTCCTCCCAACCCTCCCCAGGGTTCCCACTGTAGTTTGACATTCTGCTCAATGCTGTTCTGCCTCTGTATCCATTTTTGTTCATCAGTCTATAATGTTTCTTATTATCCATAAATGAGTGAGTTCATGTGGTATTTTTCTCAGCTTCCCAGGGGCCGTCTCAGTCTCACAGGGGCCATCTCAGCCTCACAGGGGCCGTCCCCGCCTCACAGGGGCCGTTTCAGCCTCACAGGGGCCGCCTCAACCTCACAGGGGCCGTTTTAACCCCACCGGAGCCGTCTCAACCTCACCGGCGCCGTCCTAACCTCACCGGGGCCGTTTCAGCCCAGTCCATTTTCTATAAGACTTCCAGAATAAGCTTTTAAAATTAAAGATGGGATCATATCACTCCCTGGTTAAAACCTTCCAATGGTACCCTGGCTGGTATGGCTCAGTGGGTAGAGCTGCAGACTGAACGGTCCAGGTTTGATTCCCTGTCAAGGGCACATGCCCAGGTTGTGGGCTCAATCCCCAGTAGGGGGCGTGCAGGAGGCAGCCGACGAATGATTCTCTCTCATCATTGATGTTTCTATCTCTCTCTCCCTCTCTGTTGCTCTCTGAAATCAATAAAAAATATATTTAAAAACAAATAAACAAAAAAACCTTCTAATGGTTTCACATTTTACTTGGAATGAAATTCTATCAAAACCCACCTCCCCATTCTTCACCCCCCCCCCTCAACCACACACATACACAGTTGATCTCCTCACATTCACTCTAGACCTTCTTAACCTTAAACAGGCTAAGCACCCCAAGCTTGTTGCTAGCCCAGGGCCTCTGCACTTGATACTCTAGCCCTGGGTCTTCACACAGCTGTCCTTGCTATGGAAGTCTCAATTCAAACATCACCTCCTCAGTGAGGAAGTAACACCCGTCTAAATTGTTAACTCTTTTCCTCTGTCATACTTCACTATCTCATCCTGTTTCATTTTCATTGTGGCGTTTATTATTATCTCAAATTATCTTGTTCAGCTTTTTGTTACTTGTACATTGTCTTTCCTCACTAGAATGTAGGTCCCATGAGAACAGGGTTTTTTTTGTCCTATTCATATCTGTATTTCAAGTCTCCAATAGAGTGCTTGACACATGATAAGCTCTTAAGTATTTGTTAAATAAGTAGCTGAGCCAAAAGCAGACTAAAATCATGAGTCTTTTGAGTCCTAATCCAGTATACTTGCCACCGTTCCATTTATCCTGCCTTTCATGAAAGCACTTATGCCTTTGGAACTACAATAAGAACTGATGTTCAGAATAATGACATTAACTGTGCTGTAGGATTCTCTATTATCAAAGAAAAATTTCATTCCATTCAATAAACTAAACTAATTAAAGCAGGGATGTCATGGTATATGATTATATTAATACATTTACAAAGATTTCCAACTAAAAAGACTTTCTGCTATTTCTTTAGTTAACCAAAAAATTAAATTAACCCAGAGCTCTTCATTCCCAACAGTCCTTGTTAATTAGGATTGTTCTATAAATCTCTATTATTAGCAGATTTGTCATTTGTTTAACTCCCCTGTTTATTAGGCCAGTCTGAGCAGGGTGTCTTTGCTCACATCCTGGTATGTGTATCCTAGTGAAAAGCAAAGCATTTCCTGGATTCTCATTTTTCCCGTCTTCTTTGACACTGGCATATTTCATGCTATTTGTATAACAGCTTCGTTTCCTTGTGTCAGTTCCCTATATAAAGTAGGAATTATATTATTGACTTGGCTATTAAGTAAAATAATTAAATTTAGGATCTATTTAAAATAAAAGCATTAGTACTTTGCAACATTGTTTGTGATAACAGAAGATTGAAAACAACCTAAACGGCCATCAGTAAAGGAACGCTTAAATACAATGAACTATTTATTGGAATGCAGCCATAAAAAATGAGGGCATTCTCTGTTTACCAACATAGATCTCCAAATGATAAAACATGGTCCAATACAACCTGCATATTATGATACTTTTTTTTTTAAGGAGAACAATAAGAATGTTTTGCTTGTATATGCATAGAGAAATCCTGAAAGGAGATACAGGAAAGCAATAACAGTGATAACCTAATTGGAAAGTAGTAGGACTAGAAACTGGGTGAATGGGAGACAAGAGCTGAGAAGGAGTTTTTTATAGCATACCTTTTTATATATTTACTAGACGCCCGGTGCACGAATTTGTGCATGGGTGCGGTCCCTCCACCTGGCCGGCAATTGGGGCCAATCGGGGCAATGGGAGGTTGACTGGCTGGAGGGAGGGGCCGCAGGAGGTTGGCTGTGGGAGCGCACTGACCACCAGAGGGCAGCTCCCGAGTTGAGCATCTGCCTCCTGGTGGTCAGTGCACGTCATAGTGACTGGTTGTTCGGTCGTTCAGTCACTTAGGCTTTTATATATATATAGATATTTTTTAACTACATGTATACATTCTATATTTACAAGGTTAAATTAAAAATAAATTAGCACAACTAAAAATAATATTTGATTCTAGACTGTACCCTGTACAGGTTAAAAAAATCTATATATATAAAAGCCTAAGCGACCGTTCAATCGTAGCTATGACGTGCACTGACCACCGGGGAGCAGACGTTCAATGCAGGAGCTGCCAAACTGCGGTGACTTGGCAGCTGCAGTTCTCAGGTGACACATCCTGGAACCAGAGAGGTGGGAGCCCAATTCTGGGTGCATCACCGAGAACCGCCCTCTCGCAATCCGGGACCCCTCAGAGGAAATCGGAGAGCCGGTTTCGGCCCAATCCCCACAGGTCAGGCCGAGGGACCCCACCGGTGCGCAAATCTGTGTACCGGGCCTCTATTTTTTATATAAAAGACAATTAACAAAATTGGAATATGGAGTATAGATTAGATACAATAATAATAGTTAAGTTTTTTAATTTATCAACTATATTATGGTTATCTAAAAGAATATCCTTGTTCTTAGGAAATACACACTGAATTATTAAGGAATCAAATGTATAATATATGCAGCTTATACTCAAATGGCTTGAAAGAATAAATAATAATATATACATATATATGGGAGGAACGATAAAGAAAATGTGGGGAATTGCTAAAAACTGGTAAATTTAGATAAACATTATGGAGTAGTTCAATGGATTATTTTTCTCCACACTTTTCTGATAGTTTATAATGATCTCCAAATAAAAGGATGATAGAAAACAAGCAAACAAAAACATTAGTATTCTGGAAATTACCTCAGTATAAGGAATGGCCAAGGTGCAGGAGCCTCTTTAAAGAACCTTAAGAGTTCTGGTTTTTACCCGGTCATGGTTTTCACGTTCTGGTGGAATTTTTGCCATAATTTTTCTCTCTTTTCCATGCCTTGCGGCAGTGGCAGAGGTGGTGACTGCAGTCTACCTTAAGGTTAAAAACACCTGCCTACCAGCCTCTCATCCTGCTATGTATCCTCTTCAATTATATCTTCCCTACAATTTAGAGGTGACATCAACAAAACAGTAACAAGTAATTAACAATTAATTTCCTAAGGATATTAATTATCATGAGGTTGTGTGTCCACAGTACTAAAATATATAGTTAATTTAGGAGGGATAAGGCTACAGAAACATTCAATCTATCTCTTTGGCACTGAGCGACTGAATTTTTTATTTTATTTTTATTTTGATACTAGGGGCCTGGTGCACAAATTCATGCATGGGAGGGGGGGTCCCTCTGCCCGACCTGCACCCTCTCCAATCTGGGAGCCCTCAGGGGATGTCCTACTGACGGCTTAGGCCTGCTCCCCGTGGTTCTCTGCTCTCGGCAGACCTGCCTGCTTGACGCCATCGCAGGCCCTGGTGTCTGCTCTCTGTGGGAGCCTGCTTGCCCTTCGCCGCCGGGGCCAGGGGCAAGCAGGGCCCTGCTGTCTGCTCTCTGTGGGGGCCTGCGGGGGACTGCTTGCCCCTCGCTGCCATGCCAGCGACCTGCTATCTGCTTGCTTGCTGTGGGGGACGTTCCCACCCCGCCCCCGGCCGCTTGCATGTGCACCAGCTCAGAGCACCTGGGTCCTGGGGATGTTCCTGCCCTGCCCCCGGCCACTCGGCGCCTGTGAGCGTAGGCCCGGAGTGGCTGGGGGTGTTCCAGGACCCCGGCTGCTCCGGGCCTACATGCAGGCCTACAGGCTCAGAGCAGCCTGGGTCCCGAGGACACCCATCCCCAGGACCCAGGCTGCTTGGCACCAGCATGTGCGCAAGTGGCTGCCCCGCCCCTGGCCACTCAGCGCCTGCGTATGCAAATTAACCGGCCATCTTTGTTGGGTTAATTTGCATACTCACGCCTGATTGGCTGGTGGACATCACAGAGGGACAGTCAGTTTGCATCTTTCTCTTTTATTAGTGTAGATAGTGATGGTGAACCTTTTGAGCTCGGCGTGTCAGCATTTTGAAAAACCCTAACTTAACTCTGGTGCCATGTCACACACAGAAATTTTTTGATATTTATTTTATATATTTAAATGCCATTTCACAAAGAAAAATCAACCAAAAAAATGAGTTCACATGTCACCTCTGACACGCATGTCATAGGTTCGCCATCACTGGTGTATATTGTCATTTGTATGAACTAACCATCTCTACTATAATGGGCATAGCATTACAGATGTGTGAGGAGTTTGGTTCTAGCCAGTCTGGCCTCTTAAGTCATTAGAAGTGGAGCTTATGTTGTAGTCAAGTGAAAAGTAAATTATTTGTATAAACTGTCTGGAAAATACTTGAATTTTACTATTTTGTATTTTAAATAAGCTAAATATCATTCAAACCCTGAGGGTCTTATCTTATAAATGACATCAAACAAATCTGAATTGTTAGTGTTTGTTTCCTGTCTGATTGGGGTAGCTCATGATTCATCATGCCCAAACCTTTTTCTTCTCACTTTACAAAAAAGTTTGGTTAGAATTGAGAAACAATGGCTCTTACTTACCTTAGTCTCTTAAGTAGAAGTACTTCATCAAAACTGTCATTTTTCTATAATTAGGACAAAACGATAATTTTGCTACTTGATCCCACAGCTATTTCAGGCCCATTTACTAGTAATACCTAAGAAGCTAAGTCCTAATGAGAGACCTGGGCCTCATTGACTGACTAGTGCCCATTCCTATCAGTGTGTCTTAAGATTTAGTGAGGTACTTCACATGCTTATATAGTAAATTGTCTAGAAGGCTATGGAATCGGTCATGCTCATGAATACTATTTGGTTAATTGTGTGAGGTTCTTTTTTGATAGCCCTGTAAACCCACTCACCACATTTCACAAAAATAAGAATGTACCAAAAATATAATTGAACTTAAATATTATTGAACATTTGCCTAGCTGTCATGGCTCAGTGGTTGAGTATCAACCTATGAACCAGAAGGTCACGATGCGAATTGCGGTCGGGGCACATGCCCACTTTGTGGCTCGCTCCCCAGTCGTGGGGCGTGTGGGCAGCAACTAATCCATGATTCTCTCTCATCATTGATATTTCTATCTCTTTTTCCCTCTCCCTTCCTTTCTGAAATCAATAGAAATACATTTTTAAAGTATATTATTGAACATTGTTTAATCCTTTTTTTAATTATTTAGAACACATTTTAGGATCTTGCAAATGTTCATGGTCATTATTTTGAAAGGAGTTCTCATAATATCACTCTCCAGATACAGAATAATAGAGAGTGGACTGTGTCTATACTGATTTAGGACATCTCTTTTACATTCTTGATATTCTTATATTAGCTTGTATTAATAAAGGAAGAAAATAATTCTACCTTACGTTTCAGGAAATTGAACTTTATATGATCCGTGAAAATAAAGCATCTCAAGGTTCTTCACATACATCCAGTAAAACCCGAGTAGTAACACTGCACTCAGAACTTTCAGTGGTTTAGACCAAGAAGTCATGATTCTAAGAACAAAGTTCAAAATAATCTCTTTTGGGAATTAGGTTCTATTCAGAAGTAAGGATTTATCCAACCAAAAAGCAATAACTTTTTCAAACAAAGAACTCAAGGAGTTATGTCTAATTGTGGCTTACTTACCATTTATATATAATTATTTTCAAATCTGTAATCCAGTAATTAATTCTTATATTACCTAAAATGTTTTATAGACATGTTATATTATTATGTAATGTAACCCTATTATAAATGGCAATGGTGTTATTAACTTAGCTCGTTTTACTTACTTAGTGCTTGTTTGTTCTTAGTTTATAGTTGTTAATTCCCTTTATAGTATGACTTGTACTTGGAAGTAATAAAACTAGATTTCTTTATAAATATTTATGGTACAGACCTTTTCCTAAATCAGACTTAGCCCTTTCCTAATTATTTCAATAAAGTCTGCTTACATCTTTTTTTCCCTGTGTAACAGTATGTCCTGCATGCTCCCTAGAATTTTAATCCTAGGTAACTATGCCTTAACTTCCAATTAATCAAAATCTTGTTAACTGCCATGTAGGTTCTGGTGTTACAGCGTGTGGAAAGTTAGTTATTCAGAGTTTAAGTAGATGCTTCTGGTATGGAGTCTTCTTAGCACCTACAGCCATGTGGTCAAAAGGGACCACTAAGTGAATGAGCCCTTCTTGACTATCAGTCTTTCCAAGAGGATCTTTTTTTGCATTTTCAAATCTATGTTTATCTATTATTGAAAGTATTTATTAGCTGCAGGTACCAGAAGGCAGACAGAACATGGTGTTTGTTTATTTGTTTGTTTGTTTGTGATTTTAAGTTCTTTACTAAGACCTTAAGGTTCTCAAGATCTCCTTTTCCCTTCTCTCTTGATCTTAGGTGAGACTGAAGTTTACAAGTCTTTGACCACATTGTCCCCATAGGGATGCAAATTTGTGATTTCAGAAGTTCCAGCCCCCAATAAAGAGCACTATACAATCTTTTGCAGATGTCCTCTGGGCCAGATTTCATCACAAATAACTTCATTCCATTGTCATGTGCCAAGTTTAAAGTACTGTATTAGGTTACTCTGTAGTCAAATCAACCAAGCCCTGGTCCAGACTGCTGTGAGACAAGAGCCCATTGTGTCCTGGTGGCTCAGTTGGTTGGTTCATTGTCCTATACACCAAAAAGGTTGCGGGTTCGATTTTGGTCAGGGTACAAACCCATGGTGCAGGTTTGATCCCCAGTCAGGGCACATACAGGAGGTAACCGATTGATATTTCTCTCATCTCAATGTTTCTCTTTCCCTTTCTCTCTAAAACCAATAAACATATCCTTGGGTGAGGATTAAAAAAAGAGAGAGGGAACCCATTGAGTTGTTCTGCCCATACATTCAGTGGCAGCTTTCCCTTTTGCTAGTTGACATATAGTTTAAAGGAAATAGGGACTCCGTACTAAAGCATAACCAGGTTAGGTTATTGTAATAAGCCAAAAAAAAAAATCAGTAACCCTTGACCTTGGCATGAAGTATTATAATAGAATAATAGTTGCATTTCTATTGTGCCGTTGTGGTTTTCTGTAAAGAAACACCCAAGAGGAATCATTATTTCTACTTTTAAAATTTATAGCCCTTTACTGTATCCAGGATTTCACTTCCCAGAATGCAGTCAAGCTTGAAGCTTTATTAGAGATCCATGATCCAGACCTTATAAACACTTCCTTTAGCTTATCGTTTCTGTTCAAGAATTTGCACTGTCCATAAAGGTACTGTTACCACATACAGTCGTTCCCCCAAAAATGAACCACCTAGGTATAACTCTGAACAAAAATCCATCTGTATGCTAAAAATTACCCAAAAAGCCCTGCTTACAGATGCCTTTGCACCTTGGTTCCTGAGTGCTCACATACAGGCTGGAGCTCATGTCTCTTTGAAAGATGAATGATGAAGGAGCTTCAGCTCTAATGGGTGAGTTTGTATATTGAGTATTACAAAGAGAAGTCAGTCTGCCTTTCTCTGGCTCTAATTGCAGAAAGTGAAGTCACCGCTTTTGCTGTCTTGGATCAGGACCAGGAAGAAATTATTGATACCAATGGAGCCGGAGATGCATTTGTTGGAGGTACCGACTCATTTATTTTATACTTATAAGTTAAACATTTCCTTAACCCTTGTCTCTACCAGATAGCCAAGATTTATGAATTTAATAGCTTTTAATTTCTTCTTTTAAATAATTAACTCCTAATGTTCTTTCCATATGCTACTATCACTGTAAGTATGAAGAAGGTATTTTACTACAGGGAAACTATGTATTTTTGACTTAAATATAATTTACTATTGTGCTATCCCCTAGTCATTTTCACAAGATTAATTGTGTCTGTCAGAATATTGCACAAACAAGCTGCATCAAGTACAGTGTGTAGTGTATTCATAGCCCTTTGGGCTTAAATGTTAACACATTGTTGTTCTTTAAGACAAATTGTGATAAATATTAAACAGTATGCTGCTAATAGCTAAGGATTATATTATTTGGTTAACCTGTGTTTCTAACACAATAGTTGGATGTTTATCTTATTAGGAAGAGTTAAATTTTTGTCTGGTTCAGGCTTAGCAAGAACTGGGACCATTTATAAGGACCATATTATTTTTGAAATGAGTACTCAAAAACAAGATCAAGATAATTAGGAGATTCTTGACTTCATTACTTAGATTGATCTAAAATCTGGTTCAAAGGTTCTTTTGATACATCTAAGCTCCTTCTAGTTAAGTGTAGGTAAGCTAGGTTATGGTGTGTGTAAAGCTGTAGATTTTAGAATGATAACCCACAAGAGTCCCTCCTGATCTGTTTACTTCTCATACCATCAAGCATGACAAGGAAAAAAAAGGCAAATGGAGCTGACCATTGTCCTTCTTCTCTTGGAAAATAATTTGAATCATGGTAAACATTTAAGATTGTGTGGTGGTTTTAACTCAGTATCGTTCAAAATACATATATATGTATGTTTGTATGTATTTTAATGGTCTTTTGTAGCACCATAAATATTTCATATTTTCTTCTTTGAAGCTATTCATGCTTAGTCTTAAATGAGCAGTTAACCATTAGACTGGTAGCATGCCCCATGCTCTTTTCTTTGCTCTGAAAGGCTTCATCATTGATTAGAGTATTTTGCAGCTATTTTTTTCTATTCCATACTGCTTCAGAGCTGTAACTCCATGCAGGCTAAAAATATCTCATCCAGAATTGGGCCAACTTCTGTAACACATTAAGGAAACACTATTGATTTCCTGGTTAGAAATTGCTTAAAACAGGAATCTTAGTACGAAACTTTTAAACTTGTCTCCATGTAGTCTTTTTAAGTAAAATATTTAAAACTTTAAGTGTTCTCTATTTTTATATTTCGGAGGGCAAATGATGGTAACCTAATGTGGCTCTGGGCTGTCTGGCTCTGCAACACCAGATTCCCTTCCAGACCCCTGGTTACCTGTAGTGCTTCCAGTAGTAGGGAAGAACAGAGACTTTTTGAGGGAGAGAGAAATCATTCTTAGGATACTGATGCAGAACAGCTAGCTCCCTATTTGTATTGTGCTTAAGGTGATGCATGGACTGCCTCAGCAAAGCACTTGGGTTCTTTGTTAAGGATTTTCAGCCTCTTTTTTATCTTATTCTACTTGCCTAGCTTCATTATATATTTACTGTCAGGGTACAGTGAGGTAAATAAAGAGGAAAGAGTACGGAACTTTTTGTAAAGGACCACATAGTGAAAATTTTAGGCTTTGCAAGCCATATACAGGCTGCATTGCATAGTTTTCTTGTTCTGTTTGCTTGATTGCTTATTTTCTGTTTTATTTTTTTCTTTTTACACTAAAATGTAAAAACCTTCCTTAGCTGTACAAAAACCGGCCACAGGCTGGATTTGGCCTTCAGTCTGTAGTTTGCTAACCCCTTTTAAAGACATGACAGCTTCCTCACTCTATTCACTTTCATCATACCCTGGATCCAAACACTGCATTTCACTACACATTGCTGGAATCAGTACAGACAAAGAAGAAGGCAGGCTGGTACTACTGCTGGTACCTCAATTAGGGAGCCATTTTTTCTCCCTTTAACTCTACTCTGATCAGTTCCCATGATAATGAGATCTTGAAAGACTGAGTCATGCAATGAGATGAATATGCTGTCATTTTCGCAATGGAATACTTATGTCAACATGTTCAGCACATTCTATGTAAGTCAAGCTGTATAGTAATAGCAATAGATAAATTTATATAGCATCTATGAGCCAATTCATACCTTAAGCACTTTACATATATTAACTCATATAATGTTCATAAAAGCTCCTGGCAGTTCATTTTATTGATGAGAAAACTGAGACATATAGGGGTTAGGTAACTTGCCTAAAGTCTCATAGCTAGAAAGTAGCAGAATCAGGATTCACACCAGGCATCTGGCCCCAGAGGCAGTGCTCTTACTCACTGCACTGTACTTCTCTGAACTTTTAGGGACATCTCATTAGGATAGAGAACCACAGACCAGCCCTACTAACAAAAGCTGGTTTTGCCAGAGAGAAACTTCCTCTCATCTGAATAGATGACTTTATTTATTGAACAGGAGCTTTTGTTATCTGATGGGATTCTCAGGACTGTAGGGTAAGATTGTTGCAAAAAAGAGAGGAGAAAGGGTAGGGAATCGAAGGACTGTAGTCCCTGGTGAGTTTGAACCAGGAGCTTTTCCTAAGCAATAGAATTGATTGCACTACAGAGATCCAGAAAGCCAGATCATAAACTTGCTTGGTCAGCATACAAGAAGTTATATGAATCATCTGTTTAGTAGCACCAGGCCAATACATTCATCTTACAATAAAGGAGGTATTGTTAGTTTAAAATACAGAAAAATCCATTGGCTAAAAACCCCTACTCCCATCTCTACACCAAGGAACTCCTTTCTGCTAGGATTTGAAATAATCCAGCCGTGGGAGCAAACTCCTCTACCTTGCAAATGAATGGAGAGGCAATGACAAGTTTTACATTTACTGTGTAGTTCCTTTTTCTTTGTTTTCTTGCCTGATTATTAATATACTAGAAGCCCAGTGCATGAAATTCATGCGCAGGTGGGGTCCCTAGGCCTGGCCAGAGATCAGGGCCGATCAGATTCCCTGCCTCTCTGCCTCCCTGCCTCCTCCTTCCCTCGCTCCCTCAGCGCCCGGCCGCCACTGGTTGCCCGCCATGTTCTGTGCCACCCCCTGGTGGTCAGCACACGTCATAGCAAGCGATCAAACTCCTGGTCTCCTGGTCGAACTCCTGAGGGGACACATTGCATATTAGCCTTTTATATATAGAGATCTCCTTTCTGAGTGACACATTCTATCTTTAGATAGTTAATATATGCTCCTATTACTTTCAATTTTTGCTGGCTTAAGAGTGTTTCTATCTTTTGTGACTTTGCATAACAATATATCATTCTCAAATTTAACTTCTTGAATAAAGCATCCCCTCACCTACCTTGTGCTAATTACATATCTCAGTACCAGAGTACCATGTGTTCCTATTAGCCACATAAAATATATATGGCTACATCATAGGTTTTCATGTATAATTTAAAAATGAATACCCCAAATGTATATAAGTTGAATTCATAGTTCCATCTCAAGGGTTTAGTGACAGTGACAAATCCTTCAGCCTCTACAAGCACACCTCCTTGTTCTATCTATTTGGGGTTCTTAAGCACTTTGTCACATTTGCCCTTTATTTGTCACTAGCCAGCTCTGATGGAACTACCCTTTTCACATTCTCCCTCAAAAGCCCAAGTGCTACAATTGTACCCTTGGAAATGGAGACAATTCTATAATCTCTAAGTACGATTTCCTAATTTCCCAGGTCAGGAGGACATTTCTTCCTGTTGTCCTGTTGCGCTTAGTCACAGCAGGTCTGCCCTTTCATTTGGAACCCTCTTTGTCACTGCCATAGTAACAAATGGAAACATTGAGAACATTTTGTGACAGGCACTGTCATTGTTCCTGATGAAATCTCTTCCCCTGTGTCTTCCCAGTAAGTGAAACTGAGGGAAAAAATCATAACAAGTACATGAAAGGAGACCTAACAATATGTTTCCAGTAGGCTGTCAATATGAACTTATGTTAATCTAATGATTTAGTCGAATATTTTATGGCAGTTGTAAAAATATGGTCTAGACCTACAAATTATCTTTAGACTAAAAATGAGTATGCCTTTGCCAGGCACATAGATATAACTCTCAGAAAAATGACTAGAGACCTTACCTAAGGACCAACATTCTTAGAATTAAAAAAGCTTCATTAGCCCTGCTAGTGTTGCTCAGTGGTTGAGCATCAGCCTATGAACCAGGAGGTCACGGTTTGATTCCCGGTCAGGGCACATGGCCAGATTACAGGCTCGATCCCCAGTACCGGGCATGCAGGAGGCAGCTGATCAATGATTCTCTCTCATCATTGATGTTTCTATCTCTCTCTCCTCTCCCTTCCTCTCTGAAATCAATAGAAATATGTGGGGTTTTTTTAAAGCTTCATTAAATGTGGTTAAGAGCCCTACATAGCTTAGAACAGTTTAGTATTTTGAAGGATGGTAAGTTAACTGTGCTGCCTCTAATACTTTTTATTTTTAAATTTCTCATAACTTTAGCAGAGAAAGTATATTACCCTAAAGATATTACCTACAATATGCATATGACTCTTAAAGCCACTTAGCAATCACAATGTAAGTAATTATTCTATTTCCCATCTAATAAAAGGGAGCACTAATTTCACTTTCTAATTAATGTTCAGAAAAGAATTTTGGTTAAAAAAGAAAAAAAAGATTTAAGTTTCCAGAACAGGGATGCTATTTCCTTTCCATGTAGCACCTGCCTATACTTCTGGCAGCCATTGAGATTCTTTAAATTATCTTCATATTTCCTATTCTCACTTTGTTTGTTCCCAAACACTTTTAGCTTACTTTCCCATTCTTCGTAATTGCTGCTTCATTGCGCTATGCAAAAAAGTGATGCAGAATTCTTATGATTTATTTTTCTGCACCACCTTCTTCCTTTGCTGTTAGACTCAGAAGAGTAGAAAATTAAATATATCATTTCTCACACTTCTTTGCTTAAAAAACCAAAACCTTGATATGGCCCACTGTATGTAGAGAACTTACTTGCTGATAACTGAGGTTAGATCTGCACACTCCTACCCCATCCAGAGCAACAATAACCTTTCATCTTTTAACTCTAGTAGGACATTCTTGGTGTTTTATTTCTTAAGCAGCACTTTTCCTTAAAACCATCGAATGAAGTATAGAATTGAATTGGTCATTAGGAATATGAAATTTACCACAGACAGTAGCTCAAGTTCATGCAGGGGGAAAGGGAATAAGGGCTCACACCTTGCACAGTCACAGGACACTTTATGATAGGCTACTCTAGTGTTACACACTCAGAGATGTAGATAAGCTGACGTAGGAGGAGAACCACATTTCAAGAACCCTGCCTAAGAGTACTTAAGCCCATATTAGTTAAAAGAGGCACCGTTGATTCCCAAGCCATGACAGAAAAGAGAAATAACATTGATTCACCTGGAATACAGGATGATTTTAGGGTGAAGTCTGGAATATCTCACAAGCATGAAATGTTCTCTCAGATCTAGTACCCTGGGTGGCCTCCATCTAGATGCAGTTATAAACAGGTAATGGAATCCAAAGGACTTTATCTTCTGGAGATTTGGATAAGACAGAGACACTAGGTTATCAAACCCCCAAGCTCAAATATGAACCTTATGTTCCTATATTTGAATATAATTGAGAAAGTTTATTCTAAGAAAACAGTGTTGATATTTATAAAATTTTATTTATTTGCAGAGGGCCAGAGGAAATGTCATAAGCAAAATTTCTGAAGTTAACTTTCTTAGACATGACAAAATATGTGTGCATCAGTTTTCTGGCCTAGAATATTTGTAAGTCAAATGGAACTAATTATAATCCAATAGTGATCCCAGTTGCTATTATATGGATTGAGTCAGTTTTACCTACCATATCTGTCTGATTCATACAACATGTATCAATTAGCTTTTGCTGCATATCAGCACCCCAAAAACTTAATCTAAAACAACAACTGTTTATTTAGCTTCACAAATCTGGGATTGGCATCTGGGCCTAGGCTCAGCTGGACAGTTCCTCTGGTCTCAGAGGTTTGAAGATCAAGTAATTTGCCCAAGGTCACAGTGAAAGCCAGGATTCAAACTCAAAGTTTGACCCAAGAGTTCTTACCCCTAATCATTTTGTTACTGCATTCCATTAGGATATTGAAATAGCCAAAGTGGTTTTTTAAACACTAGTGTGTAGACTGGTACCAATCTCTGACCTAACAAATTTAATCAATCATTAATAGCGAAATGAAAATAGGTAGCAATATAGTAAGTTTTCATAAAGCTAAATGTATTCAAGTTTAATTTTGTCTAAATGATGTTTAAATTTGTTATAGTAGCCCTAACCGGTTTGGCTCAGTGGATAGAGCGTCGGCCTGTGGACTAAAAGGTCCCAGGTTCGATTCCGGTCAAGGGCATGTACCTTGGTTGCGGTCACATCCCCAGTTGGGGGTGTGCAGGAGGCAGCTGATCGATGTTTCTCTCTCATCAATGTTTCTAACTCTCTATCCTAGTCCCTTCCTCTCTGTGAATAATCAATAAAATATATTTAAAATATAAATAAATAAATATTTGTTAAAATATATCTTTATTGGCTTTGTAATTCATGTAATCAAAAAATAAAATCACATGTTGGTAATGCTGATGCATAGCCTTGCCAACCTTGGGACCTAGCAGAGTCTTAGCCATGATAAGTAGTCATTAGAAACAATTTTCAAAACTACATAAAAATTTGTATGAGATGTAACTTCTGATGTTGTAAGGCTGCTTGCTATCAATAGAGGTCTAAATAAAACAAATGAAAATTAGCAACACGATTACTAAATTCATACCTATTTTCACTTCAGATATATGAATTCCCAAATATGGGGCGTAAACACAGGCTCTTAATTTATTTTGCCTTTAATTATCCAGCTATCATTGACATTTTATAGAGTTAAGATGTGTATATTTTATTTCCAGCCCATGAAATAGATGACAAATTAAAATCAATTTCTGTCATCAAATGCTCTTAAAATTTTAGAACCACCCTGCTGTCAGGAGTTGTCAGTTGATAAAATACAGGCTTTTGAATTGAGGTAAATATTAACAAAATTTGTTATCTTGCTAATGAATTAAGACATAAATAAGCTCACATAAATAAGCTTACTATCATCTCCTTTATCCAGCAGCTAAGACTTTGTATCGATGGGTCTTTAACATATTGCTTAAAATGTCAGTGCCGAAAGTGAGTATTTTTAAAGATCATATTTTCAGTTTTTCACGTTTTCAAACTGTTTTCAGTAATGAAACTGTGTTCAAATGAGGTCTTATCTGAATCAGCATGAAATGAGATTAAACAAATCCCCATATGGCCGTATCCACATTTTATTTGATGGCTCATGAAGCGACTCCTGGGATGGGTTAATGTTAGGCATGAAACCACGCTCTGTTAAAAAGCCCCATTTGATAGATGAGGAAAGCGAGGCCCAAAGAATGAGAGCCAATGGCAAACACTCCATAGGAGAAGCCAGATCTCCCGGCTCATTAATTCATGAGCCAGTAATTACACATGTTCATAACCCAAATGAAGGTTGTCAGTTAAGCAGTCTTTTATATAGGCCTCTTGGAATTATATAAGTCAAGAGTCAATATCCCAAATGGATAGAAGCCTTTGATGTAGTTTTTCTTGACATGTGGGTATCCAAGATGTTTTGCTTTAACAATAAACAGAAGCATATGCTAAAATTTTATTTTGGGAACCACATCAAGAGATCACACATTAGGTTTAAAATCAGAATGCTAACCTGATCTTGTACATTTTTGTTCCACGAGGAGGAATGATCTTGACAGCAGTATTTTGGAAGGAGTTGGGGTGGAAGGAAACCTTATCTCTATGAGTAAAACCGTGCTTATGGATACTCTGCAAGAGCTTCTTTCCTGAATTAGGGGCATTTAAAAGATTCTTTGATTTTTTTTTAATTCACAGGTTTCCATTTTCAACCCCAGAAAGAGGAAATAAGTTATCCTCATAGTTATCGCACTGAGCACCTACCTACACTCGTACATTACACCTTGTGGCCCCGTCGCTCACTTTGTGTGGGAGGTGTGTTGGGCTGAGCTGTTATTGCAGAGGAACCTTTGCTCTGAATTGACTTCCTGTCCATGTCAGTCACTGCACCATCTGACACCACTTAGGCTTTGGTTTTCATTATGCAAATGCCTGCTAGGTCAGACCTTACCCTGGCAGGCACAGTAGCTTTTTAAGTTATCTCAGAATTTAATGTTTGTTGATTTCCTTTTTCCAGAAAAATCTGTGTTGTTTAACATATGGGTCATGAGTTGTTACTTGAAATTCATGACTTGTTGGTAGTCAATATGAAACAAAACAAAACAAAGTTTTACTAACTAGACTACATAGGATGTGAAAAACAAGTTTACATCTGAGAACTTTTCAGCAGGGGGAGTGGGGGGAGACCATTACTTTGTCACATCTGGGTAGTCTAAGCTAGCCAAATTGAAGTGGGAATTTCCTGCCAGATGTTAGTTCTTTGAGCAACCTGTGAACATCTAAAAGAGGGTATATGAGTTCTTATTTGGTAGAGCTATAGACACCATGGAGGTTTGCTCCTAATAGGTAGCAGGTATTTTTATGTACTACCACTAGTCAGGAGGTTGTGCAGCCTGTCCGAAGCTAACAGTTTGCCCTTGTAAAATGCTTCAGTATGGAAGGCGAATTTGGAAGATACAACATCAGGTCTCACAGCTATTATAGCAAGAGTGAACACTGCATTGAAATGACCTCCCACTGCAGATGACAGAATGTTTTGTTTCATTAATAAAAGCAGGTAAGATTGAACCACCACAAGCATTCCAGATAATTTGAATAGGTCATTTTATAAAGTCAGTGAAGACCAACATAAGCCTCTAAATATGAAGGAAAATAATCTGAAATGGCAGGAAACATAGCAAATATTTACACCAGCTTCCTGTTCCAGATGCACATGGGAATTAGGAAGCAAAAATTTCACTCAGAAGAACTGTGCACAAAAAGTAGAAATGCTTTATCCAGTGAAACAAGAAACATTTTTAAGAGGAAAAAAGACTTTGCACATGATCTCACTGTTTTTGTCATCCTCTGTAAGGGAAAATATTGACATTTACCAGACTGTTTGCTCCAGCTTTCTGATCTCCTGCAGTTTATTTTTATAACAACCTTATCGATGGGCCTCTTACCCAGCTCTCTAGGTTTAACTGAGTTGAGTCGATTTGTTACCACAGCTTCAAGTAGCTGTTACAGAACAAGCAAGACATCCTAATAAAGCTGTAAACGTGTTTACTCAAACAGAGTATTGATTTTACTTGGAGAGGGAGAAGCCGGTGGTTAGCAGTGTCAGGGTGGATGAATTTCGCTGCAGTTTTTCACTGTCATCTGTCATGGTTGTGAAACACTAAGTAAAGCCATCAGGGATAATTAGAAGTACCAGAAATTTAGCCCCTAAAATCAGTTAACCACTTGGGAGTTTTGTAGCTTAATTAGCTTTTATTAAAAATTTCCTCTAGTTATAATAGTCAAGCACTTTTAATGGGGCTTTCAGGTAGAGCAAGATTTCAAGGTTGTGACTTGTTAAGTATATGAATTTATGGGTAAAGGCTTTTCAGACTCTCACTCAGTAATTAGGCCAACACTAAAACACCAGGTAAAGAGACGGTGATCTTGTACTCGTACCAGCAGCAGTACATGCTTTTTCTGAAAAATCAATTTCAGGGAAGTAGTAAAGCAATTATAAAATATTTAAAACACGTCTTTGTAGAAAAAAAATCTGGTAAACATCTTTTTTCTTTTCTAATTCTCACCTGAAGATGTGTTTTTATAAATTTTGAAAGAGAGAGAGAAACATCGATGTGAGAGAGAAACATCGATGTGAGAGAGAAACATCGATCAGTTGCCTCCAAAACATGCCCCAGTGGGGAATCGAATCCACAGCAGCTAGGTATGTGCTCTGACCAGAATGTAACCCAAAACCTTTTGGTGTATCGGATGACATTCTAATCAGCTGAGCCACCCAGCCAGGGCTGGTTAGCATCTTTATTAAACTTAAATATTTTTGTAACACAACATGATCCAAACACATAAAAGTGTCACTGCCACCCTTGTTTTTAAATACCTTCCTTCATTAAAGAAGAATCTAAAATACTCTATCCTGCTATAAATTAGTCATCATAGTAAAGATAAAAGTGAATGCACAGCTGTGCAAAAGATAAGGGTTCGGACAAGGTGAGTTGCTCACCTTCTACAGAAACTGACTTCGCTAATGACCTTGACGAAAGGTATTCAAATAAACACTATCTGCCCTCTTGCAAATGGCTAGAAAAACATCACGTTTGAAAATAAAATCACTCACCCATGATGATGAACACAAAACTGAAAATTTATTAAAAATAAGTTTGATCATTATATTTAAATTAGTCTTCTCATATCTTCTCAAAGTTAAGTGAAACCTAGGACTAAAATCAAGAATATAACCTTGTAAACAATATTTATTCAGTGCCTTACAGTAAACTTCTTTTGCCTTCTTGCACTACTGCCCCAGCCCCTGCCTTAATGACTAATAAAAATAACGATATCTGAGGGATGACCAGTTCTACAGCCTATGAGTAACAGACTCTGTTAAAAAGGACAGTGAGAGATATTGGAGGGTTTTCTTTGCCTTTCAAATGTCATGTAAGCCAAGCAAGTTGTAAAATTTTGTTATGTAAGAGGGAACCACCAGAGCTTTTTCTTTTAATTTTTCAGCAAGTAAAGGAAGAAACTGTTTTTTTCACAGTAGTATTTGGATCTTTATTCTATATTAAAATATTCAAAGACAGTCAGAGGTAAAAGAAAGGATATGGATGTATTATTATAATACTAGAGGCCCAGTGCACGAACTTATGCAGCAGTGGGGTCCCTTGGCCTGGCCTGCGCCCTCTCACAATCCGGGACCCCTCAGAGGATGTCAGAGAGCCGGTTTTGGCCCGATCCCCGCAGGCCAGGCCAAGGCACCCACTGGTGCATGAATCCCTGCACTGGGCCCCTAGTATGCATATAAGATCTTTGGTTAATTTCTTCCCACCCTCCCCCCTTCCCTCTGAGATTCATCAGTCTGTGCCATGTTCCCATGCCTCTGCATTGAGCATCTGCCCCCTGGTGGTCAATGCACGTCATAGCTACCGGTTGAATGGTCGCTTAGGCTTTTATATATATAGACATCATACTATTTTTATATGCACATTTCAAAATCCCCCACAATACAATCATTTATTTTGTTCTCTTCAATTTTCTTAAGAATGACAAATATGTGAAGGAGCTGTTGGCATGGAAGGCAGGGTAAGATATAGTAGGGCAGTGATGCTTTGGCTTTAAGAGACTTTTCATCTGACTCCTTTGGTCAAAAGGAACAGAAACCCATTTCATCTAGCTTATAAGGATTTTTTGTTTTTAAGGAAGCACAAAGCATTAAGGGAGACAGTGGGTCAAAAGTCATGGTACTATCATTAACTAGTTGTGGGACTATGGACCATTAACATCTCTAAGCCTCAGTTTCCTCACCTATAAAAATGAGGATGCCTAGCCTGTGTGATTCTGGTTGATCATCAACCCATGAACCAGAAAGTCACAACTCGATTCCCAGTCAGGGCACATGCCCACGTTGTGGACTCGATCCCCAGTAGGGGGCATGCAGGAGGCAGCCAATCAATGATTCTCTCTCATCATTGATGTTTCTATCCCTCTGTCTCTCTTTCCTCTCTCTGAAATCAATAATAAGTAAAAATGAGGGTAATGAGTACCTACCTCATTTGGGTTATTATGCAAGTTAAATGAAATAATGTTTCATAGTAAGGATTCATTATTATAAAAGAAATCTCAAACAACAGCCAACTAAACAAGTTTTCACTGAGAGTGGAGACATATGATAATTCTAGATTGGAATCAGTTCTAGAGACCCCAACAGCAGACATTCATGGATTTTCATTCCAGTACTTACACATTAATGTTATTCAGCTGCATTGCATGTCTGCTTCTTCCTACTTCACAATCAGTTTCCTGGTCTTTGCTTTCCATTCTGGCTCCTGAAAGAGAATACTAGGCTAGCTTAATTATTAAGTAGGATCCTGGAAGAACTTTAAGTTGTTTGCTCTTGGGTCAGATGCCTTCCCTTTGGTCCAATTAGTAATAAAGGTTGATTTATAGGACAAAACACATCTACTGACTCCTCAGCAATACTGGAGGTGAAGTAATTATTTTTCAAAAGAGTAATTGATGGCTGGGCTCTACAAACATGTATGTTTTCATGCCATGTCTACGCCCTTTTTAAATGTTCCCTGCAGCATGACACAATACACAGAACATCAAACACCCTATATCTCAAGCTAGAAACCTAGGAGTCATTCTTGATGGCTTCCTTTTCCTCTGTTCAGTCTTCAGTGAGTTCTTTTGATTCAATTTTAAGGTCTAATTCATCTACTTTCTTGCCAGGACTTTAGCTCAGGCCTGTTTTCTACTTACTACAATAGCTTCCTAGCTGATCTCCATACTTTACTTTCTCTTGAACTATTTCATTTCTATACTGTAGTCAAAATAATCATTTTAGGAAGAAATTGAATTATTTCATCTCCCCCCCAGCTTACAACCTTTCAGTGGCTTATAGTTGCACTTAGACTAAAAATCTAAGCTCCTATTGTGGCCTAAGAGGATCTATATGGCCTTCTATCCTTACAAGTGCATTTCATGCCACTCTACCTTTGCTTGGGTCCTCTGGCTATACTGATCGTCTTTCACGCCTTAGATACTTTTACACACAGAGTTCCCTTTGCCTAGAATGTTCTCCATCTACTCTTTACATGGCTATCTCTTTCTCTAGCCTCAACTTAAAAGTCACCTCTTCTCTAATCATCCTAAATAACATGGATCCTTTCACTGTTATTCTCTACTGCTACATATAGTCTTTTTCCTTAATAGCATTTAATACTCTCTGGAATTATCTTATTATTTTAATTACTAATTTATTATGTGTTTTTATCTCCCCAATTAAAATATAAGCTTCAAGAGAGTAGTATGTGTCTTAATCACTAGTGTATCCCCAGAACCCAACATGGTGCCTGGCATAGAGTTGCTACTGAGTAAATGTCAGTCATATGGATGAATAAATAAATCACATTACCAGCTGCAAACAAATTTGCCCCCTACCATTAAATAAAAACCATTCTAGTCAGTATATCTAAGAAAGTGGTTTTTGAAGGATTTTATCAAAAAGAATGAAGTGAGTCAGGAAATTGCAGGGTAGGCCATACTTTAGTATCAAGTCATTTGATTTAAAATTAATCCATGCTAGCATGTATATGTGACTAATCCAGTGACAGAGAAACAACTGGTCACAGCTACCTTTTTCTTACTGTTACTTAAAATAGAGATAAATATGGGGAGAACACATCTTAGGAAAGGAGGTAGCATCTAATATCCATTGTCCTAAGTACCTGAAGTAAAAATTGAAAACTAATTCTCAGTATCATAATACTGAACATCAGTTTCTACTGTAATAAACAGTGGCAAACAGGTCAGAGGCTCCAATCAATATTTCACAGAATACATTGGTTATCCAGTGGATCTCTAAATTTAGTTTGCCAAGAGTAATTTATCAGATATAGAGGTCAAAGTAGTAATTATAAAGATGATTGGAACATAGTGAGAACTACAATAGCATGAAAACGAACCAGTCAGAAATGAAGAATACCCTATCTGATATCAAAAATACACTGAAGGAATAAAAAGTAGGTTGGATGAAGCAGAAGATCAAGTCAGCAATTTGGAAGACAGGTAGGAAAAACACCCAATCAGAGAAGCAAAAAGAGAAAAGAATTTAAAAGAATGGGGAGCCTGGCAGGTGTGGCTCAGTTGGTTGAGCATCATCCCATGCAACACGAGGTCACCGGTTCGATTTGCAGTCAGGGCACATGCCCGAGTTACAGGTAGGGGGTTTGCAGGAGACAGCAATCAATGTTTCTCTCTCATAGATGTTTCTATCTCTCCTTCTCCCTTCTTCTCTCTCTAAAATCAATAAAAACATTTTTTTAAAAATGTGGATTGTGAAAGGGAACTTTGGGACAACATGAAGCATAACAATATCCATATCATAGGGATACAAGAAGGAGAAGAGAGAGAGCCAGGGATTAAGAACCTATTTGAAGAAATAATGACCAAAAACTTTCTTAACCCAGTGAAGGAAACATACATATAAGTCCAGGAGGTGCAGAGAGTTCCAAACAAGAGGAACCCAAAGAGACCTACACCAAGACACATCATAATTAAAATGGCAAAAATTAAAGACAGAGACTCTTAAAAGCAGCAAGAGAAAAGCAGTAAGTTGCCTACAAATGAGCTCTCATAAAACTGTCAGCAGATTTCTCAACAGAAACATTTCAGGCCAGAAGGAATTGGCATGAAATATGCAAAGTGATGAAAAACAAGGACCTACAACCAAGACTACTTTACCCAGCAAGGCTATCATATAAAATTGAGGGAGAAATAAAGAGCTTTGCAGATAAGAAAAAGCTAAAAGAGTTTGTTACCACCAAACCAGTATTATAAGAAATTTTAAAGGGCCTGATTTCAGAGGTAAAAGGAGAAAAGCAAGAATATAGTTAAAAGAACAAAATGGCAATTAATATGTGCTTATCAATAATCACTTTAAAGGTAAATGGCTTAAATGCTCCAATCAAAAGACATAAGGTAGCTGAATGGTTAAGAAAGCAAGACCCATGGCTGGCATGGCTCAGTGGTTGAGTGTCGACCTGTGAACCAGGAGGGCACAGTTAGATGCCCCAGATGTGGGCTTGATCCCTGGTGTGGGGCGTGCAGGAGGCAGGTGGTCAATGATTTTTCTCTCATCATTGATGTTTCTATCTCTCTCTCTCCCTTTCCCTTCCTCTCTGAAATCAATAAAAATATATTTTTAAAAAATCAAGATCCATATATATATGCTATCTACGAGAAACCCATATCAGAACGAAAGATACACAGAAACTAAAAGTGATGGGATAGAAAAAGATATTTCATGCAAATAGAAATGAAAGAGCTGTGGTAGCAATACTTATATTTGACAAAATATACTTTAAAACCAAGGCTATAGTACAAGACAAAGAAGGATACTGCATAATGATAAAGGGATTGATCCAACAAGAGGATATAACCCTGTAAACATTTATGCACCCGACATAGGAGCACCTAAATATGTAAAGCAAATCTTGATGGACATAAAGGGACAGATTGACAGTAATACGCCATAGTAGGGGGTTTTAACACCCATTGACATCAATGGATAGATCTTCCAGACAAAACCAACAAGGGAACGGTGGCCTTAAGTGATACACTCAATCAGTGGATTTAATATTTTCAGAGCATTTCACCCCAAAGCAGCAGAATATATATTCTTTTCAAGTGCACATGAACATTTTATAGAATAGACCACATGTTCATATACAAAACATGTCTCAATAAATTTAAGAAGATTGAAATCATATCAAGCATCTTCTGTGACCATATGGGTATAAACTGGAAATCAATCACAAGATAAAAACTACAAAACACCCAAAGACATGGATGCTAAATAACATGTTACTAAACAATGAATGGGTTGACAATGAGATCAAGGAAGAAATCAAAAGATACCTTGAAACAAATAAAAATGAAAACACAACAACCCAAAAATCTGTGGGACACACGCAAGAAGTCCTAAGAGGGAAATTCATAGCATTACCGACCTACCTTAAGAAACAACAAAAATCACAAATAATCTAACTTTACACTTAAAGGAACTGGTAAAAGAACAATAGACAAAGCCCAAAGTGAGTAGAAGTAAGGAAATAATGAAGATCAGAGCAGAAATAAATTAAATGGAGTCTAAAGAAAACAATACAAAAGATCCATGAAACCAAGAACTGGTTCTTTGAAAACATAAATAAGACTGACAAACCATACTCATCAAGAAAAAAGAGAGAAGACCCAAATACTAGTAAATAAAATCAGAAATGAAAGAGGAGAAGTAACAATTGACACCAAAGAAATAAAAAGGATTGCAATAAAATATTACACCATACATAAGAATAAGTTCAAAATGGATTAAAGACTTAAATGTTAGACTCAAAACCATAAAAATCCTAGAAGAAAACATTGGCAGTGAAATCTGAGACATTTCTCATAGCAATATTTATTCCTGATATAGTGCCTCAGACGGGAAACAAACAAACAAAATAAACAAATGGGATTATATAAAACTAAAAATTTTTTGCACAACAAAGAAACAATCAATAAAAGACAACACAATGAATGGGGGAACATATTCGCTAATACATCTGATAAGGCTTACTATCCAAAATTTATAAGGAACTTATAAAACTCAACATACACACAAATAATCCAATTAAGAAATGGGCAAAGGACCTGAACACCTGTATAGACACTTTCCAAAGGGGACCTACACATGACCAATAGACATGAAATGATGCTCAACGTCACTAATCATCAGAGAAATGCAAATTAAAACCACAAGGAGAGATCACCTCACACCTGTCAGAATGGCTATAATCAATAATTCAACAAACAACAAGTGCTGGCAAGGATGAGGAGAAAAAGGAACCCTTGGGCACTGTTGGTGGGAATGCAGATTGGTACAGCCACTGTGGAAAGCATTATGGAATTACTTCAAAAAATTAAAAATGGAACTTTCTAATGACCCAGCAATTCTACTTCTGGGAATATTTCCAAAGAAACCCAGAACACTAATTTGAAAGAATATATGCACCCGTGTGTTCACTGCAGCATTATTTACAATAGCCAGGATTTGGAAGGAGCTCAAGTGCCTATCGGTAGAAGAGTGGATAAAAACGCTATGGTACATTTACACAATGGACTACTACTCAGCTGTAAAAAAGAATAAGGAAATCTTACTCTTTGCGATAGCATAGATGTACCTGGACAGTATTATGCTAAGTGAAATAAGCCAGTCAGAGAAGACAAGTACATATGTTTTCACTTACCTGTAGATCTAATGAGCAAAATAAACTAACAAACGAAGTGGAAACAGACTCATGGATACCGAGAACACACTGACAACTGTCAGAAGGGAGGGAATTGGGGGCTGGGTGAGAAGGGTGAAGGGATTAAGCAAAGAAAAAACAATGATGAGGGGGGAGGAAGAAGAAGGGAAAGGAGGGATAAATGAAGGAAGACTTGACTTTGAGTAGTAAACACACAATACAATATACAGATGATGTAGAATTGTATACCTAAAACCTGTATAAATTTTAACCAATGTCACCTCAATAAATTCAATTAAAAAATGATAAATTTGACTTGCCATAATGCCCCATGGAAAATCCAGTGCATCAAACAACAGCACCTTTGTCCTGTCCTATCTAGAATTTTACTGCTATTCCTCCACTGGCAGGTGGAGCGGGGTAAAAAGTAGCTCCTCCACAGAGAAGCAATTAGAATCTCGGTGAAGAGCACTTGGTGTGAACTGAGCCTGGGACATACTCTATGTTTCATTTCCCACATAGTTTCCTAAGCTTTAAGCCACAGAATTGCTCTTAAGTTTTTTGTTGTTTTTTTGTGTGTGTGTGTATTTTAAATATATTTTATTGATTTTTTACAGAGAGGAAGGGAGAAGGATAGAGAGTTTGAAACATTGATGAGAGAGAAACATCAATCAGCTGCCTCCTACACACCCCCCACTGGGGATGTGCCCGCAACCAAGGTACATGCCCTTGTCCGGAATCGAACCTGGGACCCTTAAGTCCGCAGGCCGACGCTCTATCCACTGAGCCAAACCGGTCAGGGCAGAATTGCTCTTAAGTTTTTAACTTTGATCAGCACCCATGTCAAATCACTAAGTCTGCTTATTCTCTTTGCTAAACTTATTACCGGTCACCTACAACATTGTTTTTCAAACTTGAGGATGCATCAGAATCACCTGAGGGCTTGTCAAAAGACACGTTGGTAGGCCCTGTCCTCAAAGCTACTGGTTTGTTAGGCCTAAATTGGGCTTAGGAGATGCGACAGCAAGTTGCTGGTTCAGGGACCACACTTTGAGAAACACTCCTAGAATATTGTCGTCGACTCTTCTTTGATCTCTGCCAAGTCTTTCCTAGTAAGTTCATGCTGCACACTTCTGCCAGGACTGTTTTTAAAGTATTGATGTAACTTTCTCTTCTAAAACTATAAAATCCTCAAGGTCAAACACTATCTTTTATCTATCTTTGAATCCTTTGATGTCTATAGTGCAGCACCTAGTGATGGTAGGCATTCAATAACTGTTGGTTGATTGAATAAATTAAAGTACTTAGCATTCTAGGTTTTTAGTTTTTTTTAGTTTTTTTTTCATTTGCTACTTATAATAAAAGTCAAGTATAGGAGTGGTAGTGGCATGAGTCTAGTAAATTCAGGATTCAGATTAGTCAAATTTTTAATTTATATCTTATTTTCTTACCTAAAGTAGCTGCAGGTAATAAAAAAATGCAGCTTTTGACTGTTTCATGTGCCATGTGGCAACGTGTACCTGGTAACAACTGGTATAAAACATATATGTAGCAGGCCAGTCTTAGAGAGCACATAAATCATCACTAATGTGTAGATATCTAAGGAAGATGAGAAAATGAACAAAGAACTGAAAAATCAAATTGACCCACAAATTACTGAGAGCAAATTTATTAGAGGGAGCAGGACAGCAGGAATATCTAATTCAGCACTGTTAGTTGCTGCAAAATATTATATCCGGCTTGCTTTAATTGCATGGCAATGCCTCTGAGAACAAAGGTAATTACGTGATAACTTATGTTACTACTCACACATTATCTCTTAATAACTATGTAATTAACTTGTCACCACTGTAACAGTGTATAGTTTGATATTACTCAAGTATAAAGAACATTGATAACTTAAATGAATGATCTGGGGTGGGGCAAGGAATAGAGACAGTAGGGAAATCATAGTATTACAGCAATCAGGAATGCCAATGATTCATTAGATCATGGACCCACTCTGCTAGGATCTGAGCCAAAGCCATGGAGAATACCAACAGAGTCTGAGATGAATCATGTAGCTCTCTGAAGACAACCAACATACAATAAATAACTTTACCAAGCAGTGGATTAGATAAGTGACTTGGGGACATGATGCTTTTTTTTTTTAATCCACACCCAAGTATATGTTTTTATTAATTTTAGAGAGAGGAAGGGAGGAGAGAGAAACATCGATTCTAGAGAGAAACACTGATCAATTGCCTCCTGCCCCAACTGGGGATCAAACCCACTACTGGGTATGTACCATGACTGGGGATCGAACCTTTGACCCTTTGCTGCCTGGGACAATACTCCAACCAACTGAGCCAGACTAGCTAGGGCGATGCATACATATACTTTTAAGCAGTTCATTTTGTTTGGGGAGTTTTCCTTTAAGTAAATATCAAGAATTATTTTAAAAATGGAAAAACTATTCTTTAGTCCATATCATTTTACCAATATCTTGAGTTTGTACGTGTGGCCTATGTGCTGAGTAGCTGCAGCACCAGGAACTCTCATTCATTGCTGGTGGGAATGCAAAATGGCCCAGCTACTTTGGAAAACAGTTTGGCAGTTTCTTAGAAAACACTCTTACCCAGATGAGTTGAAAACTTATGTCCACATAAAAACCTTCATACAATGTGTATAGCAGCTTTTCATAATTGACAAAATTTGACCAAGATGTCTTTCAATAGGTGACTGATTGAACAAACTGGTACATCTATGCAGTGAAATATTATTCAGCCATAAAAAGAAATGAGCTATCAAGCCCTGAAAAGACACAGTGGAGCCCAGCTGATGTGGCTCAGTGGTTGAGCATCAACCTATGAACAGGAGGTCACGGTTTGATTCCCAGTCAGAGTACATGCCTGGGTTTTGGGCTTGATCCCCAGTAGGGGGCCTGCAGGAGACAGCCAATCAGTGATTCTCTCTCATCATTGATGTTTCTATCTCTCTCTCCTTTTCCCTTCTTCTCTGAAATCAATAAAAATATATTTTTAAAAAGACACAATGGAAACGTACACACATAGTGCTGTATGAAAGAAACCAATCTGAAAAGGCTACACACTGTATTATTCCAACTATCAGTGGTTGTCAAAGGCTCAGGGTGAGAGGTAGGGAGGGATGAATAAGTGGAGTATAAGGAATTTTTAGGGGAGGGAAACTATTCTGTATGATATTGTAATAGTAGATAACAGATAATTATAATTTTCATATCCTATATAATGAACAACACAAAGAGTGAACCCTGATGTAAACAGTGGACTTCAGTTGTTAACAATGAATCAATATTAGCTTATTAATTGTAACAAATGTGCCATAATAATGCAAGATGTTAATGATAGGGGAAACGGTGATGGGGAGGATGAGAGACTATATGGGAACTCTGTACTTCCTGTTCAATTTTTCTGTAAGCCCAAAACTGCTCCAAAAAAAGTCTATTAATTTTTAAAAAGCCAAAGTAGAAAAACCTTTTTCTACCAATTTCTTCAGTTTGTGTTGGAGCCCTATATTTCCCAGCTTTGTCATTATAGGTATTATGGCTTAGACCTGTGTCCTATGTTTTTACCGAAAAGTTTGTTTCATTGATATCACATAATAGACACTCTAAGTACACTGATCCTTTTTGCTTAATTCTGTCAGGAAATCTCCCAGCGATCTCTGCTAGGAAAGCATTGGTCCTTGAGTTTCCATTCCACAGATGCAGATGATTTATCTGGCATATAGCTTCTATAGATGAAGCCTTCACTTGGGGAAGACTGTGCTAACGCTCCCCCAGAAACTCTCTCATATGATGCTTCTAATATTGCCTATGTTTCCCTAAGCCTAAGAGTAGAAAAAGTAGTGGAGATCTTTATGACCTTGAGGAATCGTTTAGAAGACTGACCAGTATCAGTGTATTTACACTGATATTAATACTGATTTTACTTGGTGGAAGGCTCTGTTCTCAAGTGGTTACAATTATTAATGAACTCTAAAGGCATGAGTGGGAAACTATTGGAACAAAACATCGCTTAGCTGAAATTTTTGAATGAGTTATTCTTAACCATTTTTCTGAACAGTTAAATGTCCCCACATTATTCCTTAAAATAATGCTTATTGGCTTTTTCATTATAAAAGTAAAGTGCTTGCTGCCACTCGGCTGCCTGGGGCCACAGCAGGCCTCCTGCTCCCCAAGCCCCAGCACCCTGGGTGCCCATCTGCCCCCGGTGGGTAGCCCTGGGCGTAGGTGCAGGAGACAGGTGTGAGCACCAAGACGGAACACAAGCAGCCTTCAGGTCTGTTACTGGGACTAATATCCCAGGGGCAGACGTAGAAATAAAACGTGAAGAGGTAAAAAAAAAAAAAGTGCTTATTGTAGAATATTTAGGAGAAAAGAAAACCAAACAAAATAAAAATCATCTCTGAAATCTGGAAATAATAAGATTTTTTTTTTTAGATACACACAAAATTTTCGTTTTTTTACTATTTTGAATAAACATGTTTCTAAAATGTATTGCATGGACCTGACCAAAGACTAAAAGTGGAAGGAAACACATGCAGGAATTTACTAAAGTCAGGACTTGAAATCTTGGATACAGGAGCACACTGTTCTATCTGTGCAACTCTTCTATACATCTAAAATTATTTCAAAATAAAATATTGTAACACAATAGGAACAGGATGGATTAATTAGATATGGCAGTGGAACAAAAATACAACTATATGAGGAAAATGAAGGTTGATCACTACTAATCATGATACTCAAATTCTAGATAAAGAGTTAAATGACCATAAATAAACTAAAAGAAAATATAGGCTAATACTTATCTCATGGTACTAAAGACCTTTCTCAGCCTAAATTCAATGGAAATTTATTTTTAAAAAGATAAATATATCACCCATCAACCTATGAACCAAGGAGGTCTAGGTTCGATTCCCAGTCAGGGTATATGCCCTGGTTGCGGGCTCCATCCCCAGTGGGGGGCATACAGTAGGCAGCCGTTCAATGATTCTCTCTTATTGACATTTCTATACCTCACCCCCTCCCCTTTCTCTCTGCAATCAATAAAAATATCTTTAAAAATAAATAAAAGGCAAATGACATAGTAAGGGAAAATATTTGCAACAGATATATTCTTTATTTCCTTCTAAAAGTCTTACAGTTTTCCCACTCATCGTTCCTTGATACATCTGAAATTTTATTTTTAATATGAAATGAGGTAATTTTATTTTTTTAAGTCAAAACTAGTTGACTAAACACGATTTTCTAGTAAACCTCCCTTTCCCTATGGATTTACAATGCTAACTCAATTGTAGCTCAGTTTTCCACATTTTTATAGGTATGTTTTGGGACTATCTTTTTTTCTTTCTTTTAAGTCTATATCTATTTATCTACATGCCAATACTGTACTGTGTTGTTTTATGATGTGTTGGATCTGGTAAGGCAAGTCTTTCCTACCTTGTTTTTCTTGAGTTGGAGTGTTTGACTATTCTTGATCCTTTGCTTTTTTATACAGATTTTAGAATCAACTTGTCAAGTTCCCCAAAACCTTGTTGAGATTTTGATTCAATTTCATTAATGAATCTTTTTATCCAAGAACCTGGTATATATCTCTATTTATTTAGGTCCTTTAGATAGTCTTTCAATAAGGTTTTACAATCCTCGTCATCAAAGACTGTCATCCTGAGTTGCTTTTGTATCTTTTTTCAAAATACTTTCATTTCAATGTTGCTGTTATACACATGTGTACTAGTATATTAAAAATATGTGAAGCCTTAACCAGTTTGGCTCAGTGGATAGAGCATCGGCCTGTGGACTGAAGGGTCCCAGGTTCGATTCTGGTCAAGGGCATGTACCTTGGTTGAAGGCACATCCCCAGAAGCGGGTGTGCAGAAGGCAGCTGATCGATGTTTCAAACTCTCTATCCCTCTCCCTTCCTCTCTGTAAAAAATCAATAAAATATATAAAAATATATGTAAATAAGTTTGTATATTTCTCTTATATCTTTCCAAACTCTCCAATAATGCAATCCATGCAAAGAATCTATGCATAGTCCAACAATGAATAGATTCATTGGAGTTTTCTATATACAATCCTCTTAACTAAAAATAATGACAAGTTTTCTTCTTCCTTTATACTTGCGAAATTTTTTTATTTTAGTCTAGTCTCACTGCTCTTGTTAGGATCCCATGCTATATTAAATATCATTGATTATTCTTTGTAATAGACTACGTGTGTTTTATTTACTTCTTAATTCTACTGGTTTTAACACTTCTGATACAGATGCTAGGTATTTCTTTTGCAATCAGAAAAAAATTTCCCCTTGCTTTCTTAAACATAAACTAAATAGGCTCTTAGTGAAGGCCCAGGAGGTCATCGTAGGTGTAATGTGCATGACCATGAAAGCTGCCATTGCTTCAGGTCTCGTATGTGACATGTTGCTCTATTTCACAGTGTTACTTTCCTCTGACCTTTAAATTACACACTTAAAATCCATTTTACAACACATATACATGTGTACAGATTGCCAGGTAAACAAAGTGCTATACTACCAAAATGTATAATGACTAAGATTTAACATAAAATGAGACTTTAAAAGCAAATATATGTATATATGCTTTAAAATGTTTGACTCCACATATATATTGTGGTGTACTGTATATTAAAGTTCTTTGGAGACTATGTAAGAATAAAGACTTAGTCACTGGTGTATACTTATGGCAGGATCATTGGGAAGACAATTTGAGAAAAGCAAGATGCTAACACTTGTAAAAAGTAAATCATTAAAACTTCATTATTCCCAGTACATAAGTCAGTGTGGCACAGCTTTCTTATTTGATGACAACCAGAAAAGCTGTCATCCTTTTGCTGTGAATGTTGAATGAACATAATGGAGCCTAAAAGTTTTCAGCCACCATGAAAACTTTCCATTCAGTAACTGTATATGGAAAAGGAAAAATTGTCCTACAGATTTGTTCATTTCCTTCTAAAGTATCCCTACCTCTTAAGTGTCTCCATTAAGGTTTCCATACCTGACAATATTTCTCAGTTCTCTGTAAATAACACCAAGAAAATTCTAGACATTATATTTCTTCCACTGTACTCTATGGAATGGGCAACTTAAGTTAGAAAATCCCGTTGCCTTTTGCCCACTCTAAGCATTCCACCTCTGTGTGGTTTGTGGGAACTACTTTAGCACCTCCTCCTCCGCCCCTCTGCACAGTTTAAATATGTTTCAGGCCTCATCTCAAACACTGGATTTAGTTATGCTAAAATCAGTCACTCTCTTTAACATCAGTAAAAGAAAAATCCAAATGAACTTAACAGAAGATAATAAGCTGTACCAATTGTTAATGGACAGAGGTTTATTCTAAGAATTCTGGACCTGTCATTATTCCAAGATTCAGAGTCAGCCAAATTCAGTGCCAGTGAGAAGACTTCATCCATCTATGCCTCATCAGCTAGAGACCTAAGGTCCTTGACATGGTCTTAGGTTGGGAAAAGTCTGAGAGGCCCTATGATAAACCTATCTATAAAAGAATCAGAGAGAAGTTAGAGGTCACAGAGAGAAGGAACCTAAGTAGAAAGGCATGCCCAGCTAGCGTGACTCAGTGGTTGAGCATCGACCTATGAACCAGAAAGTCACGGTTCAATTCCCAGTCAGGGCATATGCCTGGGTTGCAGGCTTGATCCCCAGTGTGGGGCGTGTAAGAGGCAGCCAGTCAATGATTCTCTCTCATCATTGATGTTTCTCTCTCACTCTCCCTCCCTTCCTCTCTGAAATCAATAAAAATATTTTTTTTTTGAAAGGCAACAACTGCCTCAACATATGAGTTCTTGATTTGGAAACCTGTGTTGATGTTTCTTGTTCTCCCATGTTATGCTTCCTATTCCTGTTCTCTTGGCTGTGTTGAAAGGCATCTATGCAGAGCTTTACCTTTCATTTTCAAGATGATGTACTGACAAGGACTACAAGATAATGGCACCAGCAAAAAGGACTCCTAAGAATTGTTTTCATACTGAGCATATATGCCAAGTCAGTTATTTAAGATTTTGCTTCTTGAATTCTAGGTTGGCCCAAAATCTTTTTAAAAATATATCTGCAAGCCACCTTTATTTCCTATGGTGTTTTCCAGCCATACTTTTTATAATTCACCAGAGTGAATGAAAGAAGTATGAATAAGCACTTTGTTTACTTGCTGGTATATATAAATTTATATATATTAACATATTGTTGGTATTTTTTTCTTACCTAAAAAAAATACTTTTTTGGAATAATATCCCCAAAATGCAAAGAACTTTTAAAAATGGGTAGTAGACCAAAAATCCTATTTAAAAAATAAGTAGAAGAACAAACAATTCACAGAAAGAGATTGGTTCTTTAAACATAAAAATACGTTCAGCCCTAGCTGGTTTGGCTCAGTGAATAGACCACTGGCGTATGGACTAAAGCTTCCTGGGTTCAATTCTGGTCTAGGGCACATGCCTGGTTCCAGGCTCGATCCCAAGTAGGGGGCGTGCAGGAGGCAACAGATCAAAGATTCCCTCTCATCATTGATGTTTCTATCTCTCCCTCTCCCTGCCTCTCTGAAATCAATAAAAATATATATTTTTTAATATTTTATTGATTTTTTACAGAGAGGAAGGGAGAGGGATAGAGAGCCAGAAACATCGATGAGAGAGAAACATCGACCAGCCGCCTCCTGCACACCTCCCACTGGGGATGTGCCCGCAACCAAGGCACATGCCCCTGACCGGAATCGAACCTGGGACCTCTCAGTCCACAGGTCGACGCTCTATCCACTGAGCCAAACCGGTCTGGCAATAAAAATATATTTTAAAAAAACAACCTTCTTCCCTTTTAAATAAATAAATAATATGTTCAGCCTCACTCATAATAAGAGAAATACAAATTAAAATTACACTGAAGTATCATTTCTAACCCATCAGGTTGACAAAAATTCAAATGCTTGCCAGCACACTTTGTTGGTGTGGTTATAGGGAAGCAAACACGCTTAAACATTACTGGTGGAAATACAAAATGGTTTGACTCCTATGAAATGGAATTTGGCAATATCTAACAGAACTACTTATGTATTTAACCTTCAACCCAGAAATTCTTAGAAGAAATGTGCCCCAAAGATTTATACCCAGCAACACAAAAATACATAGGCAAAAGGTTATTCATTGCAGCATTATTTGAAATTGCAAAGCATTGGAAAGTATATGAACATCCACACACAGGAGATGGGTGAGTAAACTGGTGTGTCCATACAATCAGGTATCATGTGGCTGTCAAAAAGAAGGGAGGAGATCTCTGTGATTGATACACAGTGATTCCCAGGAGATATTTTTTAAATATATTTTTATTGATTTCAGAGAGAGGGAGAGAGAGATAGAAACATCAATGATGAGAGAGAATCATTGATAGGCTGCCTCCTGCACGCCCCCTACTGGGGATCCAGCCTGCAACCCAGTCGTGTGCCCTGACCAGGAATTGAACCGTGACCCACTGGTTCATAGTTCAACACTCAACCACTGAGTCACATCTTCCAGGCTCCAGGAGGTATTTTTAAGGGAAAAAAGCAAAGTGTAAAAATTATATATACAGTGCTACCTCCTTCTATGTAAAGAAAGAAGAGGAAATAAGAACATGCACATATATTTGCTTACCTTTATGAAAAGAAACAGGAAAACAAACCAGAAAATAGTGAAATTGGGGCATGAGGGTATAGGGTAAAAGGAAGTAACACTTCTCTGAATATATCTTTTGTAGAGATTTACTTTTGGAAACGTTAATATTCTACATACTTTTTAAAAAATTAACTTAACAAGGATAGAAGGGGGAGTACTTAAACTGGAAGTAAACCAAAACCCAACATTTTTTCAACCTTAAGTAAAATAAGCCACCCCAACGTGGGGTGGAAAAGAGAATTAATCTAAGTAACATTCTAAAGACACTAGTAGAGTACATAGGAAACAGCAAACCCAATCAACTCTTTTTAGTAGATTTTGTTTTTTTAGAATTAGGGTAAAGCAATTTTGAAGCAGTTTTAGGTGTGTTAAAACTGAGCAAATAAGTAAATGTGTTGACTTGGAGCTAAAATTCTCACTGTAGAAGAAATTTAATAATGACGATGGGCCGAAACCGATTTGGCTCAGTGGATAGAGCATCGGCCTGCGGACTGAAGGGTCCAGGTTCGATTCCGGTCAAGGGCATGTACCTGGGTTGTGGGCACATCCCCAGTGAGAGATGTGCAGGAGGCAGCTGATCGATGTTTCTCTCTCATCGATGTTTCTGGCTCTCTATCTCTCTCCCTTCCTCTCTGTAAAAAATCAATAAAATATATTTTAAAAAAATAATAATAATAATGACGATGGAATGGGGGAAGGTAAGAAAGGATCCTGTGGGAATGGATTGGAATTGGAAGTACTAGTGTCAACTAACTTTCTAAAATAGGTCTGTGTATACACATATGTACCCTCTAATGTATATAAGGGAGTATGTGTATCTGTGAGTGTCCGTGCATACGTCCAGCTCTATTCGCTGACAGGGTCCAGAAACAAAGCATGCACCTACCACCACCATCTTGGTCTCTAATACCATTTCACCCTAATAGGAACCAAGTATTTTTGGTGAAAATGACTGATTCCAGGGTTGGGGTAGAGTGCATATGCGATGAGCTTGGAACATTGTGCCAGAAAGTACGTGTTCAAAGATAGTGCGAAGGCATGTCCAAGGACACCAGAGCCAGCATGAGGTTGAGAAAAGGTTTTTGCTCCCGCCAGCAAAAACTGGGACATTTTGAGCACGAAATTAATTAGAGACTGTAATGAATTATGCACCATTGATGAAGAAAGAATCCATTTCTCCTTCCTGATCATAAATAGATTAACACTAATCAATGTGAGTGGGGTAAGCTCTTGCACATAGGAGGTAGCCAAGAGCTGGCTGGTAAATGTGAAAGGAGAGCTGGAGTTGGAAAGTCACTGCAGTCTGGGCACTAAATCTGGGATAGAGTGGGGGCTATTGATGAAGAACAGAATATTTGCATAGTCTCAAAGTATCAACAGACTGCTTGTTACATGCAAGGGAAAAAATAACTATAGAATGGAGATAAGACAACTCCATCATCAAGTGATCAAAATTAACATCACCAGTGAACAGCAGCTGGACACAACGTGCCTCTAAATATGATGTCCTGAAAAGGACACACATAATTTTTCCAGTTTCAGAATCTGTTCCTTCTTATTGATGATGGAATGCATAATCTAGAGGAAAATTGAATTTAATCAAGAGGAAATATCTGACAAACCCAAAATGAGAATCACTCTATTAAATAGGAGTAGGAGATGACTGTATTCTTCAAAAATGTCCCTGTCAGAAAGTCAAAGACTGAGGAAATGTTCAAGATTAAAGAAGACTAAAAATATGATAAATCCTAGACTAGATTCTATCCTGGAAGGAAAAGTGCTGTAAAGGACATGACTAGTCATTTGCAATATGGACAGTAGATGAGATAACGGTACAGATGTTTTACATAAATGGATGACTGGTTATGTAAGAGAATAACCTTCTCTCAGGAAAGACACACTGACGTATTTAAAGGTAAAGAGACATGATAAATGCAACCTGCTCTCAATAGTTAAGGGGAAAATATGTAGAAAGAGAATATATGTGCACAAAAGGAGTAATGTGTTAATAAGAACATCTGGATAAAAGATATATGGGTGCTTTTTGTATTTTTTTATTCTTGCAACTTTTTTCTGAATTTGAAATATTTCCAAATAAAGTGTTTTTAACACTTTAGACCAGCTAAAAATAAAAAATGTAAACTTAAAAAATTATGTTGGGAAACATTATGCTAAATGAAATACTAGTAAGCCAGACACAAAGGGACAAGTATGGTATGGTCCTACTCATATGCGGTCCCTGGAATAGACAAACTCATAGAGCTAGAAAAAGGAAGAGTAGTTCCCAGAGGGCAGAGGAGAGGGGGATGGAGAGTTATTGTTTAATGACTATAGCATTTCTGTTGGAGTGAAGAAAAGTTCTGGAAATGGATAGAGGTCATAGTTACACAACACTGCATGGTATGACTTGTGCACTTTAAATGGTAATTTCTAGGTTATTTATATCTTACACAATAAAAACTATCTTGGGGTGTTTATTCATATTATAAATGGTTCTCTATGACTCTTTATACGCTCCCAATGCTTAAACCATTTCACACAGCTCTTGGATTCACATCAGCGACAGGTCCACTTATAATTGATTATATAACATCTGTAGTTCATCTCAGTTGGTTTTTGAAAATAGGTTATTGAAAAACTGATACTCAGTTGGGACAAAGGTCTTAGCTTTTCTCTGCATCCAGGTTTCCACTTGTCAAAGCAAATGCCTCTGCAGAGTCCTCCACGTCAGTCCTCGCTAGCTGCCCTCTTAGCAAGAGGATGCGGGTGCTTATGCTTCACAAAAATATTTCAACAACATGAGCTTCTCTCTTTCTCACAAGGATTATACCAGGAGGAATGAGGAAAACAGATGTTGCTCATAAGGCTCCTAATAGACGTGTTTCCATTGTAAGCTGATCTGACTCTGAATTTGGCATCTGCTCCATTCGCTGTGGTGGGCTGAGCGTTTAGCCTCACAGTTTGGCTGAAAGTGAATAGTGACCTTTGACTGTTACCTGAAAACTCAATGATAAAATGCTCTCACTAAACCTCTCGAGAGGGTGACTTCACATTCTAAGCACATGTCTTCAAAACACATCACTCCATTTACTAAGTTAATTTTATCCTTTGGTTGGGAATACTTACTTATTTTATCTGATACAGAGCATTCCCCAAATCTAACGGGAAAAGCCTGTGTGGTCAGAATGGCAGAGGAGAAAGGACATAAATCTCACATAAGGCTCCCTACAGGTCACTGTACCACAGCTTCTCAATTAACCTTCATCCGCCCCCACGCCCCAGACTGCCGGGACCTAGGTGGGAATCCTGGAAGTCTGGCTAGGAACAGTTTCTCATTACCGTCTGTTCTTCTGAGGATTTGAGTACCACTGCAGCAGCTCAGGTTTCCCCCAGAGGGGAAGGAGCCCCAGGCCCCACCTAATACGATGTAGCTTATTTGTAACTACAACACTCACTTTGTTTTATAGTTTTATGGCAGTATAATTGACATACAGAAAACTACACATATCTAATGTGTACAATTTTACAAATGTTGACATATGTGTACTCCTGTGAACCCATCACTACGAACACAGCCATTACTAGTATATCCACCTTCTTTTGTAACCCTGCCCTCCTGTCTGTCCCTTCTTATTCCCATTTGGATTGTTTCCAGTTTGGGGCTATTACAAATAAAGCTGTAGCATTTATTTACAGTTACTTGTGTGGATATATGCTTTCATTTACCTTGGGTTAAATACCTAGTAATAGAATAACTGGGTCATATGATAGATGTATGTTTAACTTTTTAAGACACTGACAAATGGTTTTCCCAAGTATCTTACCATTTTATATTCCAATAATCAGTATGTTAGTGTTCCTGTTGACCCACACCCCTTGTCAACACTTGGAATGGTCAGTCTTTTTTCATTTTAGCCATTCTAGTGGGTGGGCAGTGGTATCTAATTATGGTTTTAATTTGCAGTTTTCTAATCACTATGATGTCAAACATCTTTTCATGGGCTTATTTGGCATCTTTTTATCTTCTTTAATTTATTCAATACTTTTGCCTATTTTTTGTTGGGTTGTTTCTTGTTTTATTTTTTTATTAATTTTTATAGGATGAAAAGAGAGAGAGAAAAACATCAATTTTTTGTTCCACTTATTTATACATTTATATGTGCCCTGACCGGGGATCAAACCCATAACCTGGGCATATCAGGACACTAACCAGCTGAGCTACCCTGCCAAGACTGTTGGTTGTTTCTTGTTATTGATGTATAAAAATGTTTAATTTGGCAAAGTCTAAATTATATTTTCTTTTATAAAAGATTGTACTTTTTATGTCTTAAGAGATCTTTGGCAAATTCAAAAGCACTAAAATGTTTTTCCAATTTTTTTCTGAGTTTTATAGTTTTAGTTCTTATATTTAGATCTGTAATCCATTTCAAATTAATTTGGTAGATGATGTGAGGTAAGGGTTGAAGTTTTTGTTTGCTTTACATATGGCTGATCTAAGACCATTTGTTTAAAACACTGTCCTTTCTCCATTGAATTGCTTTGATATCTTTGTCAAAAATCAATTGACCATATAGAAGTAGATTTATATCTGGACTCTATTCAGTTTCACTAATCTGTTTATCTAGCTTTGTGCCAGTACCATAGCATCTCCATTATTTTAGTTCTATAAGTTTTTTTAATCAAGTAGTCTTCTTTTTCAAATTTGTATTTTGACTAATCCTTTGCATTTCCACATAAATTTTAGAATCAACTTATCTGTTTCTGTAAGAAAATCCTGCTGGAATTTTTATTGGCATTTTGAATCAATAGAAAAATTTCTGCTTAGCTGATAACAATATTGAGTTCTCTGATCTATGAGCACTCTGTATCTCTTTAATTATTTAGATTTCTTTTATTTCGGCATATTTTGTCATTTGCAGTGTGCAAGTCTTACACCACTTTTGTTAGATTTATCCCTAGATTTTTCACACATTTGATGGTATGGTAAATAGTATTTTAATATCATTTTCTAATTGTTCATTGCTAGTATATACAATTGCTTATATATTCACACATTACTAGTATGGAAATTCAGTTGGTTTTTATATAATGATCTTGTATCCTGCAACTTGACCAAACTCACTTAATAATTCTAATAACTTTTTTCTAGAACCTTTTTCTCATAAGATTTTCTACATAGGATTTTTCCAATTTTTAAATTAAATTTATTGAGGTGACATTGGTCAAAATGAACATATAGATTTCAGGTGTGGGTTTCTATGTTATAAGATCTGTATATTGCACCATGTGCCAACCACCCAAAGTCAAATCTCCAGTCACCATATACTAGTACCCCCTTTCGCCCCTCCCCCTTCACTCTGGCAACCACCACACTGCTGTTTGTGTTCACAAGTTTCAGTTTTATATCCCACATAAGAGTGAAATCATACAGTTCTTCGCTTTTTCTGACTTATTTCACTTAGCATAATGTTCTCAAGGTCCTTCCATGTTGTTGTAAATGGCACTATTTCATCCTTTCTTATGGCTAAGTAGCATTCCATTGTGTATAGGTACCACATCTTCTTGATCCTTCAATCTTAACATTATTGATATTATAGGATATTTAGCAGCATCCCTGGACTCTAAATGCCAGAAGCACCCCCACCCTAGTTATAATAAACAAAATTGTCTCCAAACATTGCCCCATGTCCCCTGGGGGGCAAAACTGCCTACTATTGAGAACCATAGACACAGACAATCTTGCCATCTGCATGTAAAGACAGTCTTACTTCTTTTTCAGTCTTGATGCCTTTTATGTATTTCTTTTGTTTGCCTGTTGCACTGGCTGGAGTCTCAAGAACAGTGTTTAAGAGCAAACATCCTTGCCTTGTTCTTTATCCTAAGGGGAAAGCATTGAGTCATCAACTTTAAGAATGATATTAACTGGAAGTTTTTCATAAGGTCCTTTATCAGGTTGAGGAAATTTCCTTCTATTCCTGGTTTGCTGAAAGTTTTTATTAGCAGTGGATGTTGAATTTTGTCAAATGCTTTTTCTGCATCACTAAGATGATCTTATGGCTTTCGTAGTTAATATGGTAAATTATATTAATTTTTTTAATGTTAAACAAACTTGCATTCTTAGGGTAAACTCCTCCTGATCATAATTTATTATCTTTTTAAATTACTGTTGGGTTGGATTTGCTAATATTTTCTTCAGAATATTTGCATCATTTCTGAATATGTTATCAGAATAATTCTGGCTTATGGAATGATTTGGAAATATTCCCTCCTTTTCCATTTTCTAACGTATTTGTATAGCATTGATATTTTTTTTTCCTTAAATATTTGTGACACAATTTGGACCTGGAATTTTCTTTATGGGAAACTTCTTAACTACAAAATTAATATATTTTCCTTATTATCCTTTTAGGTATAGATTCTATAGTGATATCACTATTCCCAATATTGGTGGTTTATGTCTTGTCTCTTTTTTTCCTGACCAGTCTGCCTAGATATTTAATTACGTCCCATTTGGACTCCCACTTCCATCTTCTCAATTCAGTGAGACTGTCGAGCGCTGCCTGGTGGTTCTCCCTTGTGTCATGGCCTGGTACCCCCAGGCATGAGCTGGAGCTTTCCTTGTTGTACGGCTTTCCTTGTATGTCCTTTCGTGGATCATTTGTGGCTGATGTGCAATATTTGAAAAACTTTTTTTCATGTATATTGTCTTTATCTTAGTTTTTGTGGAGAAAGGTAAATCTGGTTCCTTTCATTTCATTTGGGTCAGAAGCAGAAGTCCTCAAAACTGTTTTCCACTCTATTCTATTTATTTTGTTATCAGCTGATCCATGGTACTTAACTATAGAAATTATCTTGCTCTTACTTTGGGGATGAAAGGGAGATGTAGGGTCCTTCCTAACTTTTCAACTCTCAAACTTGTACTTATAGAGACATCCAGATGGTGGGATTTTGTCCAAAACAATATGCTAGGAATAAAAGCACAGAGGAAATCCAGAGAGGCAGGGAGGAGGATAAATAACTAATAACGCCTCAGCTATAAAGACCCAAGAAAATATTATTTGGCCAGTATTTCTTACTCACAGTCACCTCAAAGCTAAAGGAAAGAGTGATAGTTTAGGCTTAGAAAGTTAGTTGCCATGTCCCACCTCGAGCTCTTTAAAAGAAATATCAGGGGCAGCTCATGATGCTTGGGGGAAGACCTCCCCACCAGGCTGAAGAAGGGTGGAGGTGTCTAGACTGTTTTCTGGTCTGACCCAGTGACATTTCCGATGCCGTTGCCTGGTACTCACGGTCTTCCCCTCTGTCTGTGTTTCAGGTTTCCTGTCTCAGCTGGTGTATGACAAGCCGCTGACTGAGTGCATCCGTGCTGGCCACTATGCAGCGAGCGTCATAATTAGGCGGACTGGCTGCACCTTCCCCGAGAAGCCCGACTTCCACTGAGGAGGCGCAGGAACCCAGGCCAGGGGGCACAGACACTGCCCGACCGCTTCCTGAGAATCCCCAGCGTAACACAGAAAATGATCTGCCACCTTTTCCTACATAATAATGGTCAATCTTAACTTAGAATGTGTAGTAATGCTCAGTAGAATCTTTATTCTCTCAACAAACTCAAAAATGATTGTTTATTTCCATAGTGTGATAGTGCCACTTAAATGTCAATTAAACAGGAATATAACATTTCAATAGAAATTTTTATTTCATTTTCAATTACTTTGTAAATTCATGTGTATTTAGCAAATTGATCAGGTTTTTTTACATTTCTGCTTTGAATGCAGGTGCAATTTAATATAATAGATATTTTTAAAGGAATTAACCTAACACATCAATCTTTAGCTTTTTATACAAGTATATTTAGGGATATGTGTGTGTGTGTGTATGTGTGTGTGTGTACACACATTCATACATATATGTACCACATATACACACAATAAATAGCCAAATAAGGTACAGAAATATTTACCTTGCCAAGTTATGCCAAATCATCTCTTCAGTGTATAATCAAATATATCATAAACTTTGGATAATTAAATAACTTGCCAAATTATAAATTATATTATATTCAAATCATAATCTTATATTTACTTATGGTACTCTGTAATTTGATACAAATAAAAGCTTGTGATATGGGAATTTTTTCTGTCTTTGCTCTGTCAGTGCTCAACAAACTGAGAAAGAAAAATCATTATTTAATATTGATCCCTGAAATGATATCGAATTTGTTACTGGAGATAGAAGAACAATATAACACATTGAAAAATAATAATATTGGAGACCAAAACATCACTGTTTAAGGAAGATGAAATGGTACAATAGAACCTCAGGAGTCAGACTTACCTTCCCATGATCCTGGGAAAATTACTCAGCCTCTTTGAGCTTCAATTTCTTTTCTGTAAAATGGGATAATAGCACCAATGTACAAGGTTATTGAGGTGATTTGAGAGAGAAAACAAAGTATAAAATGCTTGGTACAATGCCTAATAAGTGCTTAATTACTATTTTTATAATGATTATTGTTATTGAAGAAAAAAGGATAATATTTATAAAACTGAATTAAATCATAGAAAAAGGTTCAAGTTTTTGTTTTATGTTTAGGTAAACTTTAAGGTCTCCAATGCCTGCTTGTCCTTTTGAAGTATTATTGAGATAATTAATGTACCAGAGAATCTTCCATTTTAAAGGATACAAATCAGTGGTTTTAGTATATTCACAAAATTGTGCAGCCATCACTGTATCTAAACCAAGCACATTTTCATCACCCCAAGAAAGAAACCCTGTACATCCCAATTCACCCCATTCTCATCCCCTGGCAACTACTAGTCTATCATCTGCCTGTGTAGATTTGCCTGTTTTGGACATTCATAAAAATGGAGTCATATAATGCGTGTTCTTTTGTGTCTGGCTTCTTTCACTTAGCATGTTTTTAAAGTTTATCCATTTTGTAGCCATGTATCAGTACTTCATTTCATTTTTTTCTTTTTGCCAAATAATATTCCATTGTATGGATATACATTTTGTTTATTCATTCATCAGTTGGTGGAAATTTGGGTTAACACTTTTTGCCTATTATGAATACTACTGCTATGAATATTCACGGACAAATTTTTTTCAATTTTGGGGGGTATATACCTAAGAATAGAGTTGCTAGGTCACATGATAACCTTATGTTTAAATTTTTGAGAAACTGCCAAACTTTTTTCCATTCTCACCAGCAAGGTTGGAGGGTTCCAGTTTCTTTCTGTCTTTGCCAGTCTTGATATTATCTGTTTGATTATAGCCATCTTAGTGAGTGTGAAGTGATATCTCATTGTGGTTTTGATTTGCATTTCCCTAATGACTAATGACATAGAGCATCTTTTTATGTGCTTTTTGGCCATTTATATTTTCCTTTGGAGAAATGTCTATTCAGATCCCTTGCCCATTTTTTAATTGTGTGATTTGTCCTTTTATTATTGAGTTGTAAACACCCTTTACATATTGTAGATATGTCTTTTACTAGATATACTAGAGGCCCTATGCACGAAATTTGTGCAAGAGTAGGCCTTTACAGACCCGGCTGCCTCAGCCCTTGCAGCCCCGGCTTCATCTGGAAGGACATCAGGACAGTCCTTCTGCTGTTCAGCCATTCAGTCGATTTACATATTACGCTTTTATTATTACAGATAATTTACAAATATTTGCTTCCATTCTGTGGGTTGTGTTTTTACTCTCTTGATAGTATCCTTTGAAGCACAAATGTTTTGATTTGTTTGAAGTTCAATTTATCTATTTTTTTGTCAACTGGGCTTATGGTTTCATATCTAAGAAATCATTGCCTTATCCAAGGTCACAAAGAAAACAACCTATGTTGTCTTCTAAGAGTTTTTGCTCTTATGGTACATTTAAGTCTTCAATGCATTTTTAGTTTACTTTGTATGTGTGTAAACTAAGTATCTTGCATGGGAATGTTCAGTTGTCCCTGCCCTCTATTGTAAAGATTATTTCCTCCACTATTGAATTGTCTTGGCACCATTGTCAAAAATGCATTCACCATAATATAAGGTTTTGCTTCTGGAATCTTGGTTCTATTCCACTGGTCTACATGTCTACTGTAGGCCAGTCCAGGCCATCCTGATTACTGTAGCTTTGACCAGTGTTGAAATCAGGAAGTGTGAGTCCTCCAACTTTGTCTCATGAAAAAATTAGTTCAAGCCTTAGCTGGTCTGTCTCAGTGGATAGAGTGTCGGCCTGGGGACCACAGGGTCCGGGTTTGATTCCCATCAAGGGCATGTCCCTCAATTTCAGGCTCCTTCGCCCTGGTCCGGGCTCGGGCAGGAGGCAGCCAATCAATGTGTTTCTCTCACATTGATATTTCTCTGTCTTTTTCTCTAAAAATCAATGGAAAAATACCCTCGGGTGAGGATTAAAAAAAAAATTTAGTTCGAGTGCTAGGGTATCTTTATCATATTAAACTACTACAGAACGTATTTCTCTTAGATAACTAGGACGGACACTGATAAACCTTTTCCTGGTTGTTTTTTCTTTTTTTAAGAGAAAATATCTTACCCCAAGACTATTGATCAAGTACACTCACCAACTAGGCTTTTCAAATAGTCACTATTTTTAGAAGTCCAAACAACCTTGGCTAAAAGCTATCATTCTTACCCAATTTGGGGGAGCAAGCATTGTAATTTTTCACTCTTTCAAACCAGAGGTGAATATAAAGATTGTTTTTGGACATACACAAGCCTGCAAGAGAGGCATGTGTTTGGCTGAGAGCCTAAAAATACTGCCAGTGTTGAAATAAAAATATGCTCATTCAATAATATTTCCAATGGATAAAATAGGTTTAAAATGTTAACATCTTTTATGGTTCAGTAGTAGTTCTGTGTTCAAGGTCTTGGCTTTGTGTCCTCCTGGACAAGCTCCTGAACTGCTCTGAGTCTTGGTTTTCTCAACTGGAAAACATATCCAACCCCAGTGATATATGAGGGGATATTAAGAGAATGTATGAATAAAAACAGTTTATATGAATAGTAAAATAAATTTAAATATGAAGTAGTTTGATGTTTTACGAAGGCACCAAAGCAATCTAATAGGAGGAAGTCTTTTCAATAGACAATGCTATATAACAACTGGATATCTCTACGGGGGTGGGTGTGGGGGACAAATTAGACATGAGTCTGGCCATAACATAAAAGCTAAACTATTATGCTTCTAGAACAAAGCATAGGAGAATATTTTCACAGCTTGGGGGTAGGCAAAAGTTTCTTAGAGACGAATTTGATACACTAACCATAAAAGAAAAAATATTGATGAATTGAACTCCAAAAAAGCAAGCTGCAGTCCAGGATAACATACTCACAACACGTATCTGATAAAGAGCTAACATCCAGAACGTACAGCAAATCCTCTGTTGTTGAGAGCTTCCTGAAAACGGCTACGCTAACCAATTTTGCCATGGGTTAACTGACGCACAGACGTGTACCTTAGGAACTTAACTACTTAAATCAGTCAGTCTATGGTAAAATTGTTAGTGTGGCAGTTTCCAAGAACCTATCAACAACGTTAAGCGAGAACTTAACTGTATTAAAAACTCTTACAACTCAATAATGAAAAGACAAACAGATGACCTTACAAAGGAAAATACATGAATGGCCAATAAGCACGTGATAAAGTATTCAACATCATCAGTCACAGAGAAACGGGATATTCCTGCACTAGAAGGACTAAGAGAAGTGACAACACCAAATGTTGGAGAGGATGTGAAGCAACGTTGCTAGTGGAAGTGTAAGATGGAACGAGCTTTGGAAGAAGGCCTGGAAGTTTCTCAGAAAATTAAGCCCATCTATTCTTTGATCCAGCCATCCCACTCCTGCTGTTAACCCAAAAGAAGTGAAAGCACATGCCCACTGAAAGACTTGCATTAGACTATTTAGAGCAGGGCTCTTTATTGTTGCCCAAAACAGGAAACAGTGCAGCTAACAGTAGGAATAGAGATTAAAACTGTGATACGATCAAACAATGGAATAATACTCAGCAAAAGAAACTACCGATGAAATGATCTCAAAAACATTTTACTGAGTGAAAGAAGCCTGATATGAAAAAGTACAGGCCACAAGATTCCATATATATGAAGTTCTAGAACAAGCAAAACCAACCTCTAGTGAAAAAAATCAGAACAAGGGTTGACTTTGTGGGAGAGGGGAGAAGTGGAAACTGGAAGGGAAATGGGACTTGGAGTTGATGGTGATGTTCCAGCCACAATAGGGCTTACACAGATGTATATGAATTTGTCAAAACTCGGGGAATATTTCACTCAAGTTGTGTGATTTTTTTAATCTGACACACACATAATTGAATTCTAAGCAAATACTTGAATTCTAGTTAATGATATGCACACTGGTAAAGTGTATTTATGTCTTAAACTTACAGTAAAGGGCATCAAAAAATGAATGGAATGATGAGAAGATAAAGAGCAAAATGTTAATTGTAGAAAGGTAGTCAATAGATGGATGTTTGCTACATAATATTTTTCAACATTTCTGTCTGGTTGAAGTTTTCCCAATGTTGGGAAAATATGAAGTACTTAATTAGAAAAACCTATTAAACTTGACAGCATCTCACGAAGAAAATAAAACAGTAGATAACAAAACCATATGTATTATTTACTTCAACATGTAACTTTGTTCGTGAGTTCCAACACAAAACTAGCCAGCCTTGTGCTGCTGCAGGGTCCCTTGGGGCCACCACATCTCCAGGCTCCTGTCTGAGCATGGGACACCTTCTCCTCATCCCTAATCTACCTGGCAGTTGGAACATTCGTGAACCACTGCAAACACCAACCAGACATCTCCCAATCCAGACCCTGAACTCACTGACCACAGGAAAACTTCGATTGTCAAATCCAATAACCAGTTTTCAGTCGTTACCCGACCTCACCTTTTCTCAGCATCTGACTTAGAGGAAGGACCAACTCTCTGGAAACTTCTCATTCCCTTGACTTTGACACTTCTCCTCATCCTCTTGCCACCTTTGCAGCCTCTTCGGTTTAGGACACCTCCCCTGTCCTCCGTGGACACTCTACACCCACAAGCCTTTTCTCTCCATATGCTCCTCCTAGGTGGCCAAGTTGACTTCCACGAATTCATCTCTCACTTGATAACTCTCAAATCTGTTTCTGACCCTAATTCCCTCCGGAGGTTTAGGCTTGAAACTCACAGGTCAGCCCCTGGGGATATCCCGCAGGCCCACTGATTGTCAAAACAGAACTCGCCTTCTCCTGAACACCCAGGTCCAGTAAGTTCCTCCTTTTTCTATCTCCATTAATAGAAATAATTCTTTCTGACTTTATCCCTTTCTCACTCACACAGCTAATTCATCACCCCGTTCTCTCAGTTCTCGCTTAAATCTCTCCTGCCTCTTCATCCCCTCAGGTATCATTTAGACCTTCATCACGTATAATTTCCCCAACTCTGGCTCTTCCCCTTCATTAGGCAGTCCCCCTCAGCATGGGATGCCTTGCTAAAGTAGAAATACAATCAGTTCCCTGGTCTTTCAATTCCTCAACATTCCACTCCCAAACAGCCTTCCTACTGCCATACTCCTGATAACCCTGCACTCTGGCCCAAACAAACCTAACTTATAACCATGTTCAAGCCTCCATCTGGAGAACTTTTCCTTCTACAACTACTCATGTTTAAAGATTCAGTTCAAAGTCAAGCCCTTTAAAAGTTTTCTCTAAACTTCCCAGGAAGTTAGTTGCTGCTCCATCCTTTTCTCTCTCAAAATACATTGCACATTTCCTCGTCGTAATTTATACAATCAGAATGTATCACATAATTGTTTACTGGGTATATGCTTTCTCTTAGGAGATGCTGACTGAATGTTGGCTCAGTGAAGTCCTTTCACACTCCTCCAGTTCTCTGCAGTGAGTCCGACTTAGGAAGGGCAGGTGACCAAGGATCTTAGCTGCCACAACAGCTATAATTGCTCATATTGTCTGAACTCTTCCTTCTCCATTCTTGGAAGTCAGTCCCCTAAGTGGGCAAGAGAAAAGCGTACCCAGGTTGCCACAGCTGGGCCCCTTACATTCCCCGTCTCTAATCACATAATCTACATGCAAATAAATGAAATGTGATCATGTGGTATGGTGTAAGCTTTTATCCTTTGTGACCTTGATCCTTTTTCAACTCAGAAAAAGCTATAGTGTACGGGACCTGGAATTTAAAGATTGAGTTTTTAATCACTGAACTAACCCTCTCAAGGGGGAAAATGACTCCATCACTCTGAGCTTCAGATCCTCCTCTTTAACATGACTTGGGCCTGGCCTGCGTGGCTAGTTGTTGAGTGAACACCTATGAACCAGGAGGTCACAGTTATTCAATTACCAGTCAGGGCTCATGCCAGGGTTGTGTGCTTGATCCCCAGTGGGGAGCGTACAGGAAGCAGCCAATCAATGATTCTCATCATTGATGTTTCTATCTCTCCCTCTCCCTCTCTGAAATCAGTAAAAAAAAAAAAAAAAAGTTAAAAAAAATGACTTGGCATGCCCTGGCCAGTGTTGCTAGGTGGTTAGAGAATCATCCTGGGCACCAAAGAGTCGGGGGTTTGCTTGCCGGTCAAGGGTGCGTTCCCAGGTTGCATAATCCATTCCCCACCCTGGTCTGTCTGTCTGTCTGTCTCTCTCCCCGCCTCGCCCTCGCCCTCTCCCTCTTTGCCTTCTTCCCTTCTACTCTCTCTCTTAAAAATTAATGGAATAAATATCCTTGGGTGAGGAACTATAATAATAAAAGCATAATATGCTAATTAGACCGGACAGCCTAACAACCTTCCAGACGACCTTCCGGACGAAGCCGGGGCTGCGAGGGCCGAGCCCCTTGCACGAATGTCGTGCATCGGGCCCCTAGTTAATAAATAAATAAAGACTTGGAATGAGACCTTTGTAAAGACCTAGCACAGTGGCCTGGCCGGGTAGCTCAGCTGGTTAGAGCAGCATCCCGAAAGGCCAAGGTTGTAGGTTCCATCTCCAGCCAGGGCACATACAAAAATCAAGCAATGAATACATAAATAAGGGGAATAACAAAATTGATGTTTCTCTCTCCCCCCTTCCTCTCTCTCTAAAATCGATAAATTTTTAAAAGACCTAGTACAATGTGTAAATATGCATCAGTCATTCATTTACTCAACAAATATTCACTGACGGTTTATAAGTGCCAAGTAATGTGCTACATAAAGGGGCTTGGCCCCCCCAAAAAATGGGGGTTTGCTTTCCGGCAAGGGGGCTTGGGACTTTTTAATTTTTTTAGTTTTAAAAAAGGGGGTGTTTTTCCCCCCCCCCCCCCCCCCCCCCCCCCCCCGTTCTCCCTGAGCCAACATAATTTTTCTCTGAGTTTCTCCTGTAAGGATTGCTAAGTAGCATGTAGTGATGGTTAACAGCCTGGTTTTAAAACCAGACTTTCAAGGTTTAAGTCCAGGCTATGCAACTTTTTAGCTGTGAAACATTGGGTCAGTTGCTTAACTTCTGGATACTTTGTTTTCTGCATTTTTAAAACACAAGAATACCTGCCCCATTAGTTTGTTGTAAAGAATAAAAATGCTAATACATGTAAATCTTAAAATGTTGCCTGGCATTAAGTAAAGTGCTTGAGAAGTGGTGGTTATTATTTGATACCTACAGTTAGTTCATAGACTACTTAACCTTGCCATGAAAATCAATTCTAACCCAAGTACAAGAAAGCCATTAGATTAGAGACTTCCTTTCTCATTTATATTCATTTAAATAACTGCTTGGATTTTTTTTTGAGAGAGAGAGACCTGCACTTTCCAATATGGTAGCTACTAACCCCCTGTGGCTACTGAGCACTTGAAATGTGGCTAATTGGAAGAGGAGTATTGTGCGTATAAAGTAAACCAGCTTTTAAAGACTTACAGGAAAGACATTAGTGAAAATTACAAAGTAAGGAACACCAAAGTGTGCCCCTCTAAAAAAGCAACTGAAAACTGGCAAAATCTGTTAGAACCAACTTTTTCAGAATTCTTGTCAGTAATCAAAAGCTTAAAGCAACTTGGGAAGCATTTTTTTTTAAGAGAAACAGCTGCATCTTGATGAGATTAGTGAACTTTGTGACACTTTAACTTACCCTAATGCCATCCCCACACTCCAAGGAATGCAAGCAACAAGAAAGCATGGCCCAACCTGGAGGAAAAAAGAGCAACAATTAGAAAACTGTCCATGAGGAAGCCCAGGCATTGGATTTACTAGACAAAGACTATAAATCAACCATTTTAAGTATGTTCAACAGCTAATTGAAAACATGTCTAAAGAACTAAGGGACTCTAGAAAAATAAAAAAGAGAATGAACGCATGGGCATGTACAACAGTGTGGTGATTGCTGGAGTGGGGGGCCAGGAGGTGGAGGAGGATATGGGGGAATAAATGGTGATGGATAGAGACTTGACTTGGCATGGTGAACATACAATACAGTGTGCAGATGATGTGTTGTAGAATCGTGCACCTGAAACCTATATAATTTTGTTAACCAGTGTCACCCCAATAAATTCAATTTTTAAAAAAGAACTAAGGGAAAGCATTTTGTTTCACCAAATAGAGGATATCAATAAGAAAAAATATTTTTTTAAAAACAGATACACTGGAATTGAAAATTATATTAACTCAAATGAAAATATTCACTAGAGGGGATCAGCAGCAGATTTGAACCAGCAGAAGAAAGAATATGAGACCATGAAATAGATCAATAGAGATTATCTAATCTAAGGAACAGGGAAAATAAGAATGAAGACAAATGAACAGAGCCTAAGAGAGCTATGAGATACCATCAAGCATACCAATATACACATAAGAGAAATTCCAGAGGGAGAGAAGAGAGAGACAGAAGCAGAACTATTATGTAAATAAATAATTGCTGAGAATGGCCCAAGTTTGATGACAAATATTAAACTACACATCCAATAAGATCAACAAACCCCAAGTAGGATAATCTCAAAGAGATTCAGATTGAAACACATTAAATCAAACTGTCAAAAAACAAAGAATCTGAAAGCAGCAAGAGAGAAGCAACTCATAACCTACAAGGACTCCTCAATGAGATTACCAGCCCATTTCTGGTCAACAGAAAACAAGCCATGGGCTGGGAGAAAATATTTGCAAAAAATACATCTGATAAAATATTGTTATCAAAAATATACACAGAAATCTCAAAACTTGAAAATAAGAAATCAATTTGATTTTTTTAAATGGGCCAAAGACCTGAACAGACACTTCACCAAAGAAACTATATAATTGAAAAAAAAATTGTATGCTCAATGTTACATGTCATTAGAGAATTTCAAATTAAAACAATAACTTCACACCTGTTACCATGGCCAAAATTTAGAACACAAAATGCTGGGGAGGATGTGGAGCAACAGGAACTCTTATTGCTGATGGGAATGCAAATTGGTACAGCCACCCACTTTGGAAGACAGTTTGGCAGTTTCTCAGAAGACTAAACATACTCTTATCATGTGATCCAACGATCACACTCCTTTTATTTACACAAGGCGTTGAAAACTTATATCCATACAGACAGATGTTTATAGCAGCTTTATTCATAATTGCCAAAACTTGAAAATGACCAAGATGTCCTTCATAGGTAAATGGATAAACTGTGGTCCATCCAGATAATGGAATATTATTCAGTGCTAAAAAGAAACGTGCTATCAAGCCATGAAACGACATGAAGGAACCTTAAATGCATATTACTTAGTGAAAGAAATCAATCTGAAAAGGCTGTATACCGTATGATTCTAAATATATAACATTCTGGAAAAGGAAAAACTATGGAGACAGTAAAAAGTTCAGTGGTTGCCACAGACCTATATGGCTTCACTCATGAGTTCTATCAACCTTTAAAGAAGTATAGTATATAAGTGCTCCATTTCAAAGAAAGAGTGGCCCGGGCCAGTGTTGCTAAGTGGTTAGAGCATCAGCTTGTACACCAGAGGTTCGCAGGTTTGATTCCTGGTCAGGGGCACGTATCTGGGTTGCAGGTTCAATCCCCAGTCCCAGTCAGGGTGCATGCAGGAGGCAACCAATTGATGTGTCTCACTTACATTGATGTTTCTCTCTCTCCCTCTCTCCCTCCCTCCCTCCCTTTCACTCTGTCTAAAAATCAAATCAATGGAAAAAATATACATAGGGTGGCTGAACGGATTTAAAAAACAAGCCTACATGAGACTCACTTCAGGTCAAAAGACACACACAGATGGAAAGTAAGTGGGTGGATGGGAAAAGATATTCCATGAAAATTGAAGTGAAAAGAAAAAGCTGGGATAACAATGCTTATAACAAGAGACAAAGAAAGACCCAGCAATTCCACTTCTGGATGCTTACCTGGAAGAAACAAAACACTAAATCAAAGAGATATGCACCTTTATGTTCATTGCAGCATTACTTACAATAGCCATGATATGGAAGCAACCTAGTGTCCATTGATAGATAAATGGATAAAGAAGTGGTACACACACACACACACACACACACACACACACAATGGAATATTAGTCATGAAAAAAATGAAAGCTTGCCATTTGCGACAACACGGATAAACCTTGAGGGTATTATTATGCTAAGTGAAATAAGTCCATAAAAGACAAATACTGTATTATTTCACTTATATGTGGAATCTATAAAACTAAACATATGAACAAACAAAACAAGACAAACAGAGTCATAGATATAGAAAACCAACTGAAGTTTCCAGAGGGTTGGGCAGTAGGAAGATGGCCAAAAGATGAAGGGGATTAAGAGATACAAACTTATCAGTAAGTAATGGGAACGTAAAGTACAGCACAGGGAACACAGTCCCTGTTATTGCAGTAACTCTGTATGGTGACAGATGGTGACTTCTCATGGTGATCACTTTGTAAGGTCTATAAATGTCCAGTCTATGCTGTGCTCCTGAAACTACTATAATATTGTATGTCAACTATACTTTAATTAAAAAGAGCTTTACATTCCAGAATGGGGAAAAAGTATAGTATAGTAAATAAATCAGAAACATAGGCATTTATTATCACTAGCAAGTATTATGTACTGTACATAACTGTATGTGCTGTACTTTTATACGAGTGGCAGTGCCGTAGGTTCATTTACTAGGTGTACCAGTTAATAATGCAGATTTTTTTTCAATAGATGGAGTTACACATATGTTGATATATAAGCGATTTGATATGTATGCTATTTTGTTGTATTGACAGCAAGCTTCAAAACTTCATATGTCAAATTTGCTGAAGGTGTTAACATCATAGATATTTTTACACTTAAAAATGTCGAATTCTGTGCCAAAAAAAAGAGCATTTGTGGGAAGCTATAATTCATTATTTTATTTTGAAGAAAAGTGCTGCTGAATCATGCTGCATCTCAAGATACTTGTAAACGCTGGTTTAAACGCTTTAAAAGTGATGATTTTGCCCTGACCGGTTTGGCTCAGTGGATAGAGTGTCAGCCTGCAGACTGAAGGGTCCCAGGTTCAATTCTAGTCAAGGGCATGTACCTTGGTTGCGGGCACATCCCCAGTAGGGGGTGTGCAGGAGGCAGCTGATCGATGTTTCTAACTCTCTATCCCTCTCCCTTCTTCTCTGTAAAAAATCAATAAAATATATATTTTTTTTAAAAGTGATGATTTCGATGTAAAAGACAAAGAACGTCCAGGTCAACCAAAAAAGTTTGAAGACCAACAATTACAAGCATTATTGGATGAAGATGCCTGTCAAACTCAAAAACAACTTGCAGAAAGATTAAACGTTGCTCAGCAAACAATTTCCGATCGTTTACAAGCAATGGGAAAGATTTTAAAGGAAGGAAAATGGGTGCCACATCAACTGAACGAAAGACAAATGGAAAATCGAAAAGTCATCAGTAAAATGTTGCTTCAACGGCACGAAAAAAAGTCTTTTTTGCATCTAATTGTGACTGGCAATGAAAAGTGGATTCATTTTGAGAATCCCAAATGCACAAAATCATGGGTTGATCCAGGTCAACCATCAACATCGGCGACAAGGCCAAATTGCTTTGGAAAGAAGACAATGCTCTGCGTTTGGTGGGATCAGGAAGGTGTGGTGTATTATGAGCTTCTAAAACCAGGTGAAACCGTTAATACTGACTGCTATTGACAACAAATAATCAATTTGAACCACTCTTTGATCGTGAACCGACCAAAATGTGCCAAAAGACACGGCAAAGTAATTTTGCTTCATGGTGATGCACCATTGCACACTTCAAAACTGGTTAAAGACACATTAAAAGATCTTGCCTGGGAAGTATTAACCCACCTACTGTATCCACCAGACCTTGCTCCTTCAGATTACCACTTGTTCTGATCGATGGCACATGCACTTTCTGAGCAGCACTTCAAAACGTACGAAGAAGTGGGAAACTGGGTCTCTGAATGGTTTGCCTCAAAACAAGAAAAGTTCTATTGGGACAGTATCCACAAATTACCTGAAAGATGGGGAAATATGTAGCTAGCGATGGACATTACTTTGAATAAAGCACTTGTGATGTTTCTCTTAAAATTATTGTGTTTTCTTTGATTACAAAATCCGCATTATTAACCAGTACACCTGGTACACCAGCATCACCACAAACAGGTGAGGAACGCATTGTGTGATGACATTAGGAGGCTATGACATCACCTGGCGATAGGACTTTTCCAGTTTCATTAAAATATTATGGGACCACCATCCAGATGTGTTCTGTTGTTGACCAAAATGTCATTATGTGGTACATGACTGTAAGTGACTTTAACAAGGTTGAAGGATACAAGATCAACATACAAAAAATAATTGTATTTCTATATTCTAACAGTAAAAATTAGAAAATGCCATTTGTTGAAGCATTAAAATATCAAATACTTAGGGATAAAATGTGACAAAAAATATGTGAAAGTCCTTTACACTGGAAACTAGAAAACACTGCTGAGAGAAATTTTAGAAGTTGTAAATAAATAAACAGCTACACCTTCTTCGTGGGTCAGAAGACAACAATGTTAAGATATACATTGTCCCCAAATGGGTCTATAGATGCATGCGATCCCAATGAAAATACCAGCGGTGAATACTGACAAGCTGATTCTAAAACCCATATGGAAGGTTTACATTACCTGATTCAAGACATACTATAAAGCCACAGTAATTAAAACAATGTGGCATTGACATACAGATAGGTAAGCGGAACAGACTAGCATGTCCAGAAATAGACCCATATATATTTAGACAAGTGATTCTTTTTTTAAAAAAATCTTAATTGTTGAAAGTATCACATATGTCCCCCTTTTCCCCCATTGACCTCTTCCAGCCCACTCCGACCTCAGGCCTTCACCACCCTATGTCTGTGCCCAGGGGTTATGCATGGGTTATGCATATAAGCTCTTTGGCTGATTTCTTGCCACCCACCCACGGTCTGCTCCATGCTTCTGTCTCTGGATCTATTTTTGTTCATCAGTTTATTTTGTTCCGTAGATTCGACAATGAATAAGATCATGTGATACTTATTTCGCTTAGCATAATGGCCTCCAGGCTGTTGCAAATGGTAAGAGTTCTTTCTTTTTTATAGCTGTGTAGTACTGCATTGTGTAAATCTACCACAGCTTTTTTTCCCACTCATCTGCGGATGGGCACTTGGGCTGTTTCCAGGTCTTAGCTATTGTAAATTGTGCTGCTATGAACATAGGGGTGCATATATCCTTTCTGACTGGTGTTTCTGATTTCTTAGGATATACCAGTATTCCTAGAAGTGGGACCACTGGGTCAAATGGGAGTTCCATTCTTAATTTTTTTAGGGAACCCCATACTGTTTTCCATAGTGGCTACACCAGTCTACATTCCCACCAGCAGTGTCGTATGGTTCACTTTTCTCCACAGATAAGTGATTCTTTAACAGCTTTGTAAAATTTAATTTACAAACCATACAATTCACCCATTTAAAATGTACAATTCAGAATTGGAAGATGGTGGCATAGGTAAACGCCTGTACTCGCCACCTCCCGCAACCATCAAAATTACCACTAAAATACAGAACAGCCATCACCCAGGGTCACCGGGAAGCGGGCTGAATGGAAGTCGGACAACTAGAGAAGGACAAAGAAAGCACACTGAGCCTGGCGTGCAACAGCCGAGGGTGAAACAGGCTGGACCGGCACCCACGTGCGGCTTTTTTAATTGGAAGGGAGATGTCTCTGCGAGGCCTCCCAGAAGCGCAAGGGGTCCCAGCCCCGCACCAGCCCCCCAGCCAGGCTCCCAGAGCTGGGAAGAGAAGTCCCCGTACCTTCGGGCTGTAAAAACCAGTGGGGATCGGGACTGCGTGACAAGGAGGCTGCCGGAATCCCAGGTGTTCCTCTTAAAGGCTCGCGCACAAACTTACAAGATCCTCTCGTCTCGAGTTCCAGCGCCGGGGGACCCACACACATATGGGGAGGAACTGGACTGTCTGGCATCAGGGCAGGAACTTGCGGTGGCTTTCTTCCAGATGGGGGTGCTCGCAAGGGTCATTGTTCCTGTGCTGGGACCTCCCCTGTCGCAGGACTGACTGGCAGCCTGATCTGAGACTCAGTCTGGAGCACGCGGCTTCCCTGAGACCCCGCCCCATTCCATCTGCAGCTCCACCCAACCTGTCTGCAGCAGCTTTCCCATATTAATGGCCTGCCCTGGCTTCAGCCTTCGCTGAAATCTCTCAAAAAGCTGCAGATGGTGACGGCGTGTCCCAAACCTGTCAATAAAAGGCCCAAGACCCAGCACTAGCACCAGCCTGCCTTGCTTCACACCTGGGCCTCGCCTACTGCACAGCAGCTCTCCCACTTTAGCCACAGCTGGTCCTCACAGCCAATTGGCCTGGAGGTCAACTCCTCCCAGAGACGTCAACAGCAATCAAGGCTCAACTACCTAGAAGACTGTGCACACAGCCCACTCAGGGGCACACCTAGAGTGCCCAACTCAGGTGACTAGAGAGGCTGGGCCACTGGGCCCTACAGGACACCTGTGACACAAGGCCACTCTACCAAGTCAAGGAGACACAGCAGCTCTACCTAATACATAGAAACAAGCACAGGGAAGCAGCCAAAAAATGGCGACAAAGAAACACATCACAAATGAAAGAAATGGAAGCACAAAAACTACTGGATATAGAGTTCAAAACCGTGCTTATAAGGTTACTCAAGGATCTTCATGAAACTTTCAAGGATCTTAGTGAGAATGTCAAAGACATGAAAAAGGACCAGTCAGATATTAAGTATACACTAACTGAAATAAAGAATAATTTACAGGGATTCAATAGTAGAGTAGAGGATTCTGAGAATCAAATCAACGATTTGGAATATGAGGAAGCACAAAACAGCCAACCAGAAGAGCAAAAAGAAAAAAGAATCCAAAAATATGAAGATAGTGTAAGGAGCCTCTGGGACAACTTCAAATGTTCCAACATTCCCATTTTGGGAGTGCCAGAAGGAGATAAGAGAGAGTAAGATATTGAAAACCTATCTGAAGAAATGACAGAAAACTTCCCCTACCTGGTGAAAGAAATACATTTACAAGTCCAGGAAGCAGAGTCCCAAACAAGAGGAACCCAAAGAGGCCCACGCCAAGACACATCATAATTAAAATGCCAAGGAGAAGAAGAAGGAGAAGAAAAAGAGGAGGAGGAGGAGGAGGAGGAATAAAAAATATAAACAATAAAATGGGAACAAATACATATCTATCAATGATTGAATCTAAAAATCAAAACAAACAAGAAATCTAATGAACAAAATAAACTGATGAATAAAATAGAATCAGAGGCATGGAAGCATGGAACAGACTGATGAATCTCAGAGGGAAGGGGGAGAGAGGGTGGGAACAGATTAACCACAGATCTTATCTATGGACACAGACAATAGGGTGGTGAAGGCCTGGGGTGGGGTGGGAACCAGGTGGAGGAGGCCAATGGGGGGGGGGGCGGGTGGGGAGGAGAGATCTATGATACTCTCAACCTCTCAACAATAAAGATTTTTTTAAAATATTTTTAAGAGAAAAAAATGAAAATTAATACAAAGGCTATTAGAAAGACTTTTAAGAGCCCTTTGTGCTTGAAAGGTTTTTAGTCAGGAAAGATCAGGGGAAGGATGCTTAAATTTAAAAATTGGGCCAGCCAGGTGTGGCTCAGAGGTTGAGTGTCAACTCAGGAACCAAGAGGTCACCTGTTCAATTCCTGATCAGGGCACATGCCTGGGTTGCAGGCTTGATCCCTAGTAGGGGGTGTGCAGGAGGCAGCCCATTGATGATTCTCTCTCATCATTGATGTTTCTACCTCTCCCTCTTCCTTCCTCTCTGAAATCAATAAAAATATATGTTTTTTAGAAAAATTGGAAGACACATTAAGGAATATAAACAAAAACATTATGAGGAGGATTATATCACAGAACCAGGGCTTTGGACTCACAGGTCAGCCCTGACATTGGACTGTGCAGGAGGCAGGGAACTGGCACTGGTAGATTTAGCTTCCATTGTACAAATTCAGAAAGAAGCAGAGGAAGAAGACAAGACGTGGGAGACACTGACTCTTATTTGTGTCGGATGTCGGCAGGTCCTATGGGAAAGGAACAGCAATGATGCTGCTGTTTGCCCCCCCCCCCCCCCCCGCTTAAAGTCACCTCATCCAAAGCCACTCAGTCACCCCTGCCTCAAAGCATTAGTCTCGTCTTATACCCGCCAAGAGCACAGAACAGGTCTAGGGTGAGGGTGTGCTCCCTAGAAAAAGAACCAGGCCTTTCAAAGTGAACATATAAGGCTGCTATTTCCCTGAGAGGGAATAGGACCAAAAAAAGAATACATTCCTTGTCATGTGGCTTATTGTTGTATAAATCTCCATTCTGTTCCATTTCCATAAATTCTTTCAAAGGTCTGAGATCCAGGAAACCTGGGGCCTTTTCTCAGTTCTAGTTTGAACTTATGATTTAATGTGATTGTCAAGGAATAAGAATGAAACACTTAATTCCAATGCTATACAAACTATAGAAAAATGGCAAGGTTTCCAATTTATTTTACAAAGCTAACACAAACACACATGTGCACCCGTGCCAGGCCAAACTAGTCTCGCTCAAGCTATTTGTATGCAGTTTGTAAACAGACATGGCAAATAGAATAGAACCAAAGCTAACCTATCCGAACAATATATTAAAATAATAATATTCCATTACCAAACAGGGCTTGGGCCAGAAATGCAAGAATGGCCAATATTTTAGAATTTATTAATACTCTATACAGACTGTGCCTGTTTGGTACACTAACACAGTCCTGATCCTCACACACAGTAAATAAGTACGTGCTGGATGACTAAATGAATATTCACTGTCAATATTCCACTTGAAAATAAAATGAGGAGGAAAAGATCCCATTCAAGTGGCAATTATAGCAATTTTATTTAAGTATATAAAAATGTGAATGTGTGTGTGTGTGTGTGTGTGTGTGTGTACAAGTATATATATTCCCCAGGAATAAATCTTTACAAATGTATGAAGATCCACATGAAGGAAAGAGCAAAATTTTACCAAGGTACATAAAAGGTAAATACATGTACAACAATGTAACTACAGGTAACAGTACTATTTCATATACTTAAAATTTACTAAGAAAGTAAATCATACATGTTTTCACCACAAAAAAAAGAAAAAAATAAATATGTGAAGTGATGGGCATGTTAATTACCTTGATTGTGGTGATTATTTCACAATGTATATGTATAGCAAGTCATCAGGGTGTACACCTTAAATATATGCAATTTTAATTGTCAATTCTACTTCAGTAAGGCTGGAAAAATAAAAGAACGTATTTCTAAAATGTTCCTGAAAACAAAAATAAAATACATTGTGGTTTTTTGTTTTTTAAGGTAAACATCCCTGCATTAACAACAAACAAAACATGAAGGTCCAGACGGCATGTAGGTAACAGCGGTGCTCACCTCCCCCCACAACCACATCAAAATTACAACTAAACAGCAGGACAACCCCCACTGAGAACCGCCTGAAGTCGAGCCGAACAGAAGTCCTGTAACCAAGGGTAGAATGAAGCAGCCACGTGGAGACTGGCAGGCGGGGCAGAGATGCTGAACAGGCTGGTCCCACACCCTTGGGTGGAGGTTAAAAATGGGAAGGATGTAAGTGCCCATCAGATGAATGGATTAGAAAACTGTGGTACATCTACACGATGGAATACTATGCTGCTGTAAAAAAGAAGGAATTCTTACCATTTGCAACAGCATGGATGGAACTGGAGAGCATTATGCTAAGTGAAATAAGCCAGTCAATGAAGGAAAAATACCACATGCTCTCATTCATTTATGGATAATAAAGACCATTATAAACTTATGAACAAAAATAGATACAGAGGCAGAACAACCTCAAACAGACTGTCAAACTACAGTGGGAAGGCCGGGGAGGGTTGGGGGGCGGGAGGGGGGGTAAGAGATCAACCGAAGGACTTGTATGCATGCATATAAGCATAACCAATGGACATAAGACACTGGGGGGTAGGGGAGGCCGGGGGATTGTCAAGGGCGGGAAAAAAAGGAGACATATGTAATACTCTTTGTAATACTTTAAGCAATAAAACAATAAAACAATAAAAATAAAAAGGGGGGCAGATGGAGACAAAAGGAAAAAAAATAAAGAAAATTAAAAAATTGGAAAAAAAATGGGAAGGATGCCTCCGCTGCGGAGGTGCCCCTTGAAGATCCAGGGTTCCCAGCCCCACACCAGGCTCCCCAGCCCAGGGCTCCAGTGCTGGGAAGTGAAGTCCCCAGCACTCCTGGCTGTGAAACCAGTGGGGACTGTGGCTGAGTGAGACGGGGGGCTGCTGGAGTCCCGGGCATTCCTCTTCAAGGGTCCCACATGGACTTACTTGGACTCGCTCCTCAGAGCTCCAGCCAGAGCTCCAGAACTGGGGCAGCAGCCAGAAAGGCGCCAGGGACACACAGGAAGGCGCTGAATTGTCTGGCTTCAGGGTGAGGGCTAGAGGGGCAGCTTTCTATCAGACAGAAGAGCTGGCAGAAGCCATTGTTTCCTGTTGAGTCTGTCCCCCACCCAGCACAGGCAAGCGCCATATCTGAGTCTCCATCAACCTGGTTAACACTGTTCACCCCACCCCAGGGTTCCTGAGACTCCATCCCAACCAAGCCATTTGCAGTGGCTTTTCCATACAAATGGCGCAAGTGGCAACCATCTATGGATCACTCTGTAGTTCATACCAAGTGGCTGACCTTGGCCTGCACCAGAGCTCCTCCCAAGAGGCACCAGAACCAACATATGCAGTAGCCAGCTTCTGACCACACCAGGGCATCCCCCAACCACTCCCACAAACAGCACACCCAACGGGGGGACTCGGAGGCACCAGAGTCCCACTAAAGCAAATCCTGCTCTGGGGGTCAACCCCTGCACAACAGCTCCTCCACCGCAGTCGCAGCCAGTCCTCTCAACCGAGTGTCAATCCCTCCCAGTGATGTGCCAACAGCAGTCAAGGCTCAACTACAACAGGAGGGCACACAACCTACACAAGGGACACACCTGGAGCCCCTGGCTCAGGTGACCGGAGACTGCGCCACTGGGTCCCACAGGACACCTACTACACAAGGCCACTCTAACAAGACCGGAGCTGTAGCAGCTCTGCCTAATTAATGCATAGAAACAAACACAGGGAAGCAGCCAGAATGAGAAGACAAAGAAATACGTCCCAAAAGAAAAAAAGAAAAGGAAAAGAACAAAACTCCAGAAAAAGAACTAAACAAAATGGAGACAAGCAATCTACCAGATGCAGAGTTCAAAACACTGGTATAAGGATGCTCAATAACCCATCTCTTCCCAGCTTTATGTCATAGGACAACCTCTTTAACCTCTCTGTACCTCAGTTCCCACACCTGCCATGTAAAGTTGCTGTGGGGATTAATCAATCAAATCATTTTATATGAAGTGCTTATAAATAGTGTCTGGCATTCAATGAACATTCACTACTCTTTTTGTAGTATGATTGGATTCTAAATCTTAAAGTCAGTGATGCTGGCATACAAAAGACATTTAATAAGCATCTTTAAATAAAGAAAATATGATGAATATGATGAGGAATTTAACTGAGAGGTTTACGTAAAAAAGATGGGACTATAAAGTAATGAAACCTTGGGTTTTTATGACTTAATTGAAGAACTCAGGAGGAAATGCCAAGAGAGAGTTTTTAAAAGTATCTTGAACAAAGCAGAACACTGAAATAAATGCATCTAGCCTCAAAAGGTGAATTATTTGAAAGATAAGACTCATTTAGATGTAAATATTCTGTTAAAGTGTATGCTGTTCTTTATGCTATAATTTTTTTAAATTATCTTTATTGTTGAAAGATTACAGGTGTCCCCTTTTATCCCCACAATGACCCCCTCCATCCTGCTCCCACCTCCACCCAGGCCTTCTCCACACTATTGTCTGTCCATGGGCTATGCATATATGCATATAAGTTCTTTGATTAATCTCTTCCTACTTCCCTTTTCCCTCTGAAATACATCAGTCTGTTGCATGCTTCAATGTCTCTAGATCTATTTTGTTCATCAGCCACTATCTACATGGTCCACCTTAAAGCACCCTCCTACTCCAGTCACTCAACGAATACTTTCTGAGCACCTAGTATGGGCTAAGACTGCGCAGGCTCAAGGTCTTTGCCCTCGGCGAGTGTTTTATTGTGGTCGGATGGTGTAGCCATACCTTCCCCAGGGCACTGCGGAAGGTTCCCAGTGCTCTAGGGGCCTGGTGCTCAGTGCCCCTGGAACACCCCAGGCTTAGGTCCTAGGGAATGGGGCTCTGCCTGCTGCACACCCAGCTGTGTGACCCTGGGCAACTACGGGGTGACTGTGGACCTCAACCCCTTCACCCATAAAATGAGTGTTAGAGGAATGTCTTCCATACTTTTTAAAATAAATACAGTACTACAAGCAGAAACACACACACACACACACACACACACACACGAATGCCAAGGCCATGTCCAGCTCTGAAACTTCTGTTTTCCTAGTGCAGTGATGGCAAACCTTTTGAGCTCAGCGTGTCAGCATTTTGAAAAACCCTAACTTAACTCTGGTGCTGTGTCACATAGAAATTTTTTGATATTTGCAACCATAGTAAAACAAAGATTTATATTTTTGATATTTATTTTATATATTTAAATGCCATTTAACAAGAAAAATCAACCAAAAAAAATGAGTTCGGGTGTCACCTCTGACACACGTGTCATAGGTTCGCCATCACTGACCTAGTGGGAGAAGGGTCTGGCAAGGAAGCCAAAGCCCGGGTTGCTGGTGGCTGCCAACCTTTTGGGATCTTAGGCAAATTCCTTGACCTCTTCAGGCCCTTCTTTATGAGATCAGTTTCTTGGCCTAGCCGATCTTTGAAGTCCCTCCATTTCTAAAGTCCAGTTTTTTTGTTTGTTTTTTGTTTTGTTTTTTTAATAAGTTACCCAGGGCCTTTTTATTTATTTATTTATTTATTTATTTATTTTTAAAATTTATTTTTATTGATTTTTTACAGAGAGGAAGGGAGAGGAATAGAGAGTTAGAAACATCGATGAGAGAGAAACATCCATCAGCTGCCTCCTGCACACCCCCTACTGAGGATGTGCCCACAACCAAGGTACATGCCCTTGACTGGAATCGAACCTGGGACCCTTCAGTCCACAGGCCGACGCTCTATCCACTGAGCCAAACCGGTTAGGGCTAAAGTCCAGTTTTGTAACCATTTCATTTTATTCAACAGTCATCACTGAGCACCCCGTGCCAGGCACCTGCTAGGCCCAGGACGACTCGTAGACACCACCACTGGAGGACCCACTGTGTTGCTGAGTGGGACAGGCTCTGCAGCACAGAGACGGACATGGGGTGCATGCTGGTCCAGAGGTCATTGATAACATGCTCGCGGGTCCTTAATAAAAGGCCACGACCTCTGCCCGTCTCCCACCTGGGCCTCAGCTAGTTCTGTAGTCCAGCAAATGGGCAATGACTACGCAAGGAGTCACCGAACACACACTTGCACATTTCGACCCCCCGAGGGAAAGGGTTTCCCAGGGGAGAGCCTCAGTCTGCTCTCTGAGGCCAGAGGCAGCTGTGGCAGCTCTGGTGACAAGGACAAACGCTGCATGTGCCGCACGTTATGAAAGACAAGTGCAGAGCAGCATGTAGCTAATTGCTGAGCTACCTTACTGGAGTCTAAATGTTCTATTTCCCCCTCCATCCCCCCGCCCTGTGAGCTGTTTGCTTTTATCAGTTGGAGTTTTTAAATCAATGTCACGCAAAGCATAATTGTATTCATGGCAATCCAGAAACGTTCTCTCCGTGAAGACCCACGGCCAGATCCCTCTGACCACTCTCCATCAGAAGATACTGTGAACTGTCAGCTCAAAAGCTCCCCCTGCCCAACGAGGCCAAATGCCAACACAAAAGCCCTCCAAGCCAGCCGAGTTTCTTTCCAATGCCAAGCGCCGCTTTGAAAGACAGGTTTCGACAGCACGTGAACCGCTGGTGACTAATTGCTTCAACAGGATCAGCCCTTTAAGGGCCAAAGGAGCAAACATGATCTTCCACAAGAATAAAGGGCCATGGCTGAGCGTAGAGGAGACATGGCACAGGCTTCCCTCCAGCTGCGCAGGCAGAAGGAGCCGCTGTCCTTGCCTGAGTGTGAAAGCCCATCTGTAAACAGCCTTAACAGCTCTGCGGGGCCAGACAATTGGGCCATTGAAACGGGACAGGTAAGTGCTCCCCATTCCAGGGATTATTCTGCGCAGGCAGGAGAAGTGGGCGCTTTGTCCCGCTTCCCCTTTCTGTGAGTAAATGTCTTGTTCCTCTGGAGGCCCAGCTCCTGTTCCCAGCCTCTTGCTGTTATTGTTTAACCTTAGCAGCAGGAGAAGGCAAAAGGCAGAGGAGCCGAACACAAAACCGCCATCCCAAGGCCGGGAGGGCAGCGTTCTCTCTCAAGCAACAGCCATTTGGCTGGAACCCATGACTCCGAGTGCACTTGGGATGGTCTGGGACGTCGTTTTCCTGGGAAGCCAGAAAGCCACTGGGACTCAAAAGTCTCCACAGTGACTTACCTTCGCCCGCCGATCCCAGGCCCGGGAAGAGGCCGGCTTCCACCACCACGTCCCTGCTCCCAATGAGGCAGGAGTGGTGGTAATTACACGGCGTGTCAGGTGGTGCTCAGCAAGGAGATCACGCAGGACCCGGGGAAGAGGCGGTCCTGGTGGGGCTGCTCGGGAAGCTTCCTCTGAGAAGGCAACAGTCCAATGGAGAGGCTGAATGAGGCACATCTGAGGCAAGAGAGCTTCAGGCGGAAGAAACGAGCAAAAAGACCCCGGGTGGGGGCTGCTTGGCATGTGTGAGGACCCACAGGGGGCTTCTGAGGAGCCTCTGACAGGAGAGAGTGGGTTCAGAGGTGAATAAGGGGCTTCCTCCTAAAATTGCTGCTGGTTTCTCTGTGTGAATGGAGCAGAGCCTGCCCAAATGGGAGCTCATATCTTCCAATCTCTCCATCCAGTCTCCTCAACATGTGTTTTTTTAAAGGGTCAAAGGGCTGAAATCCAAGCAGTTTCACAGGCAAAAGCCACAGCAGGATAAAAAATAATTGTCTGGCCCTAGCTGGTTGGGCTCAGTGGATAGAGCATCGGCCTGCAGACTGAAGGGTCCTGAGTTCAATACCGGTCAAGGGCACATGCCCAGGTTGCGGGCTCGATCCCCAGCAGGGGGTGGGCAGGAAGCAGCCTATCAATGATTCTCTCTCATCATTGATGTTTCTGTCTCCTCTTCCTCTCCCTCTCCCTTCCTCTCTGAATTTAATAAAAATATATTTTAAAAATAATTGTCTGGTCTTAAAAATAATTGTGAAAAACGAAGTCTTGGGTTCTTTTCTGTTGATCATTTATTAAGTTATAAATACATCGCATATTGTCTTGTATGTTGGTGTGATTATCCTCAGTCTACACATTAGTAGCCTGGATCAGCATTTGAACGCAGGCTGGCTGACTCAGAGCCCGTATTCTTTCCCCCCACAGAGTGTGTCTCTCTCTTTCTCTCTCTCTCTCTCTCTCTCTCTCACACACACACACACACACACACACAGAGTGTGCTGGGATCACGTGCACCGGATACTCCTGGCCCACTGCTCACCCAGCAGTTACTCAGTGTGGCCAAGGAGCAGGCCTCAAGATTTGGCTTGAGACCTCACAGAGACCCCAGTAATGCAAGCTGTTTGTATACACTGGCTGTCACGCAATTCCTCAGAGCCCGTGCTTCTCCTGAATGACTGCCATGTCTCCACTGAAAAGTTGGCAACGCCACAAGCCTAGGAGGTGGAGCAAAACGCCATCTTCAGCCCAACCCCCGTCTGGAGCACCATGGGGGGCCCTCAGAGGGTGAGACGAGGACAGAGTTCCCAGCTTTCAGAGCTAGTGTCACCGGAGGCTTTCATGGTTAACCAGTGCTTGCTCCCAAACTAGGGCCGTATGTGTAGCTCTCACACAGGAAACACACAGAGGCTAATACTCATTTCCCTCTCTCCAAAGAGATTTCAGTGCATGGAATCCTGGAATGGGGGGGGGGGGAGGGGGGGTCAACATGGACCTGAGGTTCTTTAAGACCAATCACCCTCTGATCGTTCCCGTCTACCCCTCCACCTTTTCTGCCAAGGGGTCATCCTGCTTCCAGGGAACACATACCTCCTGTCCCCAGGCAGCTCTGGGCAACTTCCTTACGCTGTGCCAATGTCTGTCCTCCCTCAGACTCGACCCTGGAAATTAATCCCTACTTTTCCTGGAGGTAATGCAGTGTACCTCTAATCCAGGGGTGGGGAACGTCTGGCCAGCAGGCCCTAGAAGGCCGGTGAAATCATCTGGCGAAAGCATTAGGGGTGAGTTCATTAAATGCCTGATCAAATATAACAGGCTAATTTTTTAGTTGATAATTTTGTATGGCCTGCAAATGATGTTATAAATATCTAAATGGCCCCACCCCTGCCAAGGAAGCAAAATGCTTGCTATTTACTTGTGTTAATATAGCCTAAAGTCACAGCTTTTTTGACATTCACATCATACTGTTGATTTATATTGAGGTTTTCATCAAATAAAACTTGTGTGGGAGGGTGTTTATTACTTTTAAGCCATATCTCTGTATCCTCAATTGAGTTAATGAACAATTACAAGTCTTTACATTTATCTCTATTAAACTTTTACTAATTGCATATCTGTTGACTAGATCTTTCTGGATCTTGATGTTATCCATTTTCTTGCTATTCCTCTCACTTTCACTTCACCCGTGATTGTTAGGGGAAGCATCTGTCAACAGAGTCTCAGAATCAAATACCTCTAGAGACCAATAGGTAACATGAACGGATCAATGGGGCTGGATGTAAGTGCACACTTTGAGTGAGTGATGAGGGTCTGTGAACAGGGGAGCAAAAGCCCTTTGGCATGGGGGCAGCTGCCACTTACTCCAGCTGCCTGTTGCTCGGAAGGAATGCAAACGCGTTATTGACAGATATCGAGCTTCTGAAAGGGTCTGGAATTCTGGATTTTTAAAAAATCACCTGCTTTTAAACACTGACTTTATGTTTTCTTTAATAGCATGCGGGACAAAAATATGGGACAAAAATGTCAGAGCCCGAGACTTACACTAGACACCTGGAAACCGCTCCAGGAGGCTTTCTGAGTTCATTCCCCAGCGCCCTCTGGATGTGGCCCTCCAACCGCCTACCAGTGCCGTCCAGCCTCCCTGGGAGCTGCTCCACAGAGGAAGCGCCCGGTCTCAGAAGCAGGGATATACAGTGAAAAAGGGCAAAGCTCTGGAGTCCCAGTGCTCAGCTCTCATCTTCCCCCTGCTACTTCCTGATTGTGTGACCTTCATTCTCTGTGCTTTCGTTTTCTCATCCATAAAATGGGGATCATCACAGTATCTATTTCATAGAATTGATGTAAGTATTTTACAAAATCATACATGTAGAGTGCTTAGCTCCGGGTCTAGCACATACTCAGTAAATGTTACTTATACTTGATACTTTTGTGATTATTATGATTACTAGAGGCCCAGTGCATGAAATCCATGCAAGGGGCTCAGCCCTCGCAGCCCCTCATAGCCTCTCACAGCCTTGACCAGTCCTTGCAGCCCCCGCAGTGCAGGCTTTGTCTGGAAGGTCGTCCGGATGGTCGTTCTGCTGTTCGGTCTACTTAGCATATTAGCTCTTTATTACATAGGATTATGAATCACATCATTATCTCTGACATCTACTGCAGATGGTAACTGTTTCCAGAACAGCCCAGTGAGCACCCAGCAAGCACAGAAGAGATGATCTTGGGAACTCACCCAACCTTCTTTCTTCACTCATGACCCCTCAGCCTGGCAACGTAGGCACCTCGATAAAACTCTTAGAGAAAACACCTCCTACGGTGAGAAGGGAAAGCCCAATGTTGCCTTCGGTGATACGAACCGGATCACACCACTCCTCTCCTTTAAAACTTTGCACGAGGTTCCTGTTTCTTATAGATGGATTTCAGATTCCCTTGCCCGTCATTCAAGGTCCTCTCCTATGTGGCCTCTGCCCACACCTTCAGCTCTTCTCTCAGAAGAACCTCCCCAACAGCCTGCATTTGAGGAACTCCATACCTACGACTTCCCTGGATCTGTCCTAGGCCCTTTTGTATCCATCCTGTGAGCTCTCATCCTGTGAGCTCTCATCCCAGGTGAGGTGCCCTCATCTTGCTTTTCACAGACTAAGTCCCATTCATCCTTCAAACTCTTATGAAATTCAAGGCCACTATGAGAAGTTCTTCCTTTGAAATTCTTTAGCATTTTCTCTTTCTACTTATTTAGCAGGTTCTGCTTTCTATTGTTGCTTGACTGGTAAGCTACAGAATAGGGCCTGGGTCTTGTTTTTTTGTGACTCTCCCCTCAACACATCTACACACCACACACACACACACACACCACATAGCACACACACACACGCCACATAGCACAGGGCTGAGAACACTGAGAATGCTCAATAAAGAAACATTTTTGGCCTGACTGAATGGCCTGGAGGACTGTTCCTTTCAACAATTATGGCCCAATAAATTATACCGGCATTGCCTCCTGGAGGGAAAGGCCATACCACGGCTCCCACAGATGGGGAAACTTCTCTGTCTGCCAAAACCCAGATGCAGGGCAGCCTTGGCCCTCTTGACTGTCTACCTGAATCTGGGTTTAACAACTTGGCCTGCAGTTTTACAGCCTGAGTCACCAGGATCAGCACAGCAGCATGAGCTCTTTGTCCACATGCTGGTGCCAGGTGTGAAGGGAACTGGCTACGATGGCTCACCGGCCTGGAGACCTGCAGGTAGGGGGAGGGGTGCCTGTGCCCCAAGCTGTGAGGCCAGAGGACTTGTCTGCAGAAGGAGCCTTCATCTGGACCCTAAACAAGGAAAAAGAAATGAGCCAAGTTTACAGCATGAGGATTCTGGGCTGGATGCTGCAGGGGGATGTGCAGTGGGTTGGAGGTTGAGGGGGAAGGAGGGCAAGACATAGAACAACCTTGAAGGTCATGACCAAACTGGACCACGCTGAGAAAGAGGGCCTGCACTCAGATTTTATTTCCATGGTTATAAGAGATGCATGGTCCTAAGAAGGCGAAAGAACGCAGAAATCCATCAAAGTTAAGTCTTTAGCGTTGCAGTTATATATCTTAAGAGCCAAAGAAATACAGAATCCACACAAGTGATATAAGGATTGAATACTTCTGTGAGTAGAGGTTAGAAGGGTCTCTGGCTATGTAAACATTCCCTTTTGGGTGATGAAGTCACTGGTATAGCAATTATAAATAGGGGTCATGGCGGTGGTGTGCTGGTTAAGGTCAAAAAGCCCTGACTTGTAGCATTTGCAGATTTCCTTGGTGTAAATACACCCACCAAGCCAATTTCAAATTACTACTCTGAGGCCCAGAATGTTGGATTGGGAAGAGATTGCACAGCCGGCTCTTGTGAGCCTGTGTGAATGGATCTGGTCCCGAATCCTGGCAAGGTCACCACCAAGAATCCTAGGCAGCCCACTCCCCTGGTAGACTTGCAACCTTGAGTAAGTCAATGAGGCAACTTTAAAAATTATATGAGAAGATAACTCCAAAAATTATGTGAGATAATCTAATAATTCATTAATGGTTAGGTATCTTTCTAATGTGGTATGCTTTAGAATTTAACATTGTGACTTCAATTTTTTAAAATTAAATGTATTAGGGTAACATTGGTTAATAACATTATATAAGTTTCAGGTGTGCAATTCTATAATACATCATCTGCATATTGTACTGTGTCTCACCACCCAAGTCTCGTCTGCTTCTGTCATCATATATTTGACCCCCTTCTCTCTTTTCATCCTCCCTCTACCCTCTTCCCTTCTGGTAACCACCACACTGTTGTCTGTGTCTATGAGTTTGTTTGTTTTGTCAGTTCATTTGTTGTTTTCTGTTTTATACCCTACATATGAGTGACATCATGGGGTTCTTGTCTTTTCATGTCTGATTTATTTCACTTAGCGTGATACTCTCCAGATCCATCCACTGTGACCTCAGTTTTGAATGTGCAGTCAAGCACCTCCTCTCTCTTCCCTTCCCTTCCCTTTCCATCCCGGTCCATTCAAAAGCCAGAGGCAGAGCAGAGTAGATTCAGTCCTTATCATTTGTGGATTCCACATTTGCAAATCCTCCTACTAACTAAAATTTGTTAGGAAATCCAAAATCAATACCCATGACACCTTGCAGTCATCCACGGACATGCACCGAGCAGCAAAAAAATCTGCTGAGGCTCCTGCTGAGGCTGCACAAGGTGATGCTCTGCCCTCTTGTTGCAGCTCTCATACTGTAAACAGGTGTCCCGTTCTTGGTCTATTTAGTGCCATTTTTCACCTTTTTGTTTATGATTTTGCCACTGAAATGGCTCCAAGTGTAGTCCTGAAGTGCTGCCTGCTGTTCTAAGTGGAACAAGGCTGCGACGTGCCTTACGGAGAAAACATGTGTATAAGATGAGCTTCACCGAGGCATGGGCTGTGGTGCTGCTGGCTGTGAGGTCAGTGTTAGTGAATCAACAGTACCTGTTCAATAAGGTGCTTTGAACAGAAATGCACATAAAGCCAGGTATGTGCTGTGGTGATTGCTTGACAAAAATGTGACCAGAGGCTCCGAGGAAACCAGGTGGACCATCTAGCAGGGGCAGAGGACAGACGACTCAGTGTTAACTTCCTGGCCTTAGTGGCTGTGTTGTGGTTATATAGGAGAAATTAGTTTCACCACATCTATATGTTTAATTTATTAGATTTATAAAAATTATTTGAGTACTTGGAAGGGTTTGCCAGACAATTGAAGTACTTCGAAAAGGAAATAGCATATATTACGTTTCAAATGGTTGAGGGTATTTAACTGAATCTGTAAATGGGACCAAATTGTTATTCAAAAAGTCCTTTGAAATAATTGCTAAAGTTTTCTAGGCTTAGAATAGAGCCTTCAACTGAACCAGCGTAAATGCAAACAGGTTTTTCTGAGTAATATAGACTCAACAATTAACTAGCATTGCTTCAGTACTAGTTCTGTGCCTAGAGCGGCTAGGATAAAGAAGAAATGGAAAACAACCTCTTACCTGCTAAGGAGATCACTGCTAATCAATGATGTGAGATCAACAAGAGAAGACAATAATGTCTAAAACAACATGGCCGGCCTGGCTGGCGTTGCTCAGTGGTTGAGCGTGGACCCATGAACCAGGAGGTTATGGTTCACTTTCCAGTCAGGGGACATACCTGGGTTGCGGGCTCTATCCCCAGTGTGGGTTGTGCAGGAGGCAGCCAATCAATGATTCTCTGTCATCATTGGTGTTTCTATCTCTCTCTCCCTCTCCTTTCCTCTCTGAAATCAATAAAAATATATATTTAAAAAAAAACACACACACAACATGGCAAGTGTTGGAAACTGAGATTAGGTGGCATATCCTTGTGTATAACCCTACAAGGCAGAACTCCAATCACGAGGAAAATAAATGAAGGCAATTATAATATTCAGCTTTAATACTCAGGGTGTGATAGTCTACACTAAGAGAACAAACAAACCTTGAACTCTCAGAGGCTTAACACATAAAAGTGTGTACCTTGCTCATGCAAAGTTAAATGTGGGCCGGAGCAGCTATACGCCATGCTGTGACTTAGGGATCCAGGCACCTTTCATCTTGTAGCTCACCATCTCCAACCATTACTTCCAGGGTTGCTGCAACAGGGAAAAGGAGAATGGGGAACTCACACTTGCTCTTAAATGCCTCAGCCTGGAAGTTCCACTCAGACAACTGGCTGGAAATCGTAATGTAATCTCATGTAATCACAAAGGTGCTGGAAACCTGGTCCTCCTGTGTGTCCAGAGAGGAGAAGGGAACCAAATCTGTTTCTCTACCAAAAGAGCATATTTGGAAAGGGTGTGGTAATTAGAAACACGGGCTTTGGAGTCCAATGGACCTGGTTTAAACCTAGATCCAGACTGAACAAATAACTTTCTCTGTGCGTCTCTAAAGTAGATGAATGATAACTATCTCAGATGGTTGCTGTAAGAATTCAAAGGAGATGATATCTCTAACCACAATATAAGGGCTCAAAAAAAAAGTGGTAAAAATGGTTGTTGTTGTTGTTCTCATTATTATTACCAAACCATCTACTAATTGATCTTATTATTTAGAAAGTAGTGAGTTTCTCTTACTCAGAGGTATCTAAAGAGAGAGAGGGCAGCAATTTATCCAGGATCCTGTGGGAAAGATTCAAGCTTCGGAAACTGGGTCAGCTCTTGCCTTCTGAGCTACTCTGATCATGTGGCCCCAAAGGAAAACAGAGCCAGAGCCTTAGCTGAAGAAGCTCTCTTCTGCCTCTTTCAATGTAACATTAGCTCCTTCATTAAGAGGCTGTGTGTTGCCCAGTCAGCGTGGCTCAGTGGTTGAGCATCGACCTATGAACCAAGAGGTCATGGTTTGATTCCTGGTCAGGACACATGCCTGGGTTGTGGACTTGATCCCCAGTGTGGGGCGGGCAAGAGGCAGCCGATCAAATGACTCTCTCTCACTGATGTTTCTATCTCTCTCTCCCTATCCCTTCCTGTCGGAAATCAGTAAAAAATATATATGTATTTTAAAAGTTAAACATAGCTACCATGTATGACCCTACAATTACACTCTTAGGTATATAACCAAGAGAAATAAAATAAATCACATGTCCACACAAAAACTTGTACACAAATGTCCACAGCCACATTGTTCAAAACAGCCAAAAAGTGGAAACAACCCCAATGGTCACCAACTGGTGAGTGAATAAAAAAAATATAGTTCACCCCTACAAAGGGATATTATTTGGCCATTAAAGAAATAAAGTATTGGAGAAACCAAGATGGTGGCATAGGTAAACACCGGAAATTGCTACCTCGCACAACCACTTCAAAAATACAACTAAAAGACAAAACAGACATCATCCAGAACCACAGGAAGGCTGGCTGAGTGGAAATTCTACAACTAGAAGAAAAGAGAAAAGCACACTGAGACTCAGAGGAGGTGCGGAAGTAAAGTGCAGAGGTACGGAGGCGCACGTGGAAAGGGCTGGCAACTGAGGACAAGGTTGTCTTTTTCAATCGGGAGGGAGTCTCAAGCTCCCGACTGCTCTGAACTCCAATTCCGGGCGAGTCTCTGGGAACCCAGACTCATACGGGGAGAAACTGGACTGTCTGGCTTTGGTCGGAACTTGAGGGCAGCTTTCTCTCAGAGGTGCTTGCAGCAATTACTGGGACACTGAGACGCGGGGCCTCTTAGGGTAGGACTGAGGAGCAGCCATAGCTGCTTGCTCCTCCCTGTTGATTCCCTGAGACCCAGCCCCACCCAAGCTGTGTGCAGAGGCTTTTGCATATGAAAGGCCTGGCCCTTTGCAATCTGAAAATTACCTAACAAACTGCAGCTGGGTCAGAGAGACCCAGAACTTCCAAAAGAAGGCCCAAGGCCCCACAGCAGCTTGCATTGCTTCACAGCTGGGCCTCATCTGGCCACCTCCAAATCCCAAACAAAGAAGAGGAATCTGAAGATCTCTCCGTAGCTCCTGCTGGGTAGCTCAGGCAGAGGCTAAATTAGCACCTCCTTAGAGATCCAAGAGCTAGTGTACCCAGTGGTCAGAGTGGGACCATCCAGATTACAACTCCTCAATTCCATAATGGACACACTCAGGGGGCAGACTCAGTGAGCACCAAAGCCCCACTGAAGCAAGTCTTGCCCCAGAAGGGTGTCTCCAGCACAGAAGTTTTCCCACTGCAGACACAGCTGATTCTCACAGCCAATTG
>NW_005871117.1:2788807-2805709 GCF_000147115.1 Myotis lucifugus | reverse complement strand
CAATAAATTTAGTAAGACCCTCAATAAGTATAGTGAGACCGCCGATAAATTTAGTGAGACCCTCAAGAAATCTAGTGAGACCCTCGAGGATATGAAAAAGAACCAACTAGAAATTAAGCATACACTGACTGAAATAAAGAATATTATACAGAGTTCCAAAAGCAGACTAGAGGATCGCAAGAATCAAGTCAAAGATTTGAAATACGAAGAAGCAAAAAACACCCAACCAGAAAAGAAAAAAGAAAAAAATTCCAAAAATATGAAGAGAGTGTAAGGAGCCTCTGGGACAACTTCAAGCGTACCAACATCCGAATTATAGGGGTGCCAGAAGAAGAGAGAGAGCAAGATATTGAAAACCTATTTGAAGAAATAATGACAGAAAACTTCCCCTACCTGGTGAAAGAAATGGACTTACAAGTCCAGGAAGTTCAGAGAACCCCAAACAAAAGGAATACAAAGAGGACCACACCAAGACACATCATAATTAAAATGCCAAGAGCAAAAGACAAAGAGAGAATCTTAAAAGCAGCAAGAGAAAAACAGTCAGTTACCTACAAGGGAGTACCCATACGACTGTCAGCTGATTTCTCAACAGAAACTATGCAGGCCAGAAGGGAGTGGCAAGAAATATTCAAAGTGATGAATACCAAGAACCTAAAACCAAGATTACTTTACCCAGCAAAGCTATCATTCAGAATTGAAGGTCAGATAAAGAGCTTCACAGATAAGAAAAAGCTAAAGGAGTTCATCACCACTAAACCAGTATTATATGAAATGCTGAAAGGTATCCTTTAAGAAGAGGAAGAAGAAGAAAAAGGTCAATATACAAATTATGAACAACAAATACACATCTATCAACAAGTGAATCTAAAAATCAAGTCAATAAATAATCTGATGAACAGAATAAACTGGTGAATATAACAGAATCAGGGGCATAGAAAGGGAGTGGACTAACTATTCTCAGTAGGGAAAAGGGTGTGGGGGGGCGGGAAGAGACTGGACAAAAACCGTACACCTATGGATGAGGACAGTGGGGTGGGGGGGTAAGGGCAGAGGGTGGGGTGGAAACCGGGTGGAGGGGAGCTATGGGGGGAAAAAAGAGGAACAACTGTAATAATCTGAACAATAAAGATTTAATTTAAAAAAAAAAGAAATAAAGTATTGATAAAAGCTACAACATGGATGAACCTTAAAAATTTATGCTAAATGAAAGAAGCCAGTCACAAAAGATTATGTATTATATGACTCCACTTACATGCATTGTCCAGAACAGACACATATATAGAAACAGAAAGTGAATTAGTTGTTGCTAGAGCTGAGGTGTTGGAGGAAATGGGGAGTGACTGCTAATAGCCATGGGTTTCTTTTCGAGGTGATGAAAATGTTCTCAAATTGATTGTGGTTACATTTGCACAATTCTAAATATACTAAACATCATTGATTTATACACTTTAAAAGGGTGAATTGGCCTGGGCACATGGCTCTGTGGTTGAGTGTCGACCTATGAACCAGGTGGTCATGGTTCCATTTCAGTCAGGGCATATGCCCAAGTTGTGGGCTCAATTCCCAGTGTGGGGCATGTGGGAGGCAGATGATCGATGATTCTCTCTCATCATTGATGTTTCTCTCTCTCCCTCTCCCTTCCTCTCTGAAATCACTAAAAAAAATATTAAAAATAAATAAATAAAATTAAAGGGTGAATTATATAGTGTGTGAATTATATCTCAATAAAGCTGTTATATTTAAAAACATTGCAAAACACATACCTGATAAAGGAATTATATCCAGAATATACAAAGAGCTCTTAAAACTCAACAATAAGAAAACAAAAACCCAGTTTAAAAATGGGCAAAAGATCTGAACAGACCTTCACCAAAGAGCTTATGCAGATGACAAGTAAGCATTTTAAAAGATGCCCTACATTACATATTTGGGAATCGCAAATGAAACAACTACACACCTATTAGAATGGTTCAAATCCAAAAAATGAAAAATACCAAATGCTAGCAAGGATGTGGAGCAACAAGAACTCTGATCATCGCTGGTGGGAATGCAAATGGCACAGCCACTTTGGAATACAATTTGTCAGTTTCTTACAAAGCTGAACATAGTCTAACCATCCAATGCACATGGGGCTCCAAGGTATCTACCCAATTTATGTCCACACAGAAACCTGCATATGAATGTTTATAACACCTTTATTCACAATTGCTATAAACTAGAAGTCACCAAGATGTCCTTCAAAAGATGAATGGGTAAACAAATTGTCATAACCCATACAATGAAATTTTATCCAAAGATAAAAAGAAGTGATCTATCAAGCCACGAAAATACATAAAGGAACCTTAAATGCATAGTGCTTAGTAAAAGAAGTCAGTTGGAGAAGACTATATATATAAAAGCCTAATACAGTAGGTCATTGGATTACATCAGAGATCTGTTCCTACGGCATGACATAACATGATTTTTGCCATAAGTTGGGAACCCACCTACATAAGCACCTACGTCACTCACATGGAGCACGTACACAGCAGTAATGAAGTGCAACAGTAAAAAAAAAATGTAAAAGAAAGATAACAATTCCTGACCTTTACTTGTGGTAAATAAATAATAAAAAAACATAAAGAACTTTCGTACATACATCGACATGACAGAACTTTTTTTTTTAATAAATAAATGGGAGATGGCGACATAACCACAAAATGACGTACATCAAGTCTGACATAACCCCAGGACTGTCTGTATGCAAATAGACCGAACGGCAGAACAACCGAACAACCAGTCACTATGATGTGCACTGACCACCAAGGGGTGCGCGCGGAACATGGCGGGCGTCGGCAGCAGGCAGCAGAGCGTGGAACATGGTGGGCATCGGCTGCAGCAGGATGGTGGACCAGGTGAGCAGGGGCGCCAGACCAAGGTGGGGTTCTGGTTGCTGTCCTCGGGACAAGCCTCTGGTGGTTACTGAAAATTATTTGCTCCTGTGCGCCACAGTCCTGCCTGGTGCTCGCACCTGCTGCCGGCACCCCACTTGCACCCGCTGCTGGCACCAAAGCCACCGCTTGCACCCGCTGCCGGCGCCCAGCACTGGCCGTGATCACTCAGCGCCGGCAGCGGGTGCGAGCAGCAGTTTCCAGCCCCAATCACTCCTGAGGGTTTCTCCACCTCCTCCTGCTCTTGAGGAACGATAGGGGCAGCAGCCACAGCTTGCACCTGCTGACGGCGCCAGCCCCACTCGCACCTGCTACTGGTGCCAGCCCCAATCGCTCCGCACTGTCAGCAGGTGTGAGTGGCGGCTGTGGGAGCGGGGCTGCCAGCAGACAGGGAACCGGGGGCCGAGGTGATAGGGGCTGGACTGGGGTGTGGAGGATGTGCCAAGACCCGACCCTGTGCCCACCACAGCCTCACGGTGCACAGTTCCTTTTAAGGTGCACGAATTCGTGCACTGGGCCCCTAGTATACTATATGATTCCAACTATGAGACATTCTGATAGAAGCAAAACTATAGAGTAAAAAGATCAGTGGTTGCCAGGAGTTTGAGAGGAGGAGAGAGAGATGAATAGGGGGAGTATGACAGATTTTTAGAGCAGTGAAACTATTCTGTAAAATACTGTACTGGTAGATACATGACATTATGCATTTTTCAAAACTCATAGAAATTATACAACACAAAGAGTGAACCCTAATGTAAATTATGGACTTTAGTTAATAATAACATATCAATATTGGTTTATCAGTTTTAACAAATGTGCCACAATGATGCAAGCTATTAATAACAGGGGAAATTGTGTTTTGGGCGGACATATATGGGAACTCTCCCTACTCTCTGCTCAATTTAGTGTAAACCAAAAATTGCTCTAAAAATAATCTACTGATTAAAAAAATTTGAAGGAAAAGAATATAGCAAACAAAAGGCTGATAAAAAAATGTACAAGACTGTAACACAAATTGGGAAAAAAATTATGAACAAATGGTTCTCTTTATTATTTTTTAATTGACTTTAGAGAGAGAGAAAATGATGTGAGAGAGAAGCATTCATCAGCAGCCTCCTGCATGCCCCCTACTAGGGATCAAGCCCACAACCTTAGCATGTGTCCCGACCAGGAATCAAACTGGCGACCTCTTGGTGCATGGGACAATGCTCAACCAAACGAGCCACACCAGCCAGGGCAACAAATGATACTCTTTAAATAAAAATAATGTTTTAAAACATTTACGAGTAGGTGTGCTTGCCAACTATGATGTGTCCTCTCTTGCAAAGAACAAATGAAGCCATGTCACTGAGTCTGCCTGTGGCCACTCCAGTGGTCAGAACAAGACCGCAGGCATCCAGATGCTCTCCTGGCGGCCACAGAGAGCCAGGGAGACCTCTACTCCAAAGATGTAATTTGAGAAAAAAAAGTGTCCTTCACTCCTATCCCAAATTTAATAGACCCTAAAAATTATTCTGTATCACCATGATTGGTTTTTCAGCATGTGTCCACTTAGAATATGAGCACTTAGAGAAGCAGCCGCCATGGGCTCACACAGGAACCAACCCCACTTCCTTGCTCTGTCATGGCTGTGGGGATGCTGCGCCTACAGGAGCAAAGCAGAACTCACTGGGTCACGTAGGTCCACGCAGAGAGAAAGATCTACACACCCACCAGTGACCCCGGACTCTGGGGCAGTGGCTCTCCACCAGGCTCTGCTTGGAATCACTTGGGAGCCTGTCAAACCACAGAAGCCTGGCCGCACCCTATTCATTCATTCAATAAATATTTATTAAGTCTCTTTTCGTGCCAGGCACTGTTTATGTGGGACACAAGACTGACACAAAAAGGGACAAAATTCCCTGTTTTTGTGGAGCTCGCGTTCTAGTGGAAAGAAAATCAATAAACACAATAACTGAGTAAAGGAAACGGATGTTACAAGGAGTGAAGTGCTATGGAGGCAAGACATGCAGCAAGGGAGACAGAGTGTTAAGGAGCTGGTTGCAATTTTAAATGTAAAGGGCACGGTAGACCTTAGAATAGAGACCTGATGGTGGGGAGTTAGCCACCCACCTCCTGGCAGAGGGAGCAGCGTTTGAGGCTGAGGGAGTGAGGCCTGGTCTATTGCAGGGTCTGTAAGGACTGGCATTGGCTGGAAGCCAGGTGTCTGTCCTCTGCACTTCTAGTTGTTCCCACCTGGCTTCCTTTCTCTAACCTGGGGTTTCAGTGTGTGTGTGCATGACATCTGGGGGCTCTTCTAACCTGAAACTCTGGTGGCAGGTTGAAACAGGGATGAGAACGATCAGAGGGTTGGACACCAGTAGAAACACCATTCTAGACTTTTCAAAGGGAGTGCCAGTGGAATCAAAGGGGCTCCAGACAGCCATGTGCCGGGTCCTGCGGACACAGAGTCAGAACTGAGTGGGTGGATGGAGTGTGTGGTGACGACAGAAGCAGCTGTGGTGTGAGGTGAACTCAAGGGTAAGTGTGGTCCCTGCCTAACTCATTAAGCTGGAACCTGCTCTGACTTCACAAAAGTTAGGTTTGTGTAAAATAATGCAATATCAACATGTATACATTTTCAAGCAATGTTTAAAGAGAAACCTATTGTTTTGGTGAATTTTATCTACAAAGTTCATGGAAATAGGTATGTCAGCTATTTACTTCTAAGGATCCAGTGCAGGTTTGAAAGATGAAAGGAGCTAAATATGACTTCACTTCACACTAGTAGGGTGCTAGTCAGGATAAGATACAGTGCAAAGAACCCAAACCTTAATGGTTTATAACTGTTAACAAAAGCTTATTTCTCACTCGCGCTCTGTGTCTGTCCAGAGCGCCTGTGGCCACCGCTCCACGTCTCCTCATTCTGGGAGCCAGGTTGAGGAAACAGCTGTCATCTCAAACATTGCCAGACACCATGACAAAGGGAAAGAGCTCCCCGAAAAGCCTTGCACTCGCAGTTAAATGCTGCAGCCCAAGCATAGTACTTCCACTCAGGACTCAAGAGCTAGAACGAGTTATGTGGCCTCACCCAACCACAAGAGGGCAAGAAATGCAAGTCTGCCATGTCCTGGCAAGGCAGAGAGCTGGAAGTATTTGGTGAATAGTAGGGATGACCACCCTAAATGATCAGGGTTGACTACTATTCAGACAACTGACCACAAACAAACCCAGCCAATCAGAGCTCAACCACAGCACCCCCTTGTGGTTGATGTGAGAAGTAAGCCAGGGCTACTTCTTGAGGTAGCATGATAGAAACAATGACCTGTGAATAGAGGCAAATAATAAAATAATGTGGTTCTGCTTGTCACAAAAGAACATCTCTAGAGGAGAGAACAGGACCAGAGTAAACTTTGTCTCATGTGATTGAAAAGACAAAAGCAAGTGACAGCCAAGCTCCTGTGGGCGCTGAGGGTGGCCATGACCACCTCAATGTCTCAGGAGGGGGAACTCAGAAGAAAAAAACCCGTTCTGTTTTGCATGTGACGATTTTGAGGAAACAGTGGAATGTCTATAGAAGGCTGGATCCAGTAGGCAGGTAGCAATGTACCTCAGGTGAAAAGATGGGGCTTAGAGACACACTGAATAGTCATTGGCATCAAGGTGAGAGCCAAACCAGGAAGGACAAGGAAAAGGTCAAGGACAAAACCTTGCCAATGTGGCTGCATGCTGGAAAATGTGAGGGCCAGGAGGGTGGGCCATCTTGAGAGCTGAGAGAGAAGACCACCTCCAAGGGAAAGGCTTGGAGGGGAGGGGAGCCACGTAGAGTTGGTCCCAAGGGTTGAAGGGGGCACATCCAGGCAGAGGGAATATATATGAGCAAACGTCAGGGGTCTCAATTGGACATCGCAGCCCTGGAAAGCCTCTGACTTCCCTAAACCCCATCCACAGCGCGCCTGGCGGCCTGCCCTTCCCTCTTCCCTGCCCTCCCCTTGGACCACGGGCTTCTGGGTACCTGGGACAGTGTTTTATTGACTGTGACCTCCCAGTCCAGTGCCTGGCGCTTGGAAGGCACACCCTGAATGTTTGTTCAACAAATGAAGCGTTGAATGATTAGAAAGAGATGGTAGATCCAGAAACAAGTGAAGGATGAAGCTAAGGGTTCAAATGGGAGGAAATATAGATAATAAGGCAGCAAAGGTAGATTCCGTTTGCTTTCATTCAATAAATAATGGGCTCAACCCTGCTGGTGGGGGAGGGGGAGATACAGATGGTCAAATGTCAAAGGTCCTGTTTTCAAGATGCACCAGACCACAGGCCACACCTACCTCTCACATCACAGAGCGAGGGAAGGTTCTAGAAGAAATGCACGAGTGCTGTGGGTGTCTGAAGCAGGGAGAAATGGACCAGCCACCTGGGCGAGATCACATTGTAAGACGGGCTTTCCAGGTAGCAGGTGAAACAGAATGACAAAAGCAGGCTCTCCAGCCCAGCATGTGGGCAGCTGAGTTGAGAGAAGCGGACTCGCTGGGGTGTTAGCAAGCGGAGAGCGACTTCTTCGTGGGAATCATTGTGTGTGAACTCGGACATGAGAGCACAGGGGGATGACTCAGACCGAAAGCAGAGTCTCTGTGTCCTTTGTGTGGTCGCTGAGCTGCTGTCACCGAGGAACAGAAATACTTAAAAGGACAAATCGAAACAGAGGTGTCAAGAGGCACCTTCCCCTCCACACCCACTCGAGGGGACCTACCCAGGGAGGCAAAAACCACCTCGTCCTTGACTGCACGGCAGCCGGAAGAGAAAAGCTCTTCTGGCTACTATTCTTTCCGAGTCTGGATGGGACTTGCAGACTTTGTATTTCAAAATGTGTGACTCGGACTTATTTGCCACAGTCACTGGTCAGTTTAGGACAATGGCAACATAACCAGCCACACAGATGAGCCAGAGGACCTGTCCCTCTCACAAGCACCTGACAGTCCTTCTAACCAAAGTCTGCAGGAGGCGAGGACCAAGGATGCTGACACTCCTGGTTACTTCATGCCAGAGCTGAGCTGTGGCGCCCACAGCCAGGGAGCAGGGCCAAGCCAGGCGGGAGCTCAGGGGCCTTACGCGCCGCACAGGGCACAGGACAATGGGTGCCCAGGTCTCTGTCACCTGCGGCTCTCAGCATCCCAGGAGAGGGGCTTCCAGCTTCAGTCATACTTCCCTCCCATGTGAACGAAGGCAAACTCTCCAGTTTCTTCTTGTAAAACAGCTTTCTATAGCTGTGCGAAGTGGCAGGACCCAAAAGTGTCTGTACCCTCTCCAAAAACAGACCGAAATCCCTCCTCGATCTAAATAAAGTGCTTTAACAAGTTTTCACTTAATTTAGAGAGCAGATTTGCATCCAATTCAACAATCTACCTGCCAAAAAGGCGCTTTATGGAACTAAAGCAGAGTTATGAAACCTCTCAGCAAACTTGTTTATAATGGAAATCACAAATCAGCAGCTAGGATACAATTATGAAGGATATTTTATAAGAAAGAAAATTCTCCTAGCATGTTTAGAGGCACTTTCCGTTCCATCACATAAAATACGAATCCTGGGCTCGTTGAAAACAGCAGCATGGTATGTGATAATGAATGACACGTTTCTTTTTCCTGGTGGGTCTCAGTATCCGCCTGGACCCTTCTCCCGATCTTCCTGGATAATCAGATTAACAAATCATAAAACTCTAATGCCTGTGCTCAGAGGCAGGTCATGCCGGCCTCCCCCAAGGTGGGCACGGAAGGAATGCAATAAAACAAGAACAATCAAGGACCAAGCCCTCGGGCAGCAGAGGGCACACTTGGCATCAAAGCCTGATGGGCCCTGCTGGACCATCCTGAGTTGACCCCAAGTAAATTCAAAGTAAGGGAAAGCAAAGAAATCACTGCTTTCTCAATTGCCTTCCAGAGCACCTCAGCTGTATCCTCTGGAAGGGAAGGGACAGGGGAAAATTAGAAATTCCCACATGTCAAGTAAATGACCAGGGTATTATGTGGGGAAAGTGCTGAATGAAAAGTCCTTTCCTGCCCTGGCTGGTGGCTCAGGGGTAGAGTATCAGCCTGAGCACCAAAGCGTTGTGGGTTTGATTCCTGGTCAGGGCATGTACCTGGATTGCAGGTTTGATCCGCAGCACCGGTCGGGGTGTGTGCAGGAAGAAACCAATCAGTGTGCCTCTCTCACATAGATGTTTCTCTCTCTCTCTCTTTCTCTCTCTCTCCCCCCCCCTCCCTCCCCCCCTCCCTTCCACTCTCTCTAAAAATCAATAGCCTCAGATAGGATTAACAAAACAAAATAGTAGTTTCCCAATGTATGGTACCCAAGATCACTTTAGGGCAGTGGTTCTCAACCTGTGGGTCGCGACCCCTTTGGGGGTCAAACGACCCTTTCACAGGGGTCGCCTAAGACCATCGGAAAACACATTGAATATATAATTACATACTGTTTTTGTGATTAATCACTATGCTTTAATTATGTTCAATTTGTAACAATGAAAATACATCCTGCATATCAGATATTTACATTATGATTCATAACAGTAGCAAAATTACAGTTATGAAGTAGCAACGAAAATAATTTTATGCTGAGCTCTATAAACAGGAATTCTTAATAAAAAGAAAAAAGAAAAAGAAAAGAATTTTATGGTTGGGGGTCACCACAACATGAGAACCTGTATTAAAGGGTCTCGGCATGTTTCTAGCTCTCTATCCCTCCCCCTTCCTCTCTGTAAAAAAAATCAATAAAATATATTTTTTAAAAAAATAAAATTGCCCTTTTGACCATGTTTCAGTAAAACAGCAAGTTCATGTAAATACAACTTTTCATAAATAATAGCACAGTCTGCCCTCAGGTAATGGTAAAACAATGATCCTGATACCTCACTGTGTGGTTAGGGACACACTGAGCAGAGAAGGTGTCCCTGGCCTGCTGGGCACTTCTTTCTGCCCCAGAGTGGGACCTTCCTTCATGCCTTCCTTCCTTTGACTTCCAGTGAATGTCCAAGGCCCTGGTATCTGACGGTGAACGAGACATGGCCTTGCCCTTGAGGAGCTACACATTAGCAGGAGAAACAGACCACTAAAGAGACAGGGACTATATGCCACAGTAACTAAATCTTAAAAGTTATCTTCACAAGAAAAAGAATTCTGTACCTATGGATAGTAACGTATGTTAACTAGACTTACTGTGGGGGTCATTTTGTTACTAATGGAAACATCATATCAGGTTGTACACCTGAAACTAATATGCCTCAATTTAAAAAATTTTCATCTTGAAAAAAAAAATGAGAAAAAGAGCAAACTAAACCGTAAGCAAAAAGAAGAAAATAAAAATTAGAGCAGAAATAAATAAAATAAAGAATAGAAAAATAATAGAGAAAATGAACAACCCAGTAGTTGGTTTTTTAAAAATAAATCAACAAAGTTGACAAACATTTAGCTAGACCAATCTAGAAAAAAAGAAAAGAAATGTTACTCAAATTATTAAAATCAGGAATGAAAGATAGGATATCATTATTAATTGTATAAAAAAGAGTGTTCTGTGAACAGCTGCATATCAACAAATCAGGAACCTAGATGAAATCAACACATTGCTAGGAAAAATAAATCACTGAATCTGATTCAAGAAGAAATAGAAAATCTGAACAGACAAAACAAATACCGTAAAGAGATGTAATCATCATCAAAAACCTCCTAACAAGGAAAAGCCCAAGACCAGATGGTTTCACTGGTGAATTCTCCCAATCCTTCCCAAGCTCTTCCAAAAAACGGAAGAGGAGGGATTACTTCCCAACTCATTCTATGAGATGTACCCTCTACCAAAACCAGACATAAAGGTAACTACAGAACAAAATGTCCCTTAAAAACAAATGCAAAAATCCTCCACAAAAGACCAGGAAATAAAATGAAATTTAGTGACATATCCGAAGGATTATACTCCACAACTAAGTAGGGTTTTTCTAGGAATCTAATATGTTACAACATATTTGTAGCCTAAAGGACAAAAAACAAATGATGATCTCAATAGATGCAGAAAAAGCATGTGACACTATCTGCCATCCTTTCATGATACAAATACTCCCCAAACTAGAACTTCCTCAACCTGACAAAGGGCACCTATGAGGATCTAGAGCTAACATCATGCTTGGTAGTAAAAGACTGAAAGCTTTCCCTCTTGCATCAGGAATAAGACAAAGATGTATGTTCTGGCCACTTGTATGCAACACTGTATTGGAGGTTTTAGACAGGACAATTAAGCAATAAAAGAAATAGAAGGCATCCAGATTTGGAAAGGAAGAAGTAAAACTAGATTTTCACAGATGACATGATCTTGTATATTGAAAATCCTATAGAATTCCTCAAAACACAATTAGAATAAACAAGTTCAGCAAAGTTTCAGGATACAAGATCAAGATACTAAAATCAATTGTATTTCTATACACTGGCATTGACCGATCCAAAAATGAACTTCAGAAAACAATTAAATTTACAACTTACAATTTTATTCAAAAAGAATAAAATACTTAAGAATAAATTAACAAAAGTACAACCATGATACATTAAAAACTACCAAATACTGTTGCCTTAGTGAAAATATAAATAACCTAATTAAAAATGAGCAAAGTAGCCCTGGCCGGTTTGGCTCAGTGGGTAGAGCATCGGCCTGCGACTGAAGGGTCCTGGGTTCGATTCCAGTCAAGGGCACATGCCCAGGTTGCAGGCTGGATCCCCAGTAGGGGGCATGAAGGAGGCAGCCAATCCATGATTCTCTCTCATCATTGATGTTTCTATCTCTCTCCCTCTCCCTTCCTCTCTGAAATCAATAAAAAAAAATATTTTTTAAAAAGTTAAAAAAAAATGAGCAAAGTATCTAAATAGACATTTCTCCAAAGAAGATATACAAATGGCAAGTAAACACATGACATTAGCCATCAGGGAAATGTGAATCAAAACCACAGTGAGATACCGCTTTATACTTACTAGGATGGCTCTAATAAAAAAGGCAGACAATAACAAATGTTAATAACAAATGTTGGCAAGAATGTGGAGCCGGCCGGGTAGCTCAGTTGGTTGAGTGTCGTCCCGGGCGTACTCCAATAAGGCTTCGGATTCAATCCCTGGTCAGGGAGCATACAGGAAGCAACCAATCAATGTTTCTCTCTCACATCGATGTTTCTTTTTTTCTCTCTCTCCCTTCTTCTCTCTCTCAAATCAATAAACATATCCCCAGGTGAAGATTTTTTTTTAAAAAAAGGAAAAGAATGTGGAGATATTAGAACTCTTGTACATTGTTGATGGGAATGTAAATGACACAGACACTTTAGAAAACGGTTACCATATAACACAGCCACTCCTAGGCAGATATCAAGAGAAATGAGAACATACATTCACGTAAAAAAACTTGCATATGAACTTATAACAGCATTCTTCATTATAGCCTAAAGCCAGTTAATGTATTTAGTGTACAAAACAGTGTCCTTCAGGTGAGTGTTTCATTAGCACTGCCTATAGAATAAGTCTGTAAGCCCATAAATGCGGTACCATGTCTGATTTTGCTCATTATTTTATGTCCTGCACGAAGCAGAGGGCTCAACATAGGAGAGACAGTCGATGAGTAGTTGTTGAATTAATGAATGAATGATATGCAAAGAAAAGAACACCCAAATAATATGGCTAGCACTTTCTCTCCCTTAAGAAACTTAATCCTGCCCTAAACGGTTTGGCTCAGTGGATAGAGCATCGGCCTGTGGACTGAAGGGTCCCAGGTTCGATTCCGGTCAAGGGCATGTACCTTGGTTGCAGGCACATCCCCAGTAGAGGGTGTGCAGGAGGCAGCTGATCGATGTTTCTCTCTCACCGATGTTTCTAGCTCTCTATCCCTCTCCCTTCTCTGTAAAAAAAATCAATAAAATATATTTTTTTAAAAAAAGAAACTTAATCCTATTTGGAGAGTTGGTTGGTGGAATAGGAACAAGGGAAGTTAGTTATAGAAATCAGATATTGCCCTAACCGGTTTGGCTCAAGGCATAGAGCGTCGGCCTGCGGGATGAAGGGTCCCAGGTTCAATTCCAGTCAAGGGCATGTACCTTGGTTGTGGGCATATCCCCAGTAGGGGGTGTGCAGGAGGCAGCTGATCGATGTTTCTCTCTATCCCTCTCCCTTCCTCTCTGTAAAAAATCAATAAAATATATATATTTTTAAAAATCAGATATTCTATTGAAAAATTTTAAAGTGACATATGACATATATACAGGATTCTCCTTGACAGAGTGTAAACTAAAGTTGGAACAGGATAGAGATTAGCATCATCCCTGTTAAACTCAAGGAACATACATACCAGTGTCCCAGTACATATAAATGTGAAATGTATCTCAATGCATTGTCACAAAGCGAGCATAACCTTGGGAATCCATGACTCCTCCCAATGACTACCTTCTCCCTCCACCCCAACCAAACACTTTCATGGCTTTGAACACAGATTTATTTTGCTGGGTTTAAATGTATTTAAATGAAATCATGCAGTAATTTTTTTTAGTGTCTGGCTTTTTTGGTTCAGCATTTATCTGTGACTTAAGTGGAGCTGTAGTTCATTTATTTCATTGCCATATAGTACTCCAACATGAATACACTGCAGTGTATGTATCTGTTCTTCTCTTGATGGGCATTTGGCTCATGTCCAGTTTGGAGCTATTATGAATAATGCTGCTATAAATATTCCTGTACATGGCTTCTGAGGTCTTTCATATGCATTTCTGTTAGCTCTGTCCCTGAGCGTGGAACTGCAGCATTTCAGGACACGCTCTGTTCAGGTTGAATAATACTGACAGACAGTTTTCAGCCTGTATGAGAATGCCAATCACTCCACATCCTCCCCAGCACTCAGTGGCCTTTAGTGGCTCCATATTTAGTAGCTGATGTCTCCCTTTCAGATAGGAGGGTCTTAGCTACAAGAATGGCAATGGTTTCCTGCTTGGACAGCTCCTCTCCAGCACTTGTCCGTGCATAGCTCAGCCTAGCCAACCTAACTTTTTTGGGTGCATTTCTTTCTTCTGATGTTACAAAATATTACAAGGCTACACAAAGAACAGAAAATAATAGAATTGATGCCATATCTCACCTCTTACATTTGCCAAGTCTCAAGATTTTGTCATTTGTTTCAGATAATTTTTTAAAAACAAAACAATTGCAATCATCCCTTCACCCCCAAACCAGATGTAATTACTGTCCTAAATTTATCTTTTAGTTGTTATAATTTTACTATATATGTATATATATAAACAATATATAGTATTGTTTTACATGTCTTAAAATTTTATAGATACCCTGGCCAGTGTGTTCAGTGGTTAGAGCATCAGACCATGCACCAAAATGTCATAGTTTAATTCCTGGTCAAAGGCACATACCTGGGTTGTGGGTTCGCTCCCTGCCCCCAGTCAGGGCGCATGTGGGAGGCAACCAGTCCATGTGTCTTTCTCACATCAATGTTTCTCTCTCTCTCTTCCCCTCCCTCTCTCCTTTCTACTCTCTCTGAAAAGCAATGGAAAAATATCCTCAGATGAGGATTAAGAAAAAAACGTTATAGATGATATCATCCCGTAAGTGTCCTTCTGCATCATGATGTTATTGGTTGTGATTTTGAGATTTGGCCATGTTTACTCATTCTTGGTGTTTGGGATATACTAGTAAACAAAGCTCACAAAATCTCTGCCCTCATGAGACTTATATTCTAGCAGGGAAAGACAGTAAACATTAAATATATGTAAATTATACCATATGTTTGAAGGGAGATCATGCTAGAGAGAAAAGCAGAGCAGGGCAGCTGGGCTCAGGAGCATCAAGGGGAGAGGCACTTACCATTGTAATTTGTAAACTGAGTGGTTGACGAGGGCCTCATATTGAAGGTGATACCTGAGCCTAGACTTTTATTATTACAGTGGGGCCTTGACTTACGAGTTTAATTCGTTCTGAGACCAAGCTCGTTAAGGAGCTCGTTAAGGAGCTCGTTAACTCAAATTACTCTATCAACTCAATGCAAAAAATCCGCCAAGAGACAGCTGGTATCTCAAAAACTCGTTAGTCGGGACACTCGTAAGTCAAGGCCCCACTGTATTACTAGGGGCCCAGTGCAGGAATTCGTGCACCTTGAAAGGAACTGTGCGCTGTGAGGCTGCAGTGGGTACAGGGGTGGGTCTCAGCCCATCCTCTGCACCCCCACCTGATACCTCCTGCTGCGGTCCCTCGGTCCCCTGTCTGCCAGCAGCCCTGTTCCTGCTGCCACTGCTCCCACGCACTGAAGGCACTGGCCCTGCTCGCACCCGCTGACAATGTGGAACGATTGGGGCCGGTGCCAGCAGCAGGTGCAATAGGGGCCAGCTCCATCAGTGGGTGCGAGTGGCGGCTGCTGCCCCGATCGCCCCTCAGGAGCAGGGGCAGGTGGAGAAGCCCTCAGGGGAGATTGGGGTCAGCAGCCACCGCTTACACCCGCTGACGGCGCCGAGCAATTGGGATTGGTGCTGGGCACCTGCAGCGGGTGCAAGCGGTGGCTGGGGCTGGCACCGGCAGCAGGTGTAAGCACCGGGCGGGACTGTGGCATGCGGGAGCAAAGAATTTTCAGTAACCACCAGAGGCTCACCCTGATGACAGTGACCAGTGCCCTGCCTTGGTCTGGCGCCCCCGCTCACCTCCTCCACCATCCCGCCGTGGCCAACACCCGCCATGTTCTGTGCATTCCCCCTGGTGGTCAGCACACGTCATAGTGACCAGTTGTTCAGTTGTTTGGTTCTTCCCAGTTGTTTCGCTGTTCAGTCTATTTGCATATTAGCCTTTTATTATATAGGATTATTTTAATGCTCACCTGAGGATATTTTTTCCATTGATTTCTAGAGAGATTGGAAGGGAAGGAGGACGGGAGGAGGATGTGGAGGGGGAGAAGGAGGAGAAGGAGGAGGAAGAGGAAAAGGAGCAGGAGGAGGAGAGGAGGAGGAGGAGGAGGAGGAGAGAGAAAGAGAAACATCAATTGGTTGCCTCCTGTACATGCCCCAAAAGGGGCTGGGGAACCTGCAACTGACTTACATGCCCTTGATAGGGATTTGAACCCTTGACCCTTTGGTCTGCAGGCCAACGCTCTAATCACTGAGAAAAAGTGGCCAGGGCTGAGCCTTGACTTAATGAAGGCAAAGGAGAGAGCCAGAGAGAGCACTCCAGGTAATGTCAGAAAAATAACAGGTGGGGTGGAGGATGCCAATAAAGGAGGAACTTATAGTCCATTGTAAGGACTTTGTCTTCATTGGAATGAAATGGGGAGCCATTGAAAACTTACTTAATTTTTAAATGTTGATACATGTAACTCTGCTTCATTTTTTAAACTATGGCATAGTGTTCTATTGTATGATCATACATTTATTTATTTATTCTCTTACTAGTGGACATTTAAGTTGTCTTCATTTTTATTATATACAATGCTGCAGTGGACATTCTTGTATTTGTCCCTTGGAGCACATGTGAGAGAATTTTTCTAGGAGGGGAATTACTGGGTTGTGAGGTATTTTCCTCTTAAATGTTATTAGCTATGGCCAAATTACTCTGCAACGAGTATGTTCCATTTATACTGAGAAATTTCATTTGCTGCACAGCCTCACCAGTCCTTGAAATGTCTCTTTGTGGTTTTAAATTTTTAAATTAATTTTAGAGAGAGAGAGGAGGGGAGGGGAGAGAGAGATAAAACATCCACTTTTGTTGTTCCACCTATTCATGCATTCATTGGTTGATTCTTGTATGTGCCCTGACCAGGGATGGAACCAACTGAGCTACCTGGCCAGGGCTCTCTTTGTGGTTTTAATTTGCATTTCCCCATTCCTGGTAAGGTTGAACACCTTTTCATATGTTTATTTGTGGTTTGGGCTTTTCTTCTAATTGCTTATTCATGTCCTTTGATCATTATCCAATGGAGATAGTTCTTATTTTAAGT